>NC_048584.1:26945889-27266514 GCF_013265735.2 Oncorhynchus mykiss | reverse complement strand
TTCCATCGCTATCTCCCTCAGGTAATGGTTGTCAAACTGCCACTGATCTTAGCTAATGCAGTAGCTGTCAGCAAGAGACAGAGAGAGAAGACTGATAGAATTCATCTGTATCATGGCTTCCACTGCGATTTAAGTCATTGGTGTTGAGAAATGGGTTTGATAGACATCCAGCCCCCACAGGCCAAAGACCAATAGAGCATAACAGATGGTTGTAATTTATCAGTAGAGCACTTAGTAGAAGGTTATGAAGGACAGGTCTATAGCCAGGCAGCAGGGAAAAGTCAGGCAACGCACATTTAAACAGAATGTGTTCACCTATCACTGACTTCACCCATGCAGGAATAACTGTGAATTCTTTTAGAAATCCTTTTGTGAATCATTTTTTCGGATTTTCAGGAGACCTGTGGATAGCTATGAACAGTTGCTGTTTGTTTCCAACTGAATAATTGTCTCAAACTCCTCTTGTCAACGTTGTAAAAAAGATACAGAGACTTCTTTGACTCCCTGTAAAGAAGCCAGGTGTTTCTGTTGTATCATCACAACAAATCGATAGGGGTGAAAGTCAACCTGGAACAACCCCATCACACCTTATCTACAGTGCTCTATCTGATACACACACTCACTTCTGTTGCAGGTCTGAAATCCCTGCTCCCTCATGAGTTCTGGCTTTCCTGCAGACCGAGCAGATATTTTAGGTACTTCTTCTCAGTCAGGCGATGTGTCTGTGTGGCTCCCCAGTGGTAGGTGTGAGTTAATTAACAGAGAGGTAGCAGGCAGTATATATACAGTATTGGTTTGCCTGTTCTGCTCTGGGCTAAACAAACACCACCTGTGCCTCGTTGTGTCTCCTTGGTCCCGTTGGGAAATCACTATGGCAACACATGCCTGGGTCCTCCATCCACTTTGATGTCCTACATTTTTGTGATAAGATGCTACCTAGCCTTAGTCTGTAGTCCACACACATGCATCTTATACAGTACAATCAGTCAGAAACCGCTGCCATGGTGCCATCCCTGGTTATATACCTGCTCTTGGCTGAATGGACTCCTTTGAATATGAACTGTATATTCCCACTGTTCCATAGGTGCTCCATGAGCCTCTGATTGATGAGGACCCGGTGTTCATCACCACCTGTACGGAGAGAGAGCTGAGGAAGAGGAGGAAGAGGAAATTCAGTCTGTGGGTCCGCCAATGCACATCCACTGGCTTCATCTGTCAGGTACAGTGTGTGTATGTTTATGTAAATGAGACAAAGGGAGATGGTGAGAGCAGTGGAGAAAAAAATGAGGGGAGGGACTGTACTGTAACCTCTTGGATTTATACTCTTATATCTGGGAGCTAGTGCTTTGCCAACTTTGTGACAGACTGTGCACCTTCAATTACCCCCTGTGCAACCTCACCGGGAATTGCACAAGACTGCCTGCCATTTGTCTAGACTCTAGAATACGACAGGACTAGTGCAATCAGACCATGCCCTTCCCACTCACTCAGACAGCTGAGAGATCCAGGCAAACTGTGTGATTGGATGACTGATATGGGACCATCCCAGTGCCTCAATCAGTCTCCAGACCCAATGTTCTGTTGTTGTTTCCCAGGAGTTAGGCTTTTACAAGCCGATCGGTTTCTTTTGGCTCTGAATTGTCTTCTTTTATGGCAGAAATGTGCCATAGGGAGAAGAGAGAAAACAAAGGGAAAAGTTATAGAGTGAATCAATGGGATTCCATTAGTGCAATGCCCAGTCACTGCTTGGAAAATAAAGTGCCAGTCCACTTAGTATAATTGCTCTCTGCTCTTGGTGGGTGTATAACCAAATGACTGCTGCCCCAAGCCTCAAACAGACCCAGGAAGGCATGAGAATTAATGGATATGCACGCCCGTTCCGGTTGGTGGGAAGAATAATTCATCTATTATGTATTTTTCATTTGTAATTTGCAAGACAACGACTGTTAATGTCTCATCTATTACTAAACAACAGGGTTCATAGTGTAAATGATAAATTACATTGTGTAACGATAACTAGTGTATCAATCAATTTGTCTGATCAGAGTAATATTTACATGTAAATTGTAATCAATGGAGCTAAGCCAGGCCAGTGATTCAGATTGTAGGAGCCACATCAAGGTCGCTAATTGGAACACTTGGAATGATAGCTGCTACACAGATCATTCCTGAGGTAATGTATGTATTGATTTCGATATGTCAGTGTATGACATTATCATGGTTTTGACTGTCTGTATCTCTCTTCCAGATCTATGTGCATCTAAAGGAGGGCCAGGGTCCTGATGGGCTGGCCACCCTGAAAATCAAGCCTCAGCTCCACAGTATGGTGGCCAAACAGCTGTGTCAGAACCTCTCAGGCCGCAACAGCATCATCTTCACCGGACCCAGCATCACCAGCCTCAACCTGTACCAGGAGTTTGAGAAACAGGGTATATGCTTGTCTGTATGTCTGCCTGCCTGCATGTCTGTCTGTCTCTGCATCTCTTTCTGTCTCTGTCTGCCTGTCTGTCTCTGCATCTCTGCCTGTCTCTGCATCTCTTTGTCTGTCTGTCTGTCTGTCTGTCTGTGTCTGTCTGCCTGCCTGCCTGCCTGCATCCCTTTCGGTCTGCCTGCATGTCTGTCTGTCTCTGCATCTCTTTCTGTCTCTGTCTGCCTGTCTGTCTCTGCATCTCTTTGTCTGTCTGTCTGTCTCTGCATCTCTTTCTGTCTGTCTGTCTCTGTCTGCCGGCCTGTCTGTCTGTCTGCCTGTCTGTCTCTGCATCTCTGTCTGTCTGTCTGTCTGCATCTGCATCTCTGTCTGTCTCTGCATCTCTGTCTGTCTGTCTGTCTGCCTATCTGCATCTCTTTCTGTCTGTCTGTCTCTGCATTGCTGTCTGTCTCTGCATCTCTGTCTGTCTGCCTGCCTGCATCTCTGTCTGTCTGCCTGCCTGCATCTCTGTCTCTGTCTGTCTCTGCGTCTTTTTCTGTCTGTCTCTCTGCATCTCTTTCTGTCTGTCTGTCTGTCTGCATCTCTTTCTTTCTTTCTTTCTTTCTATTAAAAACAAACTGTTTAAATGGGTGGAGGCATTTGTCTGAAGCTTAAAAAGGATATTCAGCAGCGCCACAATGCTTATTCCACCCATACTCTACCAAGGTTTTCTAGCACACAGCTTTGATCTACTACAGTAGCTATGTTGGTATTGTTCTTCAAACTATGTGTAGGCAGGTTGCTTAGTATTCAAACCTTCTCAAACAGCCTAATTCATACTCTTAGAGGAGGTGCTTTCACAACAATGTGATTTTTACCTCACACAAGGTAAAGTATTGGATTCTTCACACACCACAGTAAGACATCCCATTACACTACCTTTTTTGTGATAAAAAAAATGTATTAAATTAAATCAAGATTTGCTTTTATTAGGGATGCACGATATATCGGTAAACATATCGGAATTGGCCGATATTAGCTAAAAATGCCAACATCGGTATCGGCCCAATGTCTAGTTTAACGCCCATGTTAAAAACCGATGTCAAAGCTGCCGTGCATACCTATATAACGTAGGTACATGACCTACATACCTATATAACGTAGGTACATGACCTACATACCTATATAACGTAGGTACATGACCTACATACCTAATATAACGAATGTACATGACCTACATACCTATATAACGAATGTACATGACGTAATGACACCAGGTAAAATTTTGCTCTACACTTGCAACACAGCATCCCTAACCTAGCCCACAATGCTGTGTGGATCGAGCAGTCAAACAAGTCGAGCAGTCATTTGAAAGAGTAAAAGAAATCCAGCGAGACAACTGAAAGGCGAAATCTATTAAAGACAAGATAATGGTATTCATTGCCCTTGACAATCAAACGTTCTCTGTCGTGGGTGATGTTGGATTCCGCCGACTGGTCGAGCACTGGGACACACTACCAAGTGAGCTCTTTTTCAGATGTTGTCCTACCGGAGTTACACTTCAATAGCGTCGCCGCTATTAGCTTCACAACATACATACTATGGAACACCGTTTGGGTCTTTGCGTGTCAAAAAAGATAGAGTAGCACTGTCGAAGCTGTACAAAAAAAGTCTGCAAACACCAGCCACGAACAACATGTTTACAATACCTCGTTGGTAATAAAGCATCATTTGTTCGGCCGCAACTTCTGGGGTAGTGAGCTTTAGCTGGAAACCCAGCTAGCACCAATACAATCAGCCTGAAAACAATGACCAGTAGAAACTGCAGTCATTTTCATTATTCTTAGCAATGATTTAGGAATCCTTGTGAGTAAGTATTAGCTAGTTTGCAACTTGTTGTTCGCCTATTGAAATTGAACTTCACTTCATGAAAATAAATAGCTAGCCAGCTACTTAACCCTGTTTCCCAAAGCTAACATTATAAGCAGTCAGCTAGCTTCATCTGGCTAGTGAGGCTCGACCCGGACCGGGTTATGTGTTGTGAAGCTAGCCACAATAAGGATTAGGCACAATAGTGGAATTTGCGGTTTGTCTTCAAAATAAAAGTATGTCATTGACAGTGATGCAAATTAATACAAATAGTAGAATTATTCCATACTTTTATTTTGAAGGCTAACCTTAGGCTATCCTTATCCTTAGGCTATCCTTATTGTGGCTAGCTTCACATAGATGGGTCCGACCACCATTAAATAAGAACTGCCTTAAAAATTAGGGTTATTTTAGATTGCTACATAGTCAGCTAGCTAACTATAGCTACTGAAACAGATTGTCGTTTTGAACTTTTTGGGGGAAGAACATTGTTTGCATCCATGAGCTAGCAAACTTTTTTTTAATGACCAGCACTAAGTACGCGAGACAACTTACCAGCATCATAGCGATGAATCGTTGTGACACATGAAATACAAGTGATAGTGTAATAACTACTTAATTTAGATTTTTTGTTGTTGTCATTATTCAGATCCTGGTTGGTCAACAAGCTTATTTGACACGTCAAATAGTGTTATTTGACGTGTATCTTTTTTTTGGCAAGCAAAGACCCAAACGGCGTTCCATAGAAATAAATCCTGGTTGAGAATGAAACGACTGAAGAAATGATCAACAAAACAGCACAGCAAGTAAGTGAAAGAAATGGGTTTTGATTATGTTTTATTGGTAATGGGGACATACGTAAATGCCAACAAAATAATTTGTGTGTGTGTGTGCCCCTTTTAATTTAACTAGGCAAGTCCGTAAAGAACAAATTCTTATTTACAATGACGGCCTACCCCGGCCAAACCCGGACGACGCTGGGCCAATTGTGCACCGCCCTATGACGGCCGGATGTGATGGAGGCTGGATTCGAACCAGGGACTGTAGTGACGCCTCTTGCACTGCCTCGCAGTGCCTTAGACAGCTGCGTCCATGTGTGTGTTAACTATTTAACTGTACTAGAATGCTTAAAAGGCTGCAAAAAATTTATATCGGTATAGTTTTTTTTTTTTGGCAAGGGAAATATCAGATATCGATATCAGCCAAAAATGTCATATCGGTGCATCACCAGCTTTTATACTTACAAGACCATCAAACTTGATTGAGCTGTTTTGTGGTGCATTATATAATAACATCCTTTTTTTGGTCAGTATGGTGCCCAACATAACAACAGGTGGTGGTGTGTTGGACACAGTAGGTCAGATAGATAAAGCCGGTCTGCATTCCTTAGTTCTGTAACTGTTAGCTTACCTGTTTTATATTGACATATATATTGACAAGCTCAGAACCACTTGTGTTTCAAACATGGTCCTGTTTAATCAATTGCTTTGCTGATCAATGGACAGTTCATTACTTCTGTAAAAATAATATGTAGCTTAGTTGTTTGTACTTGTATTTATTTTTGTAATAAAGATAGTGATGCAACAATAATACACATGTACAATATCTAAAAATACATACAGCCAAATTATTTATATAATATATATATATATAATAATTTGAGCGGCTTGATTTTAATAGCAGGACACCGTAAAGTCCATTGTCCATCTGAAGAGTATGAATTAGGCTGTTTGAGAAGGTTTGAATCCTAAGTACTCTGCCTACACATACTGTAGTTTGAAGTACAATACCAACATAGTTACTGTAGTAGGTCAAAGCTGTGTGTTGGTAAAACCTTGGTAGAGCATGGGTGGATTAGGTATTGTGCTCATGTGAATTTCCTTTCTTTTTCAGCTTCAGACCAATGCTTACCTCTCACTTAAAAGATTGTTTTTTGGTTTTAATTTTCATGTTTTTTATGGAAACAGTAAAAGTAAACAATAATGGCAACAGTAGTTGTTAGTATTTACACTGCTCAAAGAAAAAAAGGAAACACTAAAATAACACATCCTAGATCTGAATGAATGAAATATTCTTATTAAATAATTTTTTCTTTACATAGTTGAATGTGCTGACAACAAAATCACACACAAATTATCAATGGAAATCAAATTTATCAACCCATGGAGGTCTGGATTTGGAGTCACACTCAAAATGAAAGTGGAAAAGCACACTACAGGCTGATCCAACTTTGATGTAATGTCCTTAAAACAAGTCAAAATGAGGCTCAGTAGTGTGTGTGGCCTCCACGTGCCTGTATAACCTCCCTACAACACATGGGCATGCTCCTGATGAGGTGGCGGATGGTCTCCTGAGGGATCTCCCAGACCTGGACTAAAGCATCCGCCAACTCTTGGACAGTCTGTGGTGCAACAGATGGAACAAGACATGATGTCCCAGATGTGCTCAATTGGATTCAGGTCTGGGGAACGGGCGGGCCAGTCCATAGCATCAATGCCTTCCTCTTGCAGGAACTGCTGACACACTCCAGCCACATGAGGTCTAGCATTGTCTTGCATTAGGAGGAACCCAGGGCCAACCGCACCAGCATATGGTCTCACAAGGGGTCTGAGGATCTCATCTTGGTACCTAATGGCAGTCAGGCTACCTCTGCCGAGCACATGGAGGCCCCCAAAGAAATGCCACCCCACACCATGACTGACCCACCGCCAAACCGGTCATGCTGGAGGATGTTGCAGGCAGCAGAACGTTCTCCACGGCGTCTCCAGACTGTCACGTCTGTCACATGTGCTCAGTGTGAACCTGCTTTCATCTGTGAAGAGCACAGGGCGCCAGTGGCGAATTTGCCAATCTTGGTGTTCTCTGGCAAATGCCAAACGTCCTGCACGGTGTTGGGCTGTAAGCACAACCCCCACCTGTGGACGTCGGGCCCTCATACCACCCTCATGGAGTCTGTTTCTGACCGTTTGAGCAGACACATGCACATTTGTGGTCTGCTGGAGGTCATTTTGCAGGGCTCTGGCAGTGCTCCTCCTGCTCCTCCTTGCACAAAGGCGGAGGTAGCGGTCCTGCTGCTGGGTTGTTGCCCTCCTACGGCCTCCTCCACGTCTCCTGAAGTACTGGCCTGTCTCCTGGTAGCGCCTCAGCCAGAAAGCATAGCAACTGAGAAGTGGTCTGTGGTTATCACCTGCAGAACCACTCCTTTATTGGGGGTGTCTTGCTAATTGCCTATAATTTCCACCTGTTGTCTATTCTATTTGCACAACAGCATGTGAAATTTATTGTCAATCAGTGTTTCTTCCTATGTGGAGAGTTTGATTTCACAGAAGTGTGATTGACTTGGAGTTACATTGTGTTGTTTAAGTGTTCCCTTTTATTTTTTTGAGCAGTGTATTTAATATTAACAGTTGATTTTCCAGAGGGAAGTGAAAAACCAGAAACCCACTTAAGTAAATATGTAGTAAACTGGATTTTATTCCCTAATCTCTCTTAAAACAATTGAGCAAGCTCCTGGAAAATACACCCGATTTTGGTCTTTATAAACCGCTACGGTGTTGATGAACAGCTGAGTAGTAGAATCAGGTGTGGTACTAGACTTGAAAAAAATAAAAAACATGCATAACCCTGTGGATCTTCAAGAGCAATTTTGGTAACTCCTGATACAAATACTGCTGTGAAACACCTGTAAAACAAAAGTACAAAACACTCTTAAGAAAAATGATTTACATATCTGACATTGGATAGGTGCTATAAATCCTTTAGCTACAAATGTTCAGTAATTCTGTACACCGCTGTCCAACTACAGTAAAAGCCCATACATTCCCACATTTATAAAGGGTAGTATAAATATAAAAACAGATGTGAATACTCACAAATTTGGAACAAAACCGATTTTAAGTATTGTCCGAAGTACCATGTGTACTGCGTCCATTTGAATTTTTTGAAGTCGTTTGTCAGCTCTACATGGGCCAGCTTGCATTTCTCCTTGACAGGCGCATGCCCACAATCCACCACTCTGCCATAAAGCACTGTGTCCTTGGGCAGTACCATAGGGATAGCGTGTAATGTGCATTTCAGAGATGAGGGCAACGACCTCTTCCTTTTAGAGTCTGAGAGCAGGTCTCTCCTCCGTTCTAGCAAAACGCACGCAGTAGTACACACCACCACACTCACTGACACTTGCCTGCCACTCCACGAACCCAAAGGCTGTTTTAATTGCCACTTAATAAATGAAAGTGTGTGTGTGGCGGGAATGGGCTGTCAAAACTATAAACAAATGAATGGTCCAAATGTATCCTCCGGGAGGCAAACCCACACTCTTCAGATCTATAGACGGATAACTAACGATTACACTACAAATCCTGTTCTAATAAAATGTAGTTAGACAGACCATTTTAAATGGAGTCTGGAAGCGTCGGTTCCAAAATGATTTGGTTAATTCACTCTATACTGATTGAATGTTTGTTTCTCACACTTGATTGAAATACAATAGTCTAAAACAGTTGGTTTTCTGAAAACCGACTCATGTAATAATGTAGCTAAGTTAGCAAGCATGTAATTTTATTTGGAATGTGTAGCAATGGCGCACAATTTAAGCAAGCAGAGAGGGGGTTCGATTAATCTGGCCCAGGGTACACCGGGCTATGAAGGTGGGGAGGGACGGAAGGTAAAGCGTTTTAATCAAAAGTAATCCATTTAGCATGTGAACACAGAATCCTACTCATTACTACACGTGCTTACCTACTACTACTCCGTGCTTAATTTGAGTTGACTGTCGGAAAGAGCGGGGCACCTGGCTCACGCCCAGGACCCACACCCCCTAACTACTTTACTTGTGGATGGCGACTTCAGATTTTCTGGGAACACACTGAAAAGTAACTCAACACCATTTTAATCAGTCAGTACAAATGTTGATTATAATAATGACAAGAAAGCAGGAAAGGGAGCGTATGCCGGACCTGGTAAATTGTCTGATGCTAGCGTGCATTTGCTTACTTGTAGTGCACAACTGAACTGAGACATGTGCATTTGGGGTTCAACCATTGACTATATGCGGTTCATAACTACACTGAACAAAAATATAAACGCAACATGCAACAATTTTAGATTTTACAGAGTTACAGTTCAAAAAATCAGTCAATTGAAATAAATTCATTAGGCCTCAATCTATGGATTTAACATGACTGGGAACAGATATGTTGGTCACAGATACCTTAAAAGTAGGAGCATGGATCAGAAAATTAGTCAGTATCTGGTGTGACCACCATTTGCCTCATGCAGTGCAACACATCTCCTTCGCATAGATTTGATCAGGCTGTTGATTGTGGAATGTTGTCCCACTCTTCTTCAGTGACTGTTGTTGCTGGATATTGACAGGAATTGAACACGTCGAACCAGAGCATCCCAAACATGCTCAATCTGTGACATGTCTGGTGAGTATGCAGGCCCTGGAAGAACTGGGACATTTTCAGCTTCCAGGAATTGTGTACAGATCCTTGCGACATGGGGTTGTGCATTATCATGCTGAAACATGAGGTGATGGCGGTGGATGAATGGCACGACAATGGGCCTCAGGAGCTTGTCATGGTATTTCTGTGCATTCAAATTGACATCGATAATATGCAATTTGTTAGTTGTCCGTAACTTATGCCTGTCCATACTATAACCCCACAGCCACCATGGGGCACTCTGTTCACAATGTTGACATCAGCAAACCGCTCACCCACAAGACGCCGTAGACGTTATCTGCCTTCTTCCCGGTACAGTTAAAACTGGGATTCTTCTGTGAAGAGCACACTTCTCCATCGTCCCAGTGGCCATCGAAGGTGAGGATTTTCCCACTGAATTGGGTTAAAACGCCAAACTTCAGTAGGTCAAGACCCTGGTGAGGATGACGAGCACACAGATGAGCTTCCCTGAGATGGTTCCTGACAGATTGTGCAGAAATTATACGGTTCTGCAAATGCACAGTTTCATCAGCTGTCTGGATGGCTGGTCTCAAACGATCCTGCAGGTAAAGAAACCGGATGTGGAGGTCCTGGGCTGGCGTGTTTAAACATGGTCTTCTGTTGTGAGGACCTCCTGCCAAATTCTCTAAAATTATGTTGGAGGTGGCTTATGGTAGAGAAATGAATATTATCTGGCAACAGCTCTGGTGGACATTCCTGCAGTCAGCATGCCAATTGCACGCTCCCTCAACTTGAGACAATTGTGGTGTTGTGTGACAAAACTGCACATTTTTTGTTCTCTTTTATTGTCCCCAGCACAAGGTGCACCTGTGTAATGATCATGTTGTTTTATCAACTTCTTGATATGCTACACCTGTCAAGTGGATGGATTATCTTGGCAACGGAGAAATGCTGCCAACAGGGATGTAAACAAACGTGTGCACGAAATTTGAGAGACCAAGCTTTTTGTGCGTATGGAAAAATGTTGATATTTTATTTCAGCTCATGAAACATGGGATCAACACTTTACATGTTGCCGTCATATTTTTGTTCAGTTTAGCATATTGTTTCTTAATAAAGCAATTTGTTTTCTCGGCTATGGTTTTTGTTGTGGTCTGAGTTGTTCTTAGTCAAGAAAATGTAGTGTAGCTAACTGCAGTTTTTGTCCTCGCTGAAATCTTATTTTACCATAGCTTGGTCTATGGCGTATTCTACCTAGCTAGTTTTCAATGCCCATTGTAAGGCAGCTAGCTAGCAGTATGACCGTTTCCCAAAGTTTGGCATTGGCTTTGATCCTGCTTTGAACCTATTTAGCTAGCTAGTTTTATGGAACAATGTATGGTGCATGAACTGGCCATATGTGTTAGTCTTACATTGGCTAGCTTTGCCTAGCTAACGTTAACTGGCTATCATAGCAGCCAAGGATGTTCACTATCTTATTTCTGCATATTTGTTTCTGCTTTGATTACACGCAAGTGTCTAGGTCAGTAGTTTACACGTGATGACTTCAGCCTTATATGAAAAACCTTACTTGGCAAAATATAGCTAGCGTTCCTTGTTTGTTGGTTAGCATCCTAGCCAACGTTAGCTCTCATCTGACTGACCTAGCTAATTAAAACAAACCCACATTCATTGGCTAGTTAGCTACCCTTCTTTGCCTGTTTGTTGGTCAGGTAGCTAGCTATCAACTGACTGGTGTTAGCTAGCTACAGAGGCTAGCTGCTGGACTTTGGACACCGAACCTAACGTTAGCTAGCTACCTAGCTAATCAAAATGTATGTTTGCATTTATTGATTAACCTCAGCTTGAATACAACTATATAGCTAGCTATCGACAGTAGCCTAGGTTTTTGCATACACTTATGACTGGCATCCTGGTGCAAGCAGCTGTGTTGCTATTACCCCCACAATAATCTCTGTCTCCCTCTTTCTCTCATCCTTTTCTTTATCCCTTTCTCTCTCGCTGTACAGTATGTACTGCAATCTCCTTTCTCATCACTCCCTGCTCATCCCCTGCTGTTTTTAATCACCATACATGTCCTCCTGCTACTGTAGTAATGAAAAAGAAGACTGTCAATTGAAGTTAACCCTGAGAACCAACATGTGAATTGTGTATTTTGCTGCTTCCATGCCTACCACCCACTAGGCTGCACAACCAGACATGGAGTTGACGTACAGTAAATTCTCCCAAGGCTTATTTTGGAAACCTAGACCACCAGTTCATCCTATTGTTTTAATTAACAAAGTGAACAGCCTGGTGAGAGGGGCAGTGATGCCACAGTAAACCAGCCCCGTAGCCCTGCAGCAGCTGACATAGATATTAATCATGTTCAGCTACAGCTCTATTAAAAACGCCACTGTCTTTCTTTTACCCCTTGCCGAGTAAGAGGTGGTGTGAGAGCGAGTCTGTCCTCTTGGTGTCCTCCTCTAGGCTTTATCCTCTGATCTCAATCTGAACACATACTGGCCACCTGCAATCTGTGCCATCTATCATTACTGCAGGTGGTGGGAGAGGATGGGCTTTAAGAAAGAAGAGGAAATAGTCAGCTAACATGTACAGATTATACAGTGTGGTGGTTCGTTCAAATATAAAGTGCCTCTGACATTTAAAGTAAGGTGTGTGTTTGTCCTCTGCCAGAGATCTACTGCTGTGGGCTGCTGAGCACCAGGAAGAGTGACTGCACCGGCCTGCCCCAGTCCATGTTGGTGAACCCTGAGAGCCCCCAGCAGAGGGGCCAGTCCCGCAGCATGATGAGAGGTAACACCTCTCTCATCAGCTGGTACAACAAGGGACACTTCCGCTTCCTTACCAACGCCTACTCACCCACCAAGAAAGGTAAGGAGACCTGCTTTGGGACCGACGTGATATTACCCATGTTTTCTTTTTCATACATTTTCATTCAGAACATGCATTCAGGGGGATGTTTAAATGGTATTCAATCATGGGCATACATTTTAGAGTGAACAGCCTTCAATTTTAAAGAAAAACGTTTTTCTTTATTTTGATCATGTCGACCTACTGTGTCAATATAATGCTCTGAAATTAAGCATCATTATGAAGCTCTTTAGGGCTGACTGATACAGTATGAGTCACCACCCACCATTGATATGATGTGGATTTAACAGACCACAGTAACTCCTAGTTGTTAATGCACTCGTAATCTACCCTGTAGACTGTGAGAAACTCTGATGTAGCACCTCATCACTCTGTCTCTCCCTGTATGAGTGATGTTCAGAGATAATGGAAATGGGAGAAAATCCTTGTTGCATGGCATGTGAAAGGCTCTCACCCCACACATTTAATCCCATTTGTAAAGTAAATTAGGTGGGAAAATGCATTAAATCTGGATAGATAAACAGCAAGGATACAGAGTAGATGAGTGGAATTGAGGGTTTGGATTCTGTTCTTGGCTGTGTTAAAAGAAGTGTTGAATTTTTCAAGTGTTTGGGAGGATTTTTCTTGTTGAATACAATCTGAATGAATCCTATAGAAGAGCAGTGGTCACCAATTTGGCGGTCGACTGATCCATCTCCAAGGCATTCCTAGTCGATCATCAAACATTTCTGTAAAAAAAACTCAACGATAAAGCTTAGAGCTCTTTTTTTTTTTTTTTGTGCTGTTGGTGGTAGGTGCACTTGAATTAGAAGCCCTAATACCAGGAAGGCAAAGTATTCCCATTTTTAACCATTTCATGTGTCTGAAGGTAGAACTCCGTCTACACGACAGGCTCAGAGAGCAAATCAAGTGCACCTATAGGCCTACGGCTGGCCAATCCGATAGCTCAGATCACCACGTCTGCACAGTTTCCTCGATCCATAGACTAAAACATATTTTTAAGTTTTATTCACAAAGTTAAGAATTCTAAACTTTTAAAACCATGACTAGAGACTCAAAGAATACAGCAAAGGGCTTCTGTTTTTAAGAGTAAGTTCATGTTTGACAGTGCTGAATAACAACTTAATCAACACTTTGTTCAACACTTTTATAAGCATGAAAATGCACGGTCTCCCTACTTCCACTCACGCTACAACCAGCACTGCAGCTGTAATGAATGACTATAGTGTTCCGATAAGCTTGCGTTGTTATTATTAGCGGCTTGCAGCTTCTTCTTTTTTTATATCAAGTAATATTTCACTTTCTCTGGTCATAGGAGTAACAACATAAATTGGTGCATGAGGCAGGAATAATGCAGTGTGACTGGAGTTTTACCTTCAGTTGGAAGCCTGTGCCCCATTTTCTCAGCGGAGGGAGAGCAAGGGGACGGTGACTGTGGTGAGAGGCAGCCTCACCCCTGCTCCCTCCCATCAGACTGACCATCAGATGCAGGCCATCAGTCCAGTAAAAAAATAAATAATAATGATTATGCTCACTCAGCCGGGCCTCACAAGTAATACAACAAATGAGCAATTACAAGTGTGATCATTTACCAATTTAAAAAATATATCATTTCAAAATGGTCTGAGAAGAACAACTTTGCAGAGCAATTCAAGCATAGCCGATATGCAGTGATAATGTATTAGGCCTTTAGCCTACTGTACAAACCTCATTGCTACAGAACTGTTTTTAATTGGTTAATGTTGTAAAGGCTTAAGTTTTTTAAGTTATGTTTTTAAAAAATAATAATAATCTGAGCTGTAGATCTCGGCTTGCATTTTTACTCAAAGTTATCTTGACCCAGAAAAGGTTAGTGACCACTGCTATAGAGGATGTAGGTTATTTTTTGTTAGTTCTCATTGTCCAGGACAAATTATATCTGACTACAGATAATATAAGAACCCAAAATACAGCAAAACACAACCCCCTCCCACCCCAACCTTCGATGTGTCCCTCCTATCTTATACAGACTAGACTAATTATTTTTGTTTGGATGGGTAAGTGGTGGTCATAACATTTCATTATAGCTACAGAGAGAACTATTTTACCTTTTGAATAAATAAACCACTGTATCATTGGTGAAATGAAGTAATCATGTGAAAGACTGAAGCCTAGGGAATAGTGACAGTCAGACATATTTCCAAATTCCACATTTAGACTTTATCAAGTCTGCTTCCCGATTTATATTTTTAAATTCTGTAAAAAAAAAAATCATTGACTTTTCTGAATATGCGCTTACTCTTTGATCTTGCGTTTCTTTTTCAATTTGCCCTCCTGTAACTTTCCAATTTCCATTCAACATTACACTGTAGGGCCTGAGTGAAATCTTAACATAATTAGCATTAGATAGCGGAGGATAATTTTAATGGAAGCGAGTCAGCGACAGATGGAGGTTCAGTCAAGAAAAACATATCAACGACCTGCTAATGGCTCAATGTGATCCAGGCGACTACTAGACTCGTTCCCTCGCAGCTACCTCCATAATTACACTGTAACTCCTCATGTTCATCTATTTTTCATGTGGTACACCCATGATCTGTTTTAGCTATTAGGTTGATACTTATTGTTTATTCTAGCTACACTAGTAAGCACGCAGTCATATTTTGCTTGTTAGAGAGGAAGGTATTTTCCACAGAATATATTGGTTATTTTGAAGCTATAGTGAGAAACCATATTAGACTTTGAGGCATTCAGTCTAGTTATTTACAGCATCACAACTGCACTCTTTATCCAATTTACTTTACTGTTATGTGCAAGATGATGTGCCACACATTTTTGTATTATAATTTGTCACTGAGTTGCAATCTGAAAATATGATTGCATAATACTTTTAAAAAAAACTCCCATTAGTCCTGTTTGAGTCATGTGTTGGGTTCTAGGGGTGATCATCAAAAGGAAAAGTGGTGAGATTCCCTGTCCGCTGGCTGTGGAGGCCTTCGCTGCACACCTCAGTTACATCTGCAAGTATGACGACAAGTACAGCAAGTGAGTGAATACTGGATGTATTGCAATCAGTTGTCATCCTGGGAGAAATGTGTTCGCCTATATGAATGTTCATCATAGGACAGGGGTGGCCAACCCTCCTGAGAAGCTACCCTCCTGCAGGCTTTTGCTCCAACCCTAGCTAGCACACCTGATTCTACTAACTGCTAACGAGGATATTGATTAGCTGAATCAGCTGTGTTACAATGAGGTTGGAGCTAAAGCCAGCATACCCAGTAGTTCTCCATGAGGGGATTTCACCCCTGGAGTTTTGTAGGTCAAGTGTATTGAAATGTAAGATTTGAATATGGCAAACTGTTCTGTTGTTCCTACAGTTTTGTGTGGCTTATTTCAAAGTATGTCAGGCTGCATTGGGACACGACAGCGGTTTCAGCTCTAAGCTCTCCTCCTACTGTGCTGCTAAACAGAGAGTCGGCCTGACTCCCCCTGTGGTGGGCCCATGCTGGGTGCTCACACACTCCCCGCCATGCAAGTCAGGCTCAAGTGAATCCTTCATTAATAATTCAGTCACAGCCAGACATTAATTGAGGAGGATCACTCTATAGCATTCCTTATCAGCCTCAAGCCAGAGATGGCGTTCCAGGTTTTCTTTTTGCAGTTGCGCTGTGCAGAGTCGGATTAGACCGTACAACACCTGGAGAAGGAATTACATTGATGTGATATAGCAATCTTCTGAGCTGCACAACGTGACGGCAAAAAAAGATGACCTGGGACACCACCAGGAACTCAGATGCCCTGTTTAAAACCATACACTATAAAGGAATGAGATTTGAACTCCTAATTGCACAGTTATCGCACGAGTTTCTGTTCAAAGCTTGTCATGCAGTGGTAAGATAAGAACATGAGCTGCATACTGTATATCCATTGGAATGCCAAAGATACTTAGGTAACAATTTGGATAGTCCATCTGCAGATGCTCTAGACTATCTACTAACTAGCTCTAACCTTAACCTGTACCCTAACCCTTATTCTAAACACTAATTGTAACCTTAGCAAGCATTTGCTTATCAGCAGATGGTTTGTTGATAGTATGCCCATTTGTAGAGCAGCTACAGATCGAAAAACCGGACTATCCAAGTAAAGTGTGACCAATACTTGTTGCATTAGCAA
The DNA here is from genome assembly GCF_013265735.2 of Oncorhynchus mykiss. NCBI lineage: Eukaryota > Metazoa > Chordata > Actinopteri > Salmoniformes > Salmonidae > Oncorhynchus > Oncorhynchus mykiss. Next base: position 27,249,804 of record NC_048584.1, on the reverse strand, counting down.
TTTATAAGAAGATACCATGGAAAAGGTCATCCCTTTTCAGCATGGGACAGTAAATACATCCATAGTAAATCTACCTGCATTATGATTCCATCTGAGTTCATCAAGTGGAACACATTCAATAATCTGGACTTCCTAATCCACTGGAAGTGACACTTCATTGCAGTGCAATAGACTGGCTACTGTCAAGGGCCCACCCAGAGATGTCTATGTCACAAATGGAGAACAGTGCCAAGCGACGTTAACACTGGTCAAAGACAGAAGACTTCAATTAAGGAGACAAGCAGAGTGATAGATGGGATGGCTCATCACACACACACACACCAGGGAGATTGGCTCTTATCTTCTCACCCTCTCTAACCTCTCACTGCCTCCAATTAGTTTGGACAGTAATGAGATGGTCCTCTGAGCTACAGAACACAACACTTGTGGATGTGGAGGACTGCAGATTACATCTGGAGAGCCAGAAACAGGGACGTTAGCTGAATATCGCTCCTCCTCACCACTAACCAATGCCTCACACTTAGGAGGATATCTTGTCTCCATGACTGTCTGCGCTTCTGTCCGTCGTAACTTCTGTCCGTCTAATTTCAGATGTCCAGTCAGATAACTATGTGATGGACATCATCATCTGACACAAATGATCAAATTTCCAAGATCCCATATAGCCAATCAGGGTTGGTCTTTTTTTATTTTTTCCTTTTCAGGTATTTCATCTTCCACAAGCCAAACAAAACGTGGCAGCAGGTGTTCTGGCTGACCATCAGCATGGCCATAAACAACGCCTATATCATGTACAAGATGTCCGATGCCTACCAGATCAAGCGCTACAGCCGAGCGCAGTTTGGAGAGAGACTGGTGAGGGAGCTACTGGACTTAGACGACTGCTCTCCTACCCAGTGAGGCGACCACATAATATTTGTAATATACGCACACACATACTGTGTACACACACTGTCACACGTACCCACAAACACACACTGTTCATCACATGCAAAACACTAACACACACTAACCAAAACACTAATAGATTTGTTCTTTACAATTGTAGACACTGGGATAGGTAATTCCTTAAATGAAACAATATTTTAACAGTGCCAAGTCTGGGTTAAATGGGTTGGGGGACCAAACCTCCAGGTTTGGAGAGCAGGTCTATAGTTTAGTCGGAACGGTCTATAGATTAAAGTTTCTTTACTGAGTGAGGCACAAAGCAGAGCCATTGTACAGTACACAGTTCTCTATTGTTATTGTCACAGGCTGCATGACAAAAACGCAGTTGGATAATGTACTGTTGTTCAATGTTCAGATTTCTTTAAAAAAAATCTGATTAAATATTGTTTCCATGTAGAGCAATATCACTCTGTAATGTAAATCTATGATCCTATTCGACCACCTATGGAGCAACATCGGGTGTGTTCTCTCCAAGATAGACCTGAACCACTAAGAAGAAATACTGTATGTGTGTATGTCGGTAGGTATGTATGTATTACAGTACCAGTCAAAGGTTTGGATGCACCTACTCATTCAAGGGTTTTTCTTTATTTGTACAATTTTCTACTTTGTAGAATAATAGTGAAGACATCAAAACTATGAAATAACACACATGGAATCATGTATTAACCCCCCAAAAAGATCAAAATATATTTTAGATTCTTCAAGGTAGCCACTCTTTGCCTTGATGACAGCTTTGTATACTCAATTGCATTCTCTCAACCAGCTTCACCTGGAATGCTTTTCCAACAGTCTTGAAGGCGTTCCCACATATGCTGAGTACTTGTTGGCTGCTTTTCTTTCACTCTGTGGTCCAACTTATCCCAAACCATCTCAATTGGGTTGAGGTCAGGTGATTGTGGAGGCCAGGTCATCTGATGCATTACTCCATCACTCTCCTTCTTGGTCTAATAGCCCTTACACAGCCTGGAGGTGTGTTGGGTCATTGTCCTGTTGAAAAACAAATGATAGTCCCACTAAGCGCAAACCAGATGGGATGGTGTATTGCTGCAGAATGCTGTGGTAGCCATGCTGGTTAAGTGTGCCTAGAATTTTAAATAAATCACTGACACCAGTTCCTCCATGCTTCACGGTGGGAATCTACTCTGTGTTTCACAAAGACACGGCGGTTGGATCCAAAAACAATTTCCACTAATGTCCTTTGCTCATGTTTCTTGGCCCAAACAAGTCTCTTCTTCTTATTGGTGTCCTTTAGTAGTGGTTTCTTTGCAACAAATCGACCATGAAGGCCTGATTCACACAGTCTCCTCTGAACAGTTGATGTTGAGCTGTGTCTGTTACTTGAATTTATTTGGGCTGCAATTTCTGGGCTGGTAACTCTAATGAACTTATCCTATGCAGCAGAGGTAACTCTCAGTCTTACTTTCCTGTGGCTGTCCTCATGAGAGCCAGTTTCATCTTAGCTCTTGATCGTTTTTATGACTGCACTTGAAGAAACATTCAGAGATTTTCCGTATTGACTGACCTTCATGTCTTAAAGTAATGATGGACTGTCATTTCTCTTTGCTTATTTGAGCTGTTCTTGACATAATATGGACTTGGTATTTTACCAAATAGGGCTATCTTCTGTATACCAACCGTACCTTGTCACAAGACAACTCAATTAGCTCAAACTCATTAATAAGCAAAGACATTTCACAAATTAACTTTTAACATGACACCTGTTAATTGAAATGCATTCCAGGTGACTACCTCCATGAAGCTGATTGAGAGAATGCCGAGTGTGCAAAGCTGTCATCAAGACAAAGTGTGGCTACTTTGAAGAATATATTTTGCTTTGTTTAACACTTTTTTGGTTACTACATGATTCCAAATGTGTTATTTCATAGTTTTGATGTCTTCCTTATAAATCTACAATGTTGAAAATAGTAAAAATAAAGAAAAACCCTTGAATGTGTAGGTGTCCAAACCTTTGACTGGTAATGTGTATCTATCTACGTGTGTGTGTGTGTGTGTGTGTGTGTGTGTGTGTGTGTGTGTGTGTGTGTGTGTGTATAAGCCCAGGATCCTTCCATTATGTTTAAATTAAATATGGAGGACTAGTCTGCACTACATTTCATTACCATCCCCCTTCCAGAGCGCTTGCCATCTTGCTGATGCTTAATACCTGAAATGGGAAATGTCCTGCTTACCAGGGTAATGCTTACTGTACTCAGTAACTTAATATCTCAGTCAATAGGAACTATGCAACTGGTCATCAGATCATATGACTGGCAGTCCCTATTCTCAGCCAATTGGTTCATCGCTGTATATTTGCAACATCATTGAAAAATCTGGATGGTGTGACTTGTGTTCAGGTTTTCAGACTGCAAAGGGAAGGGTTGATGATATGATAAATTATTCTCGTTCTTGCCAATGAGGACCACATGAACGTTCATTTGGATGAAGCCTACAGTTGCTGTACAACATGACTACCGTCTCCATGTGGTGTAGTCTTGGATAATCAAGAGCTGCAGGGGTCAGTTCAGTTCAACTCTAGATAAACACTCAACTGTCCACAGCAAACCCTCACTCTCTGACAGACCACACAGACTGTTTTCAGTTCAGTTCATCTGGTGATGTATGATGAGCCTCTGGCTCAGCTGGGGAGCTAAGAGTGTGGCCCATATCCAGTGTGCCAGTGTGGCCCATATCATCATATAGGCCCACTGTAGTCACATCCACTGTCCAAACCCTGGAAGCAAGCCTGACATTGATCTATACAGTATGTAAGTTGAGTTTAAATTAAACATTACATACCGTCCGCCAATAATTATCTCACTCCAATGATGTCACTAAAAGATGGAGAGAAGAAAACACCAGACCCACAGAAGTTTGTCAATGTTAATCCTTTCAAAGGGACTTAGGAGAATGGATCCTCCTGATCTGCCATAATGACTTTGTGAGGCTGTGGTCTTGCCTCTTGTGTGGGGACAGAATAGCACCCCACTGTGCTGTATATTGAGCTGTTTTAAGTCAGTTAAGTGAATGTCACCGTGGCTTAATAATGTATTTTTAGCCAATAGAGAATGTACTGTCAGTGTAAAAGTGAAATCAATGCTTTCAATTGTGTGCAATTCACGCACACAGGCCTATTTTGTCCCTTGGCCGATGACATACAATCGTGCTTATCCGCTCCTTGCCACTGTGACTGTGTTTTTGATGTGTGAAGTGTTTGGGAGATTTGTACTACTGAGGCAGAGTTGTCCTAGCTAGGGCACTACTCATGCACTTTCGATGGTCCTGCACTTTAAAGCAATTCAATAACGGTGTTTACTAAATATCCCTAGCTTTGATGAATTCCTATAATTAATGGCGGTACTAAATGCTTCCCCAGAAAATAGATGAGTTAATGACTCTGCTCTGAAAATCTGTTTTGTCGCAGAACACTGAAGTTTTAATCCTGTTTCATTGCTATCGCCTGTTTCCTCTAATTATTGAGAGCTTGACCATTCTATGAAGAAGCAGGAAATCCATTTTTAATAAAAAGGGTAATTATTGTCTGAGTGCAGACTTCTGCAACTGAGTGCTACAATATTTATGCAGGAATGATTTAAAGGGGATCAACGAAAGTACACGAAGGTGATGAATACTACAAGCCAATGAAAAGGAATTATATTCTAAAAACATTATGAATATTTACCAAAATATATGATGTGCATATGCTATTGAGGTACATTTGTTTTTGTGTACTTATTAGAAAGTACATGTGATTATAGTTCTATCAGGTTCTTCACTTTTAGGTAAGACACATGATTGTGATTTTTCACCATTTCCTTTTCCCCAAAAAAACATTGTCGTTCTTGTGTATGTTTGTTTGTGTGCGATCACTAGTTCTGTGCACTGATCACTGTCTGAAAGATTCTCTGACATGCCATAAGTATGTTAATGATGCTAATAACAATGCTCTTTTGTTCTGAATTGTTATATTGATAGACACCAAGAAGTATGCATGATAGTCAACAACCTTTTCAAAGTAAACACTTCTTCAAAATGAAATCATCTCTTTAAATTGTGTGTTTTGCGGTATATCTTAATTAGTCATCAAGTCCTTGGATGAGCTCTAAAATGTTCTGTAAGTGTAGTGTTACTAAGCAATGTCTATTAGGCCATATTTAATGTTATTAATACCACCATGGCCAAGTAGAGAGCAGATGACTCGTGTGGTGATCCGTTATTGCTACTCTGAGTGATTTCATGAACCAATTATAATCAGGAGAGATGGAGGGCTGTTAATCCCCCTCCCCCTGTATTCAGTTTGAATCAGAACTGCTTTAGTTTAAATTCTCAGGTTGAACATGTATGATTTACAATTTACAATAAGATAAAATATGACAGTTTATTTTATTGCCCAGCCATGTATTAGATATATTCTCAGTGCCTTTTACATAGAACATCTCCTTTTCTTACCAGGCATTTCATGCCAGTATCATGTGGTAACTTCAGATGACTTCTGCAGAGAATATCTAAAAAATATATAATTTATTCAAGATGGATAAAACAAAAGACAGTTTACCATCTGTATAGTGCATCTGTGTTCATGAAATTATTTTCTCACTCCATGATTAGATAACTAGGTTTATAGTTCAACCCTTACAACATTTGGTTCTTTAAAGCAATCTACTAGAAAAGACAACAGACATAAACTATATCAACGGCCAAGTCATATCCAAATCCTGAGGCCAGATATTATTTTTTTTTAATCATCATTGCCATTTATCATTTCCTGGAATGTCTTTGTGTCAATCTGATGTCACTGTAATTCCCTAGCTTCTAAGAGGCAATATTAATTTACCATTGCTCTGTAAAATTAATGAGGTCAGTTGATTGACAGCCCACTCAGTCTATTGCCACATGCCATCTTCTTTCCTTCTGGTATTCGGTGGCAGGTAGCCGTTAGTGTTGGGCCAATAACTGAAAGGTTGCCGGATTGAATCCCAGAGCTGACAAGGTTAAAAAAAAAAGTGTCGTTCTGCGCTTGAGCAAGGCAGTTAACCCACTGTTCCCCGGGCGACGAAGACGTGGATGTCGATTATGGCAGCCCCCACCCACCTCTCTGATTCAGAGGGGTTGGGTTAAACGCGGAAGACACATTTCTTTTGAATGCATTGTTACACAACTGACTAGATATCCCCCTTTCCCTATTTACTGCTGTTTTCAGACCCATAAAGCATATAGAGGGCCAATACCATGGTACTGGTACTGGTACTGCACCCGCCTCCACCCGTAGCCGTTAATGGGGCGACAGGGTAGCCTAGTGGTTAGAGCGTTGGACTAGTAACCGGAAGGTTGCGAGTTCAAACCCCCGAGCTGACAAGGTACAAATCTGTCGTTCTGCCCCTGAACAGGCAGTTAACCCACTGTTCCCAGGCCGTCATTGAAAATAAGAATTTGTTCTTAACTGACTTGCCTGGTTAAATAAAGGTAAAATAAAAAAATAAAAAAAAAATGGACAAACTGAGACTGCATGCAAGTAAGTTGGCTAGTCAGGCAGCCCAATGCCCATTGGGTCCTTTTTATAGTTAGTAAAAAGCCAACACATTTTGTGAATGTTTTTCATTCAATACAGCCTCCACTCTGCATTAGTGATCAAGACTGCTGAAATACATTTTAATAAGTAATCTAGAAATTTTGGACACCATTTGTTAGTAATTTCCATTCTAAAACACAGTGGAAGATTACGATATGTTAAAGTGTAATGACCGTGGCAAGAAAATAACACGTCTTCTGTAGGCCTATGGTGCACTCTGGCAATTGAAAGTCTAAAGTTGGGACCTGAAGATGTATGATTGAGACACTCAAGTAAATTAACTTTGCCGACCTCAGGGCTTCATTATTCGCTATTAATAAAAAATACAATAAGGTGCTATCAAAATACTGTAAGAAATTATAGATAATAGGTCAGTAGAAAAGTTGTCAAGACTAATATTAAGGGTAGTTGGTAAAATGAAATCTAGTTCCAGAATGGTGTATTTGACAGTGTACTAATAATATGTAAATAGCTCATGTAAGCTGGACCAAACTTCCTACCGTATCAGATGAATTCTATACAACACACAAACTGCAATGTATGACTGCTCTGGGAATGTTGTTGAAACTGCTTCTTGTCCTGTGTGTTTTTCATCGGTGGAGGAAAAGTGATTGCTGTATCGTGCGTGTTTGTTATTTCTCCTCATTGAGTGTGTATGTAGCCTATTGTAAACCTTCCCTCTGTGATCTTCATGTTAACAGTACACCACCCTGATGGACTTTGTGAATCGTATGTATACCACCTGAGTTTACACCATGTTGCTAATAAATGTTCACGATTTTATACACCACCAGTGTCAAGAGTTTATGTAGGCTCCCTTAACATTATACACCTTCTAAATGATACTTTTAGATAGTGACCAATATGGGCATACCACACTAGCACCCCCTGTGGGCTAGGTGCATGTCTAATGTGCTGTGCTGTAGGTAGTAGTGGGTGACAGATGGTCAGTTTAAGGCTGCTGAGTCATCAACTAATGTATGTTACATTACCCTGGGATGTGATGAGCATTACACATTAAGTACAAACCATTTAGTTCCCACTGGCCATGTGCATGCAACGAGCTGGACCTTAATTCCATACACACAACCATTTGATCTATACTGTAGCTCCCGTTGCACGGAAATCGAAACGCATCCATTAAGTGGCATTTTTTTTTTACACACGCACGTTGGAGAGCTAGAGAGGTGTGTGTGTGTGTGTACACACACACGACTTAACAAGTATGCTGTCCAGAATGGGCAGATTGGAAATCAGACACCGGATCTCTTTGTTAGAGGCCTTTTCTGTTCCCTGAGAATGACTGCATAGCAATGAGAGCATTCAGGTCAGGAAAACTGATTTGAATTGTTTAGTTACAGCCATCATTACAATCCAAGCTTCATTTCTCATTGCATTCCTTGAAGACTTAGCAAAGAAAGTCCACACCTCTTATATAAATGCATTTATTTAAGTGAATCATTTTTCCTCATTTAGTTGAATTTGCCATAACTATAAAACAATGAATTACAAGCGCTGTACAGTAGACCAACTCACTAGTAACTGCTGTTGCTTACAGTATGTGTATATAGACAAACGTACTGTATATACAAAGATATACACTTAAATGTTACCTCCATGCTGCCTCCCTTGCCACTGATTTGAATCAATCCAATTTTCCTACAGCAGTAAATAGAGGAACAAACCGTATTCAATATCCCAAATTACAATTTCTTGTGATCAATAATTTGGTTTCAGTCATCATTTAGTCAATGAACGTCCCTCACCTAAACTTGAATCACAAATTGTATTGACAATGCAAATCAAATAAGTAAATAACTTTGGCACATTGTGCTATGTAAACATTTCATCCAATTAAAATGTGGCTGTAATTCTAAGATTTTTTTCCCTCCGTAATTCCTAAAGTGAACAGCAAACTTCATTTTCACACAAGTCTTACTAAAAAGGCTTTATTCAATACTTGAACAACCGTTGCCACCATGTAGACAATGTTCACACAAGCAATCACATTTAGTACTGTAGGCCTCCCTCTAACCAGCTGAACTTTCACATTTGAATTGTTACAATTGACATGATCTCTGAAATTGTTACAATTTCAACAGTGATGTGATGGCAGACAGCTCATACCATGTGCAACTTGTCATAATCCTACTAAACCTCTCTCACATGGGCGGTTACAACACCCCATAGTCCTGCTCACTCAGATCTCACACTCTGAACTGCAGATACTGCAGGTAAAAAATGGGATGTTACCTCTATCCCCTGCTCCACACCTCTTACTGTGGGATACCTCATCTCTTTGGCATTTTTGAAATGCAATACCTCCACACAAGTTAGAGATGGGAGCTGTTGCATCTGTTTTGTCGTTGTGATGCTTGTTTCTATACCGATGGTGGTTGGAGTCTCCCTATGTATACGAAGGTTTGACCAGAATGGTGTAGAACAAAGGGATATATGCATATATATAATGAGGGCTCACAAAATACAGACAGCAAATATTACTGAATAATTAGTAATTTGCTATTCTAGAATAAATTAATCTATTGAAATTGGGGGCATCCCAACCAAGACAAACAATGCCATGTCAATGGATGAATCTTTGCTTTCGTAAGTCGTTATAGGCTCCTTTGGCCATCACATTAGTGGTGGGTTCTGCTGCCCCTCAGAAACGAACAGTAACGTTTAAAGTACCACATAAATCACAAGCTAATGTATTAACCCAATCAGAATACACCCGAAGCAGATGCGAGCTAAATGCACAACAATGATACTGAAATAAGAACATCTTATTGCTTTTCTCCCTTGAGTCCAGTTAACTATAGCCGAATGACCTGCCCTCCTTTAAGAAACCTGTTCACTAGCGCACAAAAACACATTCCCCTTTACAGTATGATGGATATCAAAAAAGGCAAAGACATCATTCACAAAGCATGCGTGCAATGTCGAGACAAACAAAAGGACAGAAAAAAAGACGCTCAAGTATTGGTACAACATGCAACACAAGGCCCTCCCATGTAAATGCTGTCTTTGTCGCTTACCTCAGATGAAGTGTACTTTTCTAAAATGGCAAATCACAAATAGTGACAATAAGGACTCCAATGTACTGTGTGTGAGAACATTTCAAGAACACTTCTAAGAATGGAAATGATGGTTCCAACATTACCCTGTAATAAACTCTTTACTAATTTGTATGAGGTTGTTACCATGGTAACACGAACACTGAAAAGGGAGAAGGGGAAAAAAATCGATACCGTAAGTAGATACGTTTTTACTCACAAGAGCACAGTCAAGCAACGAGTATAAAGAAATATCAGTTCAATTTACTGTGTAACTTAGTTGATTATTCTACAGTATAATTGAACAAAAAATTATTAAATGTCTGTTACAAATGAATCAATAAACTTGGGACACTACTGCTTTTGCAAAGAAAAAAATACATGAATGATAAAAAAAAATGTTTTCCATCCAATTGTGATGGGAAAAAGAAGGAAGAGTCGTAGCAACAAGTGCTACAATCTGATGACCCAGCAGCGATACATCCACACCCTCGACAACTCCTGGCCCCAAAAGTATCCATGAGAGAGACCCGCGAAGAGCACCCTTCTGATCAGACAACGCACCTTTTTACAACACGTGTGACAGGAGCAGGATGAAAATTCTGTATAATTGTAGAAGAAAAAAACGGATTTTGTTCTCTCCATCTCTTTACTGTTCACTCTGTCAGAACAGCCCAGCAATCAGTAGAGAGCGTTTCAGTGAATGAACAGTGCGTAGAGTCCTTTCCCTTCTACCAGCAGGACCTTTAAGGGGCCAAACCCAACTGAAACCATACCAAAACTATCAGCTTTCTTCCTGGGCCGTCTCGGTCTAGTCAGGGAACCTCTATGGAATACGTCTTTTACATTCAACAAAGATAGATTACTTGAGAGAGGGAAGAGGACAACAAAATAAGTCGCATCCATTTCAGAAACGCAGTGAACTTCAGTGGAAAGAGAAATTTTAAAAGAACACGTAAAAAAAAACAAAAAAAAACATCCAGAAAGTTAATTCCATTTCACCTGCATTAAGAAAAAGAACATTCACTTTCCAAAGAGCAGGACTAAAGATGAAACACTGAGGTATATAGTTGAATGGAAAGCATCATCATCCCACTTGGTCTGTAGTTTCATATCCTTCCCTCTGTGTGTTGTGGCCCCTCCGGGGGCCTCCGTCTGTCCGTCCATCTGTCCGTAGTTGTTGCTGGGTGGCTCTAGTCTATGTGGCTCCGGGGAGGAGAGCAGGAGGTGGTGGTGGAGGAGGTGGTGGTGGGGACACTGTCTCTCTCTAGAGTTGGAGGTTGAGAGTGAACTTCCACTGCTGGTTGAGGTTGGGGCTGCACACCTCCACTGTCAGCCCCCCAGTGCGTGCACTGTGGCTGTCCAGGCACAGGTTGCTACCCACGTGCCGCAACTTAGAGTTGCTCTCAATTTGCTCCCATTTCTGGAGACACACAAGGAAGGGGGATGTTGGGACATGGGGGAAACAAGGGTGACATCAGTCACAGGTTTGTATGTACTGTGAGTACTATAATCACTAATGGTTTCAATTGACAGTGAGTTTATGGTGAATTATCTACAGTGCATATCAAAAGGGATCATCCCAATCCATCATATTCCACGGCAAAACTAAATTGATGTTCTATTACCATGCTAACTGCCAGACTGAGGTGAGTCACTTTCATTTACTACTACTACTTTTTGATCGATCTGATCCGTGGTGCTCAGCTCGCTCACCTGTCTGCTGTCATTTTCCCTGCAGCCCTGCAGCTTGATTTGTGAGCCTGCGGTGCGGTCTACCACCGTCAGACAAAGGTCCATGTGCTTTACTGACTTGTCCTTGGTCAGCGCCCATTCCTGCGGACAAAGAGTGGGACACAGTGAATTTGCTACATTGGCACAGTTTAGGTACTCCTGAACAATTATACAGATCCACTTCTAAAGCGTTTGTCTTTGTCAAGTGTGAATATGTGATGTATACATGTTGTATGTTGAAAATCACACATATTTACACCAACAGTGGCTGGACTCCCAGAATCCCCTCCTCCAGCTTAGTATATGAGATCAATATGTTGTGGTAAGTGGGACATCAAAATGCATTTCATCAGTATGAATCGGAGACACCCAATCAAAGCATTAGTTGACTGTCCAGTACAATACCAACTCTTTGACATGTGCACTGTGACCCTCTGAAAAGCTGAGGCAGTAATTTATTTATAAAGTAAACCCACCTCATTGCGTTACCCAGCCCAGTGCACAGCTTGGTTATGTGTAATGGATCTGAGCAGTACCTGAGCCCTGAATGATACCTGATTTCCCCCAGCGTTGTGGCATTCGTAGACCCCCACCACTCCATCTGCAAAGTGTCCCAGCGTGTCTAAGCAGTTACCTCCCTGCTGCAGAGCACCAAAGGCAATGTCCTGATGGTCAGGGACCCTGCAGGGCCAGACACACAGCACAAGTCAAGGGGATGTCAAATCACAAGATGTGGGTATATGCCACCCACCGCAGTCTTTCCCCTAGTTTAATTTCTAAGTGGCAAGCAGCATAGGCCCCCAAACTCTGTTCTGCCTATATAATGGTAGGTTAAACAGTCAACAGTTATGTCTTTCCATTGAACTTTGTCCGTTTTCAAATAAATATATTGCTGGTCCACTGTGGTGGTGTGGTCTCTACCTACCGCAGCTCAGGGTACACGTTCTCCAGGTACCACTTGAATGGCTGGCAGCCCAGCCTCTTCTTCATTTCCATTCTGCTCTGAATGCTGCCAGACACACAGAGAGGAAACCCATGACTCATCTAATTACCAGCCATCTCAGAGAGACAGACAGCCGCAACATGACATCTGGAGACAACTGAGATCACTACTATAACTCGGTGTAGTACCTGACCTTCTGGAGGTGTCAGAAAAAGGGACATTTTGATATTCTATACAAGCTCAGCAGGGCAGTCTGCGATGCCATCATGGGAAGAACGGTGTCTGAAAGGACACTTACTTGCCATAGGGCACGTTTCGGGCCGAGGGCACAGCGGCGTAGTAGAAGTTCTTAAACTCGTCCATCCACACCTCTGCTGCTCGCCTTGTGTTCCTGTGGACGGACAGACACCACGTTAGAATACTTACAATACTTCCTCGACTATTTTGAGAAAAGAGCACACATCCTAAGACTTGGCAATCTGTGGGGTTTCCAGTGCTGTGTGACAGACTGGCAGTGAAGGAATGTTCACTCACTCTCATCGCATTGATGAATCACCCTGATGTGATGCATACTTGAACAGTGTTGACACTGCAGGGGTGAAGCCAAGATGAGAGCAGAGCTGAGGCTTCTGCTCTGACTGCGCCTCTATTTTAATGACTGCAGCTCAGCTAGACTTGAACAGCAGGTATTATGATGTGAATTTCAGAGGAATGAAACAGGCCCTCTATGGGCTACAACCGCAAGTTATGTCATTTGGCTAGCAGGTATTCACCCCGCCGCCTCAGCTTGAATTTCATTGTATCTTTGAGAACAGTAAAGGGGAAAATAAGGGTAAAAAACAAGGGTAAAGTTAGTGGTATAACTCAATTGCTAGTTGTTAGCCTGTACAGTGGGTATTCTTTATGACTCATATTTCAAAACCCTAATGTACCGTCATTCTGGTTGGTTGTTATATGACAGTATGTAGAATAGGTTTTTACACATATTGGACCGAAGAGGGCAGACTTTAGCCGAGTCTAAATCACATCACAGGGACAATCAATAGTCACCTAGCAAACACGGTGCCACTGCCCCCAGGAAAGGTATATGGGTGCTGCTTCCTGAAGACGTGTCCCACTCGACTGCAGGGAATGATCTCTAGACTGCCGCCACACTGCCACACGCGGAAAGAGATCTCTGCAATGTCCAAACACAAAACACACATATTAATATAACGGTTTATGGCAAGGTTTTAGAGTTACATTTCATTGTGATATAACTTCCCACGGTTGGTACCTTCAATGTCAATATTTGGTATTAGGATCCCCATTAGCTGTTGCAAAAGCAGCAGCTACTCTTCCTGGGGTCCACACAAAACATGAAACATGGCATTATACAGAACATTAATAGACAAGAACAGAACTACATCCATTGGTTTTTTAAAGACACACGTAGCCTACATATCACTACATACACACAAACTATCTAGGTCAAATAGGGGAGAGGCGTTGTGTTGTGAGGATGCTTTATCAGTTTTTAAAAAACTTGGTTTACTGATTATTTGAGCAATAGGAGATGGATCAGAGTTCCACGCAATAAGGGCTCTATATAATACTATACACTTTTTTTGAATTTGTTCTGGATTTGGGGACTGAAAAGACCCCTGGTGGCATGTCAGGTGGATTAAGTGTGTGTCAGAGCTGTGTGTAAATTGACTATGCAATCAATTTGGGATCAACACATTCTTTCTTATAAAAAGAAGAAGTGATGCAGTCCATCTCTCCTCAACTCTTGGTTGACATATGGACATCATAAACCAATCCAACAAAAGGTAGTGTGGGGCACACTTGGGGCACACTTCCTCTCCCATTCCCCAGGCACACAATGTCAAACAAGCTCAAGCGTTCCTAGTGTTCTGTGTCCTATTACCTAGATTCTCTCCGCCCCACACATCCATCATCATGTCGTACTTCCCCAGCAACTCAAAGTAGTCCTTGTCCATGACAAAGAGTCCGCCGGCAATCATGGGAGTCCTGAGAAAGAGGTAGGACCGAAAGTACAGTTCGTCAGGGTCATGAGACAAAACTGTGAGACAGACTAAGCAAAGTCAAGCCAAGTTTAGCTCTCCTACAATCCTCTCATCAGCATGTGATGCACAGAGCCTGGCCCTGTAACCTGGCAGCAGCAGGGGATGTGGTGTCCTGTCCTCTGGCTGTCTGGAGGGAAGAATACACCACTTCTGCTCAGAGGCCATTTTGTTTTCAAAAGGAAGAAATACATAATGTGCATCTTGAACTAGTCTGCTGTTGTTCTCTCTTAAATTAACTTTTGGGAAATCCATGGCTCTAGTGGAAGATTTCAAACAAAACAAATTATGAAAAATGACTTGTCATTCTTTGGATTAATTACCATCACCTAGCGAAGAGGAACAAAATGCATTTTAGGAAATTAAGGGCCAAATTCAAATTCTAGCCTTTGGATATCGATTAAATGCTGCCCTCTGTTGGTAAACCATGGTTCACTGAGAGAATGCATCTGACATTGGGTTACTTAGTTAAACAATCATTTCTGTGAGCTCATATTGATTGAACGAATCAACGTTTTTGCCCTCTCTTCTGATCTACAAGTGATAGAATTGCAGGAAAATAGGTCAATGTACTAAATCTATCCTTTAACAGCAATATCCCCATCAAATCTCTTCTCCCTTATCACCATACACAGTTTAAGACAAAGCTGGATAAGATGATACGAACATCTTCAATCACCTCTGCCTTTGTTTACTGCACTCGTCATACGGCACCGTAGATGTCTGGGACAAAACAGGACTTAGAGGCTCAAAGGCTCCGGGTCTTTTTGAGGAGCATTGGCCCGTATTCCCCAGAGTGCTCAGTTCTGACGCTGCACACTGATACTGACATCTAATGCTGCCTTCCTCAGCATCTCCTCCAGCAGGCCCAGATGCGTAGCTATGAATTATTAGTAGAGGTGAGGCTGGCAGGAAAGGGCAGCAGAAAGAACAGACAGAGCAGAGGGTGGCTTACTTGATTGGAGCAGTGGGGTTTCCTTGACGTGCCCTCCTCTGCTCCAGGGTCATATAGTCCCACTTGAAGACCAGGTTCCAATCAAATCCTAGAGGTGGAAAAACACACACACCAGGTACAGAGTCATTTTGACAACAGGAAAAAGCTGCGCTGGTTGTCAGATGTGATTGTATTCCTACTAAAACTTATATAACACAATGCCTATCTGATACATCACATATCTGTGGCATTCCCTCTATTTTCTTATGGCTGTACATAACACTTCTCATAAGCCGTATAGAATACACAACGACACCGTGTTAATGTTATCTGCCTATATCCTTGGACGAATCAATCAAATAGCTTCCATTCCAAAGGGCATTCCCATTTTCAAGATTTATCATGTACTTATTCTCTTCTTTGCTTTCACACACATGCGCAGTCACAGCCAGCCAGCCACACACACCAAAAAACCTAGACATCTTTGGCAGAAGGTGACTTTGGGCACCGAGTGGAAAACTGCAGTGTGATTTTCCTAAAGGCCAGCCTGCCCTAGAGAGGAAAGGAAAGCTGCTGGCATAATTGAGGGGGATTTACCTCCTTTGAGATCGGCCGAGGCACCTACGTACTGGAAGTTGTCCATGTTGATGACGTCGATGATGGGGGAAACAACTCGCGTTTTGTCCTGTTGGAGAAGTAAAGAGAGATTAAGATGGGACACAAAGATCCAGAGTGTTCCGCTAGATTTTGCTACATTATTTTCCAGGCTGTCCACAAAGACTCCCAACATCCAGGCCCCTCTGCCACCAAAACTGTTAATTTTAACCGAAAGAAGCCACAAATTATTTTATGGGGTGGGCATGGGGGCAACAGAGGTAGGTGGTCTCTCAATTCAAACCAATTGAGAGACTGTCCACTGGATTTGAATTCAGCATTACTGAAGGACTGAAATATTCAGTAAAACTACTGCATCATTTCAATCCAGACACTGGATAAAAGCTATAACAAAGTTAGTCCAAAACAGATCTACGGCGAGTCAAACGTTTGCCCAAATTTGTACTTAAATATATAAGCCTAACGCAGCCAGAACACAAATAGATTTCCAAAAGGGAAGTGGATGATTTGCTGAGAGTGACATAAATCAGATGGATTGAATCATTGCAGAGCTATTCCAAGTCTTTTGTTGGAACAACAGAACTACAGCAGTGACAGTGTTCCATGGAAGATTGGTCAAACCAACGGTGAGTTAGAGCTCATTAAATCATATTACTTAGTTTTTCCTAAACTGTGTTCAGACCTGACAGCAGTAAACAAGTGTTGAAGCCAAGTGAACACAGTAAAAAATCATGGAAAACTCAAGAGGGGTTGAAAGGCTGTGTTATTCTGTTTGTTTGCAAGCGCGTGTGTGTGTGTGTGTCTTTGAACTGTCCTTGCTGGGCAGGTGCCCAACAGGATGCACGTCCTGGTGCAATGCACTTGTTTGCTAGCGGAGGGTGCGGCAGCTCCTCCCCACAACTGAGTGACACGTACAGTAGATAATACTCTTGAAGCTTGTCGATATTGCATTCTTTAGCAACTAGTCATGTTTACCCTACCTGGCTGAACCCCAAACTGTCCCTCTGTCTGTGTATCCATTTAAGAACCTTGAGTGTGTCTAACGTTACCTGTGCTATTCTCAGCCCCTCTGAATCACCAATGTCTGTCAGTGCGTTTATCCACCAGTGTGTCTATCTGTCCGTCCGTCCGTCTGTCATTGTGTGTGTCTGTCTGTCTCCCTGTCCACCTGCCCCCTGCCAGTGTCTGCATGTCTTTGTGTCTGTCTTCCTGCCTGTCTGATAAATCTCCAGGTGCGCTCTCCTCTCTCTGTAAACACAACAACTCAACAGATCAGCGCAGTGAGCAGCACTCAATGTCAGGTGTGTGTTCTGTGACAGTGGGACACACTGACCTCAGCCACTCTCTCCAGCAGCGGTTCCAGCCAGTGTTCGTTACACTCGCAATGGCTGTCCAGGAAGGTGAGAACACTGGCAGTGGCAGCGTCGGCCCCCCTCACCCGAGATCTCATCAGACCTGTGGAGGTGTCAACAACATGATGTAATCTACAAATACACAATGGGCTATTCATGTGTGCGAGGCTCTAACTTCTTTATCGAAGTATACTTATTGCCCAACACCGGTTCTCTGAAGTTTGGGATGTGCATTTCACCAAAATATGGTTAAATTATTAAAGTGATAGCTGCAATGAGTGTACAAAACATTAGGAACACCTGCTCTTTCCATGACATCGTCTGACCAGATGAAAGCTATGATCCCTTATTGATGTCACTTGATCTATCCAGTGAAGATGAATTGGAGGAGAATGATTTTTAAACCTAGAGACAATTGAGACATGGATTGTGTATGTGTGCCATTCAGAGGGTTAATGGACAAGACAAAAGATTGCATTTGAACGGGGTATAGTAGTAGATGCCAGGAACACCAGTTTGTGTCAAGAACTGCAACACAGCTGGATTTTTCACGCTCAACAGTTTCCTGTGTGTATCAAGAATGGTCCACCACCCAAAGGACATCCAGACAACTTGACACAACTGTGGGAAGCATTGTAGTCAACATGAGCCAGCATCCCTGTGGAACGCTTTGACACCTTGTAGAGTCCATGCTCTGACAAATTGAAGCTGTTCTGAGGGCAAAAAGGGGGGTGGAACTCCATATTAGGAAGGTGTTCTTAATGTTTTGTACACTCAGTGTATTTAATTAGTAAGTTTTAATGGACTTCTGAAGTCATCTAGTATCTTTGCTGAAGTGCTAGCTCATATTAACTTTCTTTGATCCCGGGTTCGATAATTAAATTCATGCTTAATTGGTTGAAGGGGGCAGTGTGCGATTGTGGAGTTGTAAATGAGGTAATCAGTTTTGCAGAGATAGCGATAATGAACAGAGGACTGCAGCCAGGTATTTTTTGGCCCAATGTTCTTTCTATTGGACAGCACACAAAGCACTTTTCAAAAATATACTCTGCTTGTTACAAACTCTTCATTGTTCTGGAGTGTATATTTTCTCCCCGTTGGCCCCTATAAACCTGTTCAGTGCTTTTCATGAGAATTGCCCTAACAATCAGGACTCTGTTTAAACTCAACCCTTTCCTAGCCCAAATAATATTTCTCTGCTTTTACAACTGGCAAATCACTGATTAAGGTACATGCAGCGTTGGACAAGGTCAATAAAAATGGGATTCAAATACTATGATGAATGAAGCCTGACCACTCATTTCCAACTAACAGTTTTATTCCTTTTCCCATTTGTCCACTCACCTTCTCGGCGATCATTTCGAAGAACCCGGATCTTCTCAATTTTCCCCAACAAGGCTCCATCCTCCGCTGAACCACGAGACACCAAAGGTTATTAAAATAAACCATCTATATACATGTCAAAGAAACATCTATATAGGCCTTGTAATGGGTTTATGAAGACTTCATTCAGTTCTGTATCATATAAAGAGGGACCAAAGGTTTACGGAGTGGCCCAGACACTGACGGACAACAACTCTAGAACGACTCAAATATCAAAGTAGCTTCAATCTATCTCAAAACACTTTAATGTACAACAAGAGACCTTGATGAAAACTATGGAGGGAAATAAAAACACATATGATAGGCGTGATGTCTGTTAAAGTGTCTGGAGTGCACAGCCATCAAAGCCCAAGCAAGAGGCATGTGCCCTTAGGTTCGGGGGTCACCCAGAGTTGAGAGGGAGGGAGGCTCGACAATGGTTCAGGACAGGGGCTTTAGTTTACAGACTGGGTGGTGGGGGAGAGAAGGGCCTGGAACCTCTAAACCAGTGCCAGTACTGATCCAGAGTGACAGAGGCACAGGGCAAAAGAGAGAGAGTTAAGGCCACTCATCAAACAGAAACTCACGGTTGTCGCTGTAATCGTCCACCAGTATAATCTCCTTGACAAGGTGTGGGGGACTCTTCTTAAGAACACTGGAGTGGGAGGGGAGGGAGGGAGGGAGGGAGGGAGAGGGTTAGACATGGGTTAGTATCTCCAGGCCTAGCCTGTGTGTGTGTGTGTGTGTGTGTGTGTGTGTGTGTGTGTGTGTGTGTGTGTGTGTGTGTGTGTGTGTGTGGACCATTCTTGATACACACAGGAAACTGTTGAGCGTGAAAAATCCAGCTGTGTTGCAGTTCTTGACACAAACTGGTGTTCCTGGCATGTGTGTGTGTGTGTGTGTGTGTGTGTGTGTGTGTGTGTGTGTGTGTGTGTGTGTGTGGGCTCACCTGACTACGGTGCGGAGCAGAGCTGAGCGGGCCTCATTGTGGAAGGTAATGACCACACTCGAAGCAGGCAGCTCAGTCTTCCACTGTTTATGCCGGCAGCTGAAGGAGACAGGAAAACACGCAAATTGATTAGGGCACTGAAAACACACTCAATGGCCAAAAAGGACCAATTATCTACCTTTAAACAAGATTTTAAAATTAGCTGGTGTTGTGTGCTCCAACACGCTGGCTGAATAACTTTAGCTTTTGGAGTTTAAATCTCCGGACCCAGACCAATGTATTCGATCTGTATCCTACATAAAAATAGGCTCTATTTTGCACACACTCTTGTGACGGTTTGGTGAAGATGTGATCGACAGCAAGTCTTGCTTGCTTAAGCGATGGAGGCTCAGACAAGCCCCTTAAGATTTCAATATGACAGAGATGGGCTAATCCGCTAGAGTCCAGTCACCAGCAGCTTCGGCTTTGAGTATGGGTGAGAGCATAGAGGTTCCCCAAGTCAAACCCATCGACACAGAGACTGCCCATGACGAGCCTCCTTGGAGAGAAGATGGAGAAATGGAGGGACAAGAGTAAGGCTTTGACGTCAATCAATGCTTCCTAAAGGAGTTACAAGACAAGACACGACACTCCCTTAGCAGGAATCACTCCAGGCAAAAAATAGCTGCTCATAGTTCCCAGAGCAGAGGTCAACTATGGGAGTAGTCCACATAGTACAGAGCACAGCAAGTACTGTATCATCCGGGCCAAGAAAAATACTCAAATACTGAAAATACTCAGTGTATTTTCAAATACAAATATTTAAAAAATACCCCAAGCATTTGAACCCAGGTCTGGTTGGTCTTAGGGGTATTAGACATTTATTTGGAAAAAAGTAAGCTATTTGAAAATAGAAGGTGAATTGGACACGTCATTTGAAAATACTAAAATACACAGAAAATAAGTATTTAAAATATAAATACTTAAATTCCTAACCTACATTACTGTTAGGAATGCATTCACATTAAAGTCCATGCTGAAGGCTGCTTCTCTGTTCTTCAAATGGATCTAAACCAGTCTAGTAAACCATCCCAGGCTTAACCAAGCCCTTGACACCGTCTTGCTGTACCATCAAAAAAAACTGTGGCACTCCCTTTTCATTGCACAGACAACAATTAGGCTTCATACTTCATGTATGGCATGTAATGTAGGTCCCTCTGAGCTATGTAATTAAAATGAGGTGTCAGTAACAATATACTGTAGGGAGGGGATATAAAAGACAAGCACAAATGAAAAACAAGCACAGCTGATGAGTTGCTTTGTATAGTCTACTGCCTGGTCCTTTGGTGGCCTCACGTGCAGGCCGTTCAGCGCCTCATAATGTAACTGGCTCACCTCCCTCATTAAATATGTATCCGGCAGTGTACACTGAGAACGCTTCATTAGAATTGGAGAGAGTGGCTAAAACAGCAGACAGCGGTTACCGAGTCCACGCTGGGTCGACAACGGACAATACATAAAACATTCCAATTAAGACCTGCGGCCTCCATGTCTACTGCCATCCAAGTTAATGGTCTGTCTGAAGATTAAAGAAGCCAAGCAATTTAAACTGGTCAACAACAAAAAAAGGACACATAAATAAAAGGCATCTGTTGTGACAAGAATCAGAGGAGGCGGAATCTCTCATCTAAGTGTTCGATGGTGCTGGGCAGACAGCTGCAGGCAGTGCAGAGACAGGAAAGGTGGCACCGTAATGTATGGTTGTCATCTTGCGAGATCGGAACAACTTTGCTATTTTGTGATACTTCTGGCGTTTATCATTACTTTTTTTGCACAACATGTATCGCATCTGCCGTGGTCTCTCTGTGTAATTCCGACTCAATTTTCAGGCTATCCAAGAGGAAACGCCGGCGAAAGAGAGGCAAGAGAGGGTGAGCCCTGGCAAGGTGAAGGCTATCCAACTCGATGGATTCTCCATTCCCCCGAGTGGACAGGACATCGGATTCAGGGAAATTGAGAGGGGGAGTGGTATGCCTCTTCATCTACAGTAAATGGTATGCCGACTCTAGCGCAATGGAAATCTCGACCCATTGTTCACCTGTCTTGGAATACCTGATGGTCAAATGCCACCCCTAAAAGTATTTAGTCAGCCACCAATTGTGGAAGTTCTACCACTTAAAAAGATGAGAGAGGCCTGTAATTTTCATCATAGGTACAACTATGACACACAAAAATTTTAAAAAATCCCAGAAAATCACGGTGGAAAATAAGTATTTGGTCACCTACAAACAAGCAAGATTTCTGGCACTCACAGACCTGTAACTTCTTCTTTAAGAGGCTCCTCTGTCCTCCACTCGTTACCTGTATTAATGGCACCTGTTTGAACTTGTTATCAGTATAAAAGACACCACAACCTCAAACAGTCACACTCCAAACTCCACTATGGCCAAGACCAAAGAGCTGTCAAAGGACTGAATCTGCAATAGGTAAGCCAATAGGTAAGCAGCTTGGTTTGAAGAAATCAACTGTGGGAGCAATTATAAGGAAATGGAAGACATACAAGACCACTGATAATCTCCCTCGATCTGGGGCTCCACGCAAGATCTCACCCCATGGGGTCAAAATGATCACAAGAACGGTGAGCAAAAATCCCAGAACCACACGGGGGGACATAGTGAATGACCTGCAGAGAGCTGGGACCAAAGTAACAAAGCATACCATCAGTAACACACTACGCCGCCAGGGACTCAAATTCTGCAGTGCCAGACGTGTCCCCCTGCTTAAGCCAGTACATGTCCAGGCCCATCTGAAGTTTGCTAGAGAGCATTTGGATGATCCAGAAGAAGATTGGGAGAATGTCATATGGTCAGATGAAACCAAAATAAAACTTTTTGGTAAAAACTCAACTCGTCGTGTTTGGAGGACAAAGAATGCTGAGTTGCATCCAAAGAACACCATACCTACTGTGAAGCATGGGGGTTGAAACATCATGCTTTGGGGCTGTTTTTCTGCAAAGGGACCAGGACGACTGATCCGTGTAAAGGAAAGAATGAATGGGGCCATGTATCGTGAGATTTTGAGTGAAAACCTCCTTCCATCAGCAAGGGCATTGAAGATGAAATGTGGCTGGGTCTTTCAGCATGACAATGATCCCAAACACACCGCCCGGGCAACGAAGGAGTGGCTTCGTAAGAAGCATTTCAAGGTCCTGGAGTGGCCTAGCCAGTCTCCAGATCTCAACCCCATAGAAAATCTTTGGAGGGAGTTGAAAGTCCGTGTTGCCCAGCAACAGCCCCAAAACATCACTGCTCTAGAGGAGATCTGCATAGAGGAATGGGCCAAAATACCAGCAACAGTGTGTGAAAACCTTGTGAAGACTTACAGAAAACGTTTGACCTCTGTCATTGCCAACAAAGGGTATATAACAAAGTATTGAGAAACATTTGTTATTGACCAAATACTTATTTTCCACCATAATTTGCAAATAAATTCATAAAAAATCCTACAATGTGATTTTCTGGATTTTTTTCTAATTTTGTCTGTCATAGTTGAAGTGTACCTATGATGAAAATTACAGGCCTCTCATCTTTTTAAGTGGGAGAACTTGCACAATTGGTGGCTGACTAAATACTTTTTTGTCCCACTGTACATACGTATGACGATTTTTGTCATTTGAATTTCGTGCTCTGCAATTTCACCGGATGTTGTCAAGGCCGGGCGCTAGCAGTATGCCTATCCCAAAGAGGTTTTAACAAGAAATTTGTGGAGTGGTTGAAAACAAGTTTTAATGACTCCAACCTAAGTGTATGTCAATTTCCGACTTCAACTGTGTGTGTGTGTGTGTGTGTGTGTGTGTGTGTGTGTGTGTGTGTGTGTGTGTGTGTATATACACAGTACATCAAATCAAATCAAATTTATTTATATAGCCCTTCGTACATCAGCTGATACCTCAAAGTGCTGTACAGAAACCCAGCCTAAAACCCCAAACAGCAAGCAATGCAGGTGTAGAAGCACGGTGGCTAGGAAAAACTCCCTAGAAAGGCCAAAACCTAGGAAGAAACCTAGAGAGGAACCAGGCTATGTGGGGTGGCCAGTCCTCTTCTGGCTGTGCCGGGTGGAGATTATAACAGAACATGGCCAAGATGTTCAAATGTTCATAAATGACCAGCATGGTCAAATAATAATAATCACAGGCAGAACAGTTGAAACTGGAGCAGCAGCACGGCCAGGTGAACTGGGGACAGCAAGGAGTCATCATGTCAGGTAGTCCTGAGGCATGGTCCTAGGGCTCAGGTCCTCCGAGAGAGAGAAAGAAAGAGGGAATTAGAGAGAGCATACTTAAATTCACACAGGACACCGGATAGGACAGGAGAAGTACTCCAGATATAACAAACTGAACCTAGCCCCCCGACACATAAACTACTGCAACATAAATACTGGAGGCTGAGACAGGAGGGGTCAGGAGACACTGTGGCCCCATCCGAGGACACCCCCGGACAGGGCCAAACAGGAAGGATATAACCCCACCCACTTTGCCAAAGCACAGCCCCCACACCACTAGAGGGATATCTTCAACCACCAACTTACCATCCTGAGACAAGGCCGAGTATAGCCCACAAAGATCTCCGCCAAGGCACAACCCAAGGGGGGGGGGGGGGGCGCCAACCCAGACAGGAAGATCACATCAGTGACTCAACCCACTCAAGTGACGCACTAGGGACGTTATGAAAGAGCCCTAGTAAGCCAGTGACTCAGCCCCTGTAATAGGGTTAGAGGCAGAGAATTCCAGTGGAAAGAGGGGAACCGGCCAGGCAGAGACAGCAAGGGCGGTTCGTTGCTCCAGAGCCTTTCCCTTCACCTTCACACTCCTGGGCCAGACTACACTCAATCATATGACCCACTGAAGAGATGAGTCTTCAGTAAAGACTTAAAGGTTGAGACCGAGTTTGCGTCTCTCACATGGGTAGGCAGACCATTCCATAAAAATGGAGCTCTGTAGGAGAAAGCCCTGCCTCCAGCTGTTTGCTTAGAAATTATAGGGACAATTAGGAGGCCTGCGTCTTGTGACCGTAGCGTACCTGTAGGTATGTACGGCAGGACCAAATCAGAGAGATAGGTAGGAGCAAGCCCATGTAATGCTTTGTAGATTAGCAGTAAAACCTTGAAATCAGCCCTTGCCTTAACAGGAAGCCAGTGTAGGGAGGCTAGCACTAGAGTAATATGATCAAATATTTTGGTTCTAGTCAGAATTCTAGCAGCCGTATTTAGCACTAACTGAAGTTTATTTAGTGCTTTATCCGGGTAGCCGGAAAGTAGAGCATTGCAGTAGTCTAACCTAGAAGTGACAAAAGCATGGATTCATTTTTCTGCATCATTTTTGCAATGTTACGTAGATGGAAAAAAGCTGTCCTTGAAACAGTCTTGATGTGTTCTTCAAAAGAGAGATCAGGGTCCAGAGTAACGCCGAGGTCCTTCACAGTTTTATTTGAGACGACTGTACAACCATTAAGATTAATTGTCAGATTCAACAGAAGATCTCTTTGTTTCTTGGGACCTAGAACAAGCATCTCTGTTTTGTCCGAGTTTAAAAGTAGAAAGTTTGCAGCCATCCACTTCCTTATGTCTGAAACACATGCTTCTAGCGAGGGCAATTGTGGGGCTTCACCCTGTTTCATTGAAATGTACAGCTGTGTGTCATCCGCATAGCAGTGAAAGTTAACATTATGTTTTCGAATGACATCCCCAAGAGGTAAAATATATAGTGAAAACAATAGTGGTCCTAAAACGGAACCTTGAGGAACATCGAAATGTACAGTTGATTTGTCAGAGGACAAACCATTCACAGAGACAAACTGATATCTTTCCGACAGATAAGAACTAAACCAGGCCAGAACTTGTGCATGTAGACCCATTTGTATGTATGTATTTACATACATACATACATACATACATACATACATACACATACATATACACACCAGGACGAGAAAATCAACAGCCTGGCACTTAACGAACTATACGAGGCAGGGTAGCCTAGTGGTTAGAGCGTTGGACTAGTAACTGGAAGGTTGCAAGTTCAAACCCCCGAGCTGACAAGGTACAAATCTGTCGTTCTGCCCCTGAACAAGGCAGTTAACCCACTGTTCCTAGGCCGTCATTGAAAATAAGAATTTGTTCTTAACTGACTTGCCTAGTTAAATAAAGGTAAAAAAAAAAAAGAAAAAAATATAAACAAGCACGTAACCATGCAACTGCTTTCCTTTTTGTTGGTGATTTTAATTCTACGTCATTAAGACTTGTAATGCCCGACTTCCATCAACACGTCTTCTTCGCCACTAGAGGTGATAAAGTCCTAGACCACAAGCAAGCATACAAGGTCCTCCCTCATCTTGAAAATCAGATCATGACTCCATAACTAGAAGCTCAAACAGGAAGTACCCATGATGCACTCTGTTGAGAAATGGTCCTCCAAATGGTCCTCTTTCACTCGCATGCCAACTGTTTCAGCCAGGCACTGGGAGAGCGCAACTCAATTCTCAGTGAAGAAGACATGAAACTTTCAAAGACACTGGCCTAATCCTGTAGTGTCATGGAAACCAATATGCACAATAAAGATTGTTTTCACCGAATCATATCAGTCCGAACCACGTTAATGTCAATTACAGAGGAAACCTATCCCTGATTCAAATACACTGACAACTATAGCCATATATGGTGAACCGGCATAGATTTAACCCTCACATACTTCAACCCACACACACAGTGAGAGGAGCCAAGCTGGTGAAGCAAACAAATCAATGTGCCACCCCCTGGCACTGATATCCAGCAACTATGTATACAGAGACTTCAGCATTAAATAATTTTCACCGGAGCACATACTGTGAACCTGGCACATTGACGGGTGAGAGATACAATTCAATCCCCTCCTAGAAGTTACAGCTCTCTACAGACACATGGGAAATTAAATCAGCATGCGGTACCTCTGGAGTAAACAAATCAATCACTGTGAATTCTTCCCCATTTCCTTTTTAAGACTAACAGGATAGGGTGAAAGCTGAAAACAGGGCATTTGGGAGAAAGCAAAGATGAGTGTGCTGTTGTTGTAGCACTCATTGCAATACTCATCCACATAACAACAGAGGAGAGAAGACAAAAAGCTGAAATATCGATGTTCACATTCAGCCTGGTTTCTGATGACTAATATTTCAGTCTGGTTCCTGATGACTGCAATATTGGCAGGAGATGTGACCCTGCATTCCATTTGGAGAACTTTCCTGCAGACGCACTGACCACAGCCAGAAGCACGCGTCAGTTCCTGAACTGCAACTCCTGATAAAGACATCTCTGACAAGACTTCCTGCATACCTGCCCCAGTCATAAACCACATACCTATGTACAGTATGGTGGAGTGGCTAAATGCTTAGTGTATTACACATTTTTATTTTTATTTTATTTATCTGTTATTTTAACAGGTAAGTTGACTGAGAACACATTCTCATTTGCAGCAACGACCTGGGGAATAGTTACAGGGGAGAGGAGGGGGATTAATGAGCCAATTGTAAACATGAATGAGATAGTCACATCCTACAACTTCGAGAGCATATTTTAGGTACTTTGCAGAGACAGAGTTGAGTAACTTCCAGCTCTTTAGCTCGTGGGACCCACAGACGATAACGAGAGATGGTGAACTCTGTGTTAGCTAAGAACACCACAGGCCTCCCCAAACCGTTACTTACTGGTGACTTAAGTAATACTATAGTGCTTTCCCTAGTGATTCCAAAATCTGTATATAAATTGGATATTTTACATTAATTCTGAGAACACCATCTAATGTAAGAAGCACAATTTACTTATTTTTTGGACTGGAATGTATTTGTCCTGCAGCTTCAGGAACAACCGTAATCAAGCTACTGATTAATCTAGAACATGCGGGGACAAGAATGTTTGTCCAAGTCCAGCAAAAATGTCATGAGAAATGAACAGGAAAATAATTCATTATGCAGAGAAAATGATGATTAAACCTGTGGATGGTTAAAAATTGCCATTTTATATTTGTTACTGTCAACTGAATGATTGCCCAAAATTCCAATTACATTTGCAGGTACAGTATGAGCAGTTGTCTAGATTCTAGAGGCAACTGCTTTAAGTGACACACAAATACATATTTTACTCACACAAATACCATAATCATGTTTTTGAATAATCAGGCTTTAATTGCAGACGGCAATGACTTATAAATATGTATCGATTTCCAGAGATTTTTGTTTTGTTTATCGCCCAGTGCCCACCCACTATTATATTTGCATCAGCCAGATGGGAAAGCGGGAGAAAGTGTTTTCACAGAGTGGCAGAAATGCTGACCTCAATATATTAATTTATGGCCACTGAAGAACACTGCTGTCAACATGACCCACGAGCATCGATGGTAGAGAATATTTATCAGATGTTATGTTATATTTTAGCTAAATCAAAATGTTGTAGCTCAATAAACATTGCTTCAATGCCTGCTACATCTGGCCAATGTCCTATTTGGTCCATGCTATGTAAAGTATCAGAAAAATAACACGAAAACCTGCCAGGAATCAGTGGCGTAATCTTATCAACATACACAAGTCCTATACCAGACACCATGTTTCCATTTACAAGGAGTAGCAGACATTTCAATCCACCGCTGAAGCCCAAAACAACAACTCTTCGACTTACTCATGACATATGGATTTGGCCCTCCTGTCCTGACATCTGGGCAGGGATAGTGCTCTGGGTCCCGGGGAGCACAGGGGGGGGGGGGGGAAGACCACAGGATAATCAATTGTACCTTTGAGCACCACTCCCTGGGCTGACATGAGGGCACCAATGTGGAGCAGGGGCGACTCCTGGGCCACCAGAAAACATTGATCAGAATGCCAGAGAGGGAAAGCCACATTGTTACAGCCACCGACCGCTCCCTCTCATTAGCATTCCAACACATTGGCTTCTGTGCTCCCCCACTATTCTACAACCCGTCCTTTGTCAAATTGTATCCACTTTGATGGATCATCCTGCCCCTTGCCACCCCTTCACTCTCTTCGATATTTTCTCTTGTAACACACTGTGTCCCACGGGGCCAAAAGGCCTCGACATCAGAATACCCAAAGCAGTGGCAGATGACTGGGCATCAGATATAAAACGGTAAAGGGCACTTCCAGTTCAATATGATATTGCATTATTGGGGAAGTCCCTGGGCACCTGCCTTAGTCACAGCCATTTTACTCAAAAACCAACCCACTTGGCCATGTACACCCTCCCAAAAGAGATAAATAATCCATTACACACATGAGGATAAATCTCATGCTAATTTGCTTTGTATAGTCCGGAATTCAAACATTATGGAAATCCGAGGGTATAAGAGAGAGGCCACAGAGGTTTCCAGGTGCAAATAAAAAAGCAGGGATTCTCTTAACTGGATGACAAGAGTGAGATGAATATGTCAAACTGACAGGGGTAATGGACGAAGCTCTTCCAGAGTAGGATTCCTGTTATCTGAAGGTTCTCTCTGGAGTATCTATCTAAGCTCTATTGACCTGGACCATCCAGAGACATAAATCAAGCGGGACATTGACATCGTTGGACCACAATTAAGTGATAATGCCCTCGAAGCCGGTGTTTGGAAGATATATTGGCACGGGTGTTGTTAGGCCCAAGACGAAATCGAGTTTCGGCAAACCGTGCAAATATGTCCTCCAAACACCGGCTTCAAGGGCATTATCACTTTTATACAACGGGTTACCAACATATTCAAATAATGATTGACATATTTTCATAAAAAATAATATTTTGATGAATTTATTCATACTATTTCATCCTTCCACAAGATATAGTCCCGACACAAATCTAGGGTTGCTACCTAAGCCAGCTGCTCGTCCATTCTATCGGTCCGGCTGCCAGAGACGCGACCCAGCCGTTTGTTCTAAATGTTCCGTTGCCATACTGGCTGCAAATGTTCTTATTCCTTACTTGCTAGCTACTTACAGCCACATCAAACAGTGCAGCCAGAATAAGAGCAAAGTAGCTGTTACTCTGTTATTTGCGTTAGTTTATGCTCTTGTCTAGTGACATTTATTTGGATACATCCATTAAAATAAGCTAATGATGCACGATTTCGCCTGGCATAGAAAATGTGCACTCTCGTCAGGACACTGTGGTTCAGAGGAGCTAGCCAACAACAAACCTTACACAATCACTTCAAACTGAAGCTGGAAAGACCGCAAACTAGCAGCACATCGTTTCATTTTACCTGTTTTCTATTGATCATTTATAATTTATAATTTGCCTGGCTGGGCTGATGAGACTTTGGATTATGCAGTGAGACGGAACAGAGTAAATAGGCATTTCAACGGTATAGCTTTAGCAGGTGGACATTTGGAAGGACTCCCAAGTTCAGTACCTGTACGACTTTTGAGTAACTTGTGGAATAGACACCCGCTGGAATGCAGTTTTAACCAATCAGCATCCAGGATTAGACCCCCCTGTCATATAAAGAACTACAATCACCATCGATTCATCATCAACTGCTCCAACTAGGAAGAAAATGGAAGTGTAACTCGCTATCAATCTACCATCATGACACCCCACAATAAGCCATCTATACGCCTGTATTTTTACCCAGAGGACCTGCACTTACTTTGATCTTTGAGCAGTTTTTGAGAGAGCGAGACAATTGGGAGCTTCACACACTTCCTGCGCCGACAGAGATGGCCACTTCACGTTCCTAGGAAACTATGCAGTATTTAGTTTTTTTACGTGTTATTTCTTACATTGTTACCCCAGGTAATTTTATTACATACAGTCGGGAGGAACTACTGGATATAAGAGCAACGTCAACTCACCATCATTACAACCAGGAATACGACTTTCCCAAAGCGGATCCTGTGTTTTGCCCACCACCCAGGACAATGGATCGGATCCCAGTCGGCAAACCAAAACAACGTCGCCGTAAAATGGGCAGATGAAGCCGTCTTCTTGTCAGGCTCTGGAGACGGGCACATCGCGCACCACTCCCAAACATACTACTCGCCAATGTCCAGTCTCTTGACAACAAGGTTGATGAAATCCGAGCAAGGGTGGCATTCCAGAGAGACATAAGAGACTAACGTTTATTGCTTCATGGAAACATGGCTCACTCGAGACACGCTATCGGAGTCGGTACAGCCACCTGGTTTCTTTACGCATTCTTCACGCTTCGCGCCGACAGATACAAGCATCTCTCTGGTAAGAAGAGGGGCAGGGGGGTATGCCTTATGATTAAAGAGACGTGGTGTGATCATAACAACATACAGGAACTCAAGTCCTTCTGTTCACCTGACTTAGAATTCCTCACAATGAAATGTCCACCGCATTATCTACCAAGAGAATTCTCTTCGATTATAATCACAGCCGCATATATTCCCCCCCAAGCAGACACATCGATGGTCCTGAATGAACTTTATTTGACTCTATGTAAGCTGGAAACCACATATCCTGAGGCTGCATTCATTGTAGCTGGGGCTTTTAACAAGTCTAATCTGAAAACAAGACTCCCTAAATTCTATCAGCATAATGATTGTGCTACCAGGGCTGGTAAAACCCCCATTGTTATTCTAACTTCCGCAAAGCATATAAGGCCCTCCCCCGCCCTCCTTTTGGAAAAGCTGACCACGACTCCATTTTGTTGCTCCCAGCCTATAGACAGAGACTAAAACAGGAAGCTCCCGCGCTCAGGTCTGTTCAACGCTGGTCCGACAAATCTGATTCCTCGCTTCAACATTGCTTCGATCACGTGGATTGGGATATGTTCCGCACTGCGTCAAACAACAACATTGACGAATACGCTGATTCGGTGAGCGAGTTAATTAGCAAGTGCATCAGCGATGTCGTACCCACAGCAACTATTAATACATTCCCAAACAAGAAACCGTGGATTGAAAGCGCGAAACTGAAAGCGCGAACCACTGCTTTCAACCAGGGCAAGGTGACGGAAACATGACCGAATACAAACAGTGTAGCTATTCCATCCGCAAGGCAATCAAACAAGCTAAGCGTCAGTATAGAGACAAAGTAGAGTCGCAATTCAATGACTCAGACACTAGATGTATATGGCAGTCAATCAAGGACCATATCACCTACACCCTACCCGACACCCTAGACCCATTCCAATTTGCTTACCGCCCCAATAGGTCCACAGACGACGCAATCACAACCACACTGCCCTAACCCATCTGGACAAAAGGACTACCTATGTGAGAATACTGTTCATCGACTACAGCTCAGCATGTAACACCATAGTACTCTCCAAACTCATCATCAAGCTCGAGACCCTGGGTCTCGACCCCGCCCTGTGCAACTGGGTACTTGACTTCCTGACGGGCCGCCCCCAGATGGTGAGGGTACGTAACAACATCTCCACCCCGCTGATCCTCAACACTGGGGCCCCACAAGGGTGAGTTCTGAGCCATCTCCTGTACTCCCTGTTCACCCACGACTGCTTGTCCATGCACACCTCCAACTCAATCATCAGGTTTGCAGACGACACTACAGTGGTAGGCTTGATTACCAACAACGACGAGACGGCCTACAGGGAGGAGGTGTGGTGTCAGGAAAATAACCTCACAATCAACGTCAAAAGAACAAAGGAGATGATCGTGGACTTCAGGAAACAGCAGAGGGAGCACCCCCCTATCCACATCAACGGGACAGTAGTGGAGAGGGTAGTAAGTTAAGTTCCTCGGCGTACACATCACGGACAAACTGAATTGGTCCACCCACACAGACAGCGTGGTGAAGAAGAACAACCTCAGGAGGCTGAAGAAATTCGCCTTGTCACCAAAAGCACTCAAACTTTTACAGATGCACAATCGAGAGCATCCTGTCGGGCTGTATCACCACCTGGTACGGCAACTGCTCCGCTCACAACCGTAAGGCTCTCCAGAGGGTAGTGAGATCTGCACAACGCATCACCGGGGGCAAACTACCTGCCCTGCAGGACACCTACACCACCCGATGTCACAGGAAGGCCATAAAGATCATCAAGGAAAACAACCACCCAGCCACTGCCTGTTCACCCCGCTATCATCCAGAAGGCGAGGTCAGCACGGTGCATCAAAGCTGGGCCCGAGAGACAGAAAAACAGCTTCTATCTCAAGGCCATCAGACTGTTAAACAGCTACCACTAACATTGAGTGGCTGCTGCCAACATACTGACTCAACTCCAGCCACTTTAATAATGGAAAAATGTATGTAAAAATGTATCACTAGCCACTTTAAACAATGCCACTTAATATAATGTTTACATACCCTACATTACTCACCTCATATGTATATACTGTACACTATACCATCTACTGCATCTTGCCTATGCCGTTCTGTACCATCACTCATTCATTTATTTTTATGTACATATTCTTCATCCCTTTACACTTACATTACTCGTTGGTTATTACTGCATTGTCGGAACTAGAAGCACAAGCATTTCGCTGCACTCGCATTAACATCTGCTACCATGTGTATGTGACAAATAACATTTGATTTGATTTGGATTTGATGATTGCACCAAAAGGTCTCTGCTCGACTGTCCAGTGTTCTTGTGAGGCTTAGTTAGGTTATATTGAGGCACCAGCAGAAGAACCCCTGATAACGTGTTAAGGGGGAGGAACAAGAAAGATGTACACTATATACTTCTGTCTTTGATTCATTTTGCCCTCCTGATAATCAGATGACAGCAGGAGTTCCCAGTTTTTCCCCATAGGACATTACTAATGGGGAAGTTCACTGATTGATCACTTTACTACTCACTGCAGTAAAAACACCATGAATTTCAGAAAATTATTTAATTCTGTTCCCATTTCTTCCTTACTTAATTCCACCCATGACAGAGGTTGAATAAAGACTTACTGGTCGTGTCTGGTGTCAGGGACTCCACGGTCCATCCTGAGCTTGTCACACTCCACTTGATTGAACTTGTTGCGAGCGTAGGGATCCTGCCCCGGCCGCACCACAGTAGCACCGACATACAGGTCCTGGTCAAAGTCTTGCCACCTCACTTTGCCTGCAAACCAGATCAGAGACACAGGAGATTAAATAAATATACAGTACAGCAGTGTTTCCCCTATATTCATTTAGCAGCAGTTGCCACCACTCCAAACAATATGTCATTTTGCTTTTAAATGGATAGTGCAATTTTGGCAATTACGCCTTTTTCTAGTTACCAATAGTCAGATGATCCATCTACAGTCATTATGCCAACGCTAGTTAGCAATGGCTTGCGAAACTACCGTAAAACTTCATTCAAACTGCAGACAGAGACATAAAAATGGTATCCATGCGTTCATCTGAGTAAATTGAAAAGCTTAATTGCCAAAATCTCACACTATCCCTTTAAGATCAAATCAAAGTTTATTTGTCATGTGCGCCGAATACAACCTTACAGTGAAATGCTTACTTACAGGCTCTAACCAATGGTGCGGAAAAAAATAAGGTATGTGGGTGTATGTAAGTAAAGAAATAAAACAACAGTAAAAAGACATTTGAAAAAAGAGTAGAGACAAGTTACAACTTATATTTGTAGCAAACAGAGTGAGCAGTGGCCCGAATGAAAGCCACGAGCGCTCAGCCACCGCTTGCTCATCATCTCCCTACAGTGCAGTGGCGCACATCAGTTATATTTGAGATGGTGTCAACATAATTACATTTTTGCATTTTGGAGTCTTCTTAAAAAAAAAGTCACCAGAAATCATTCTACAATTATTATTTTTTTGTTTTAATCTCCCGCTACCTTTGCCACCCCTGCTGAAAATACTCCTAGGGGAAACACTGGTACAGTGGACAACAGCACAGTAAATTAAGATATTCTAACCTCTTTCCCCCTTACTGGGCAAAAAACAGCTGCTAGCACTTCATCACAAGTGACCATCGTGTTTAGTTTTCACATTCCAGAGCTTAAAGATGATTTGAGAGCCATTACCAAACTAATAAGAGCCTGCATTACAAACTCTGTGCCTCTTTCGCTCCCTCTCGCAGGAGCGCACACTCACACAGCCTAGTCAAATTATTACACATATAAAATATATATTTTTAAAACGTCCATATTTAATTGTAATGCTTGTCACAACAACGTATGAAAACAAAATGTCACCACACACACTGGATATCAATGCGGCTAAATACTAATGCAGCTGTTATGTGAATTTTTTAATTTAACCTTTATTTAACTAGGCAAGTCAGTTAAGAACAAATTCTTATTCA
Source organism: Oncorhynchus mykiss (assembly GCF_013265735.2). NCBI lineage: Eukaryota > Metazoa > Chordata > Actinopteri > Salmoniformes > Salmonidae > Oncorhynchus > Oncorhynchus mykiss. Next base: position 27,215,042 of record NC_048584.1, on the reverse strand, counting down.
AAATGATGGCCTACCCCAGCTAAACGCTAACAATGCTGGGCCAATTGTGCGCCACCCTATGGGACTTCCAATCACGGCCGGTTGTGATACAGCCTGGAATCTAACCAGGGTCTGTAGTGACGCCTCTAGCAATGAGATGCAGTGCCTTAGACCGTTGCGCCACTCGGGAGCCCAAAGAATGAAGCCTCTAAAACACGTGAGCATTTGATTACATTGTCTCTCAGACAGGGTGGGGGCACGGAGAGAAAAAAGACCATGAGCAATTCCTCTCATGGAGCTCTGGCAGCCTGTATTCCGCATGATAATTAGGAGGGTATGAGAATAATCTGTCACTGATGCTAATTGTTCCACAGAAATGTAATGGTGAATTGCATGCCGGGGGCATTATAACTAGCTAAGCTTAAAAGGGAAAGCAGATGACCTTGTCATTTCCATGATTAACATGTGCAACAGATGACTATTTATGAAATTAATGTTGCAATCTATTAAACGGTTCAGTCTCAGGTCATCATGTTCTGGAGCTTGATCTAAATAGATGGGCAGTAGAACGAGCACGGCATCTCTTTTGTCATCTGTTTTTTTTAAACAAAATATCTTCACGTACATAACCCTCATTGCGTTATTAGGTTACATGTTAATTTTGCTAATAACAGCAGATAAGTCTGTATGGTCTGGTGGTAATAATGTACTAGACTTGTAAAGAGAGAATCAAATCCTCCACGCCCACTGCCATTCCTGAAGACCCATTATAGGCTGCAGTATATTCCGTAACATAAGGTATATAACAATCCCTTATACAGTAGCTTTACTTTATCAGACCTAGGAACTGGTTCCTGTCCAGATCTGTGATCCTGCCCTCAGATACCAGTTAAGAACAGGTTGTCTCTCCTTTATTGCATTTCCTTTGATGTGAAAGTTCAACAGTTTATCCATCCATCTCTCCTCGGCTGCAACATTCCTCCTCTGGCTGTGTTTACTTGACAAAAAGCTTTTAAACATGTCACTAAAGTTGAAAGATGTTTAAAAAGTTGCTCTTGGGTAATAGGAATCTATTCATATAATAGCAATCTGAACAGGATCTCAGAGAGTCATGTCTACTGGTAACTGGCCTACACACAATACCACATAATGTAAAAGTGGAATTATATTTTTAGAAATTAAAAGCTGAAATGTCTTGAGTCAATAAGTATTCAACCCCTTTGTTATGGGAAGCCTAAAAATGTTGCTTAACAAGTCACATAATAAGTTACATGGACTGTGCGCAATAAGTGTTTTTGTGACTACCTCATCTCCGTACCCCACACATCTCTGTACCCCTCAGCAGAGCTTTGAATTTCAAACACAGATTCAACTACAAAGACCAGGGAGGTTTTCCAATGCCTCGCAAAGAAGGGCACCTATTGGTTGATGCATTAAAAAAAATAGACACTGAATATCCTTTTAAGCATGGAAAAGTTATTAATAACACTTTGGATGGTGTATCAATACACCCAGTCACTACAAGATACAGGAGCCCTTCCTAACTCAGTTGCCGGATAGGAAGGAAACTGCTCAGGTATTTTACCATGAGGCCAATGATGGCTTTTAAACAGTTGCAGAGTTTAATGGATGTAATGGGAGAAAAATGAGGATGGATCAACATTGTAGTTACTCCATAATAATAACCTAAATGAGAGTGAAAAGATGGAAGCCTGTACAGAATAAAACATTTCTAAAACATAAATCCTGTTTACAATATGGCACTAAAGTAAAACTGCAAAAAAATGTGGCAAAGAATTTCACTTTGTGCTGAATACAGTTTTTTTTAATGGATTCAACCAATTTTCAGGCTGCAACACAACAAAATGTGGATTAAGTCAGAGGGTTATTCTAAAATGGCCTTATTCTAAAATTAAATAAACAGCCCCCCCCCCCCCCCCCCCATCAATCCACATACAATACCCCATAATGACGAAGCAAAAACATGTTTTTAGAAATGTTTGCAAATGTATTAAACATTTTAAAATGATATGACATTTACATAAGTATTCAGACCCTTCACTCGAGTCTTCTTGGGCATGACGTTACAAGCTTGGCACACCTATATTTGGGGACTTTCTCCCAATCCTCTCTGCAGATCCTCTCAAGCTTTGCCGGGTTGGATGGGGAGCGTCGCTGCACAGCTATTTTCTGGTCTCTCCAGAGATGTTCGATCGGGTTCAAGTCCGGGCTCTGGCTGGGCCACTCAAGGACATTCAGAGACTTGTCCTGAAGCCACTCCTGTGTTGTCTTGTTTGTGTGCTTCGGGTCGTTGTCCTGTTGGAAGGTGAACCTTTGCCCCAGTCTGAGGTCCTGAGCGCTCTGGAGCAGGTTTTCATCAAGGATCTCTCTGTACTTTGCTCCGTTCATCTTTGCCTCGATCCTGACTCGTCTCCCAGTTCCTGCCACTGAAAAACATCCCCACAGCATTATGCAGCAACTACCATGCTTCACCTTGGGGATGGTGCCAGGTTTACGCCTGACGTGACGCTTGGCAGTCAGAGTTCAATCTCAGTTTAATCAGAACAGAGAATGTTGTTTCTCATGGTCTGAGAGTCCTTTAGGTGCTTTTTGGCAAACTCCAAGCGGGCTGTCATGTGCCTTTTACTGAGGAGTGGCTTCCGTCTGGCCACTCTACCATAAAAGCCTGATTGGTGGAGTGCTGCAGAGATAGGAGAATCTTCCAGAAGGACAACCATCTCCACAGAGGAACTCTAGAGCTCTGTCAAAGGGACAATCGGGTTCACCTCCCTGACCAAGGCCCTTCTCCTCAGATTGCTCAGTTTGGCCAGGCGGCCAGCTGTAAGAGCCTTGGTGGTTCCAAACTTCTTCCATTTAAGAATGATGTAGGCCACTGTGTTCTTTGGGACCTTCAATACTGCAGAAATTGTTTGGTATCCTTCCCCAGATCTGTGCCTCGACACAATCCTGTCTCGGAGCTCTAAAGACAATTCATTTGACCTCATGGCTTGGTTTTTGCTCTGACATGCACTGTCAAATGTGGGACTTAATAAAGACAGATGTGTGCCTTTCCAAATCATGTCCAATCAATTGAATTTACCACAGGTGGACTCCAATTAAGTTGTAGAAACATCTCACGGATGATCAATGGGAACAGGATGCACTTTAATACATTTTAGAATAAGGCTGTAACGTAACAATGTGGAATGCACTGTATAGGCCATCAACTAAGCCTTATAACTTCCATTGCACTTCTTGAGCAGAGCAGCCATAGTGGAGGCAGACAGAGGCTAATTGTGTCTATGGGCTGGTGTGCTGTGCAGCAGATTCCTCACATATCAAATCAGTTCAGATAATAGCATTGTCAATAAGTAAGAATGATTACTCTAAAATTGAGTGGTCTTCTCATCTTGATCCAAGAGGAAACTCACTCACAGCACATAACACACTGTACACAACAGTACTGTATCAAAAGCACAAAGTGGTGGCCAGAGAAACAGCTAGCAGCATCATAATAATTAAAACCACCATTAACGGAGAAAGACATTCCTACAGGGACTGAGAATACACAGCATCATTCTCAATCAAAGCCAAATGAAGCATGTTCTGTACAGAAGTTAAGAGGGAGAGAAAAGGACCTGCAGCAGACCAGGATACAGCCGTCATCAGTATAATTAGCTTCTCTGAAGAGAATGGAGCCGCCAGGCTGTGACCTCCACAACACTTCCATCCAGACATGCTCACACACACACACACACACACACGCACACGCACACGCACACGCACACGCACACACACACACACACACACACAAAGCAACAGACTTCAGAAAATGAAAGTGTTACACAACCCAATCATAAACCTCTATGTAGAATTAATTTTAAGAAACAAGCAAGTTCGCTGAGACTTCACATCGACCTAATGAAGTTCAGAGCTTTACGGAATTAATTTAATACAACCTTGAGGCAAAAAAAACAAATTGTTTTCTCTTCAGCTCGACTGTAGCAGTAAAACAATAAAAAATGATGTATGTGGATACCTACCTGTCGAACATCTCAATCCAAAATCATGGGCATTAATATGGAGTTGGTCACTCCTTTGCTAATATAACAGCCACTCCTTTTCTGGGAAGGCTTTCTACTAGATGTTGGAACGTTGCTGCAGGTACTTGCTTCCATTCAGCCACAAGAGCATTAGTGAGGTCGGGCACTGGTGTTGGGCGATTAAGCCTTGATTGCAGTCTGCGCACCAATTCATCCCAAAGGTGTTCGATGGGGTTGAGGTCAAGAATCTGTGCAGGCCAGTCAAGTTCATCTACACTGATCTCGACAAACCATTTCTGTATGGACCTCGCTTTGTGCACGGCATTGTCATGCTGAAACAGGAAAGGGCCTTCCCCAAACTGTTACCACAAAGTTGGAAGCAAAGAATCATCTTTGTATGTACTGCCAAATTCTCTAAAACAACATTTGGGGCAGCTTATGGTTGAGAAATTAACCTTAAATTATCTGGCAACAGCTCTGGTGCACATTCCTGCAGTCAGCACGCCAAATGCACGCTCCCTCAAAACTTGAGACATCTGTGGCATTGTGTTATGTGACAAAACTGCACATTTTAGAGTGGCCTTTAATTGTCCCCAGCATAAGGTGCACCTGTGTAATGATACTGCTGTTTAATCAGCTTCTGGATATGCCACACCCGGATGGATTATCCTGGCAAACAAGAAATGTTAACTAACAGGGATGGGCTCTCGAGTGGCGCAGCGGTCTAAGGTACTGCAAAGCAGTGATTGAGGCGTCACTACAGACACCCTGGTTCGTATCTAGGCTGTATCACAACCGGCCGTGATTGGGAGTCCCATAGGGCGGCACACAATTGGCCCAGTGTCGTCCGGGTTTGACCGGTGTAGGCAGTCATTGTAAATTAGAATTTGTTCTTAAGTGACTCATACCTCTCCACATTGATCTGGTACTGACTGTCTGTATATAGCTCCATTCTTGTGTATTTTAGTTTATTCCTTGTGTTACTATTTTATTTTAAACTCTGCATTGTTGGGAAGCATTTCATGGTAAAGTTTACATCAGTTGTACTTGCCGCATGTGACAAATAGAATTTGGTTTGATTTGATAGCAGATAGAACAGGCTAATTAAAAGGCAATTTTCACAGACATTCCATTATACTTTGGAGTCAAAAAAGGATTAATTGTACATTAGGCCATCTGGAAATGAGCTTAATTAAAAATGGGCACCCTTCTGCAAATTCTTTGTTTAACTCAAACTTGAGTGTTAAGCCGAGTGACCTAAATAGCATAAGCCACTGAAACAAGACACAATTGAATATTGATAGGGGTATTATTTTCTACATAAAATACAGGAAACAAAAGCAGATGGGAATGATTTTTCTCCCTGCCCTACCTTTATAGAAAATATGGAATGTTTATGACATAAATTAAACGGAACAGCTCTCCCCAGAACTACCTTGCCAAGGAAAGAATGTGACAGTCACAGTTATGATAGTAAAAATACTAAAATGTATATATATATATATATATCCCTTCGTACATGGCATGCTGCTTTTTTAAATGCATAAAAAGCCTATCATGTCAGCATATGCTTACACCTGAGGCTTAATGCATTAAGCAGCCCTGCTAAATTGGATCCCGGTTTGGTTGAGCGCATGGGCTCGCAAATTGTTACGACAGGGGCTTTTCTACTTGGGTGATAGGCCTGAGGACAAGGATCAGACATTTGTAAAAACACCCAGATGAATTCAGATGCTTTTCATAGCATCTCTATACACACACACACACACACACACACACACACACACACACACACACACACACACACACTGCATAATTAGCCCTGACCTTATGAACAGCAAAGGTAGTTTACTAGTTTTAAACAGAGCCACAGCTGACACCCTGCTCTATTGCAAAGTAGCTTGAACAACATGTCGATTCATTTTCTCAACAGGACTCTTCTGCTCCTGTGTGTAAATGGAAGGGCTAATGAGAATGGATGGCGCTGTGGGATGCCTGGCAGGGCTGGGATATCTGGCTCTTACCTGGGGGGAGTGTCTCCAGACTGTGGGTTTTGTCATCTGCGTTGCTGTGGGCCTGGGCCTGATTTGATGAGTCAATAGCGTTCCAGTCATCCTGCCAAAGAAACACAAACACACATGAATATAGAAAAAATAGTGAAGGCAACTTTTTTTACATTCAGTGGAAAATCCTCAGAAAAGGATGATGTAAACATAGAAAATGCTCACACCCATGTTTCAAAAATAGCAGTGTTCCTCAATGACATGTCTGAGTAGTTTAAACCGAGAATGTTAAGCACATTTCCCAGACTAATTCTGAAAGCAAATGGTTAGAAAAAGCTTTAATAATACTTTAGTCTTCCTAGTTCCCCGTTGGTGTTATTGATTTATTCGTTCAGGGTTAACTGTGGAATTACAAATGCATGATTTGCATCATCATGTTACTCTGGCAACGAGATGCCCCTGACTTAGCATTGCGCTGCTTCGAGAAGCTTTTAAAAATGTAAGTGAGCTTGTCAAAAGCATCTTGATGAAGAAAAAGGAACAGTGATCCTATGACAGACCGTTCACCATCATTCAATTTACATTCAAGAACTTAGAGCGTAGGCTACTTACCCAAACCAGATAGACAGGGGAAGGACAGAGGACATGTTTTATTCAGCTTAGGGCTCGCAGCGATTCAAATAACTTCACAACTTGTATGTTGAATCATGCATTAGACCTTCTCAAGAGTCAGACAAAAATCCTTTCTGCGTGGTATTTTGGGTTAACCACAGAGTATAAATTACACCCATATTAAAAAAAAACAGCATGTTTGATACAATCTAATGGACAAAATACGTTGTTGTCTCCTTGTCTACTACCATCAGGATAAACTGAAAGAAACTGTCTAGACTACAAAACCTGATACAGGTGCTCTTGAACATTCCAATCATCGCCAGGTGCGTCATTGCATCCACAACAATAAGTTAGTTGAGGATTCACAGAACGGAATGTGATGGAGAGGAAATGTCAATTGGGGAGTGGCTGCCGTTCTGATCTCACGGCAGAAACAAAAGCAGAAGGACAGTCAGTGACTAAACAGCCAAAAGGGATTTCCATCAGTGTTAGAACACACAGGAGTTGAGTGCCTGCACAAAGCCAGTAAAGATTCCCCACACTGCGGGAGCCTTTGGCCTCAGCATATAGCACATTTGATCATTCTCGCCTGCCTCCATAACAAACTGTTGGGAAATATGGCCGGGCTGACAATGAGAGCATGGGCCAAGCCAAACGGTGACACACTGCAGTGCTGCAAGCCTGTAACACAACGTGGGCTGGCTTGGTAATAACTCAAGGCGGCCTCTTGCCAAGATTAGCAGTAAATAAACAAACAGGCGGGATGGTATGGTATGGACAGAGAGCAAGCTACTGAAGTCCTGTCCAGAAGCCCTCGCTTTACAAAACGCGATCAGCATCTGGTCTGGTCGACTGGTCCCCTCAGTCAGCCCAAAATGTACAGGTGGCTGTGGCAAAGAAAAGCATTTAGATGCTCAGCATTTGATCATGTTAACTTATCAAAGTAATTCTCATATCTTAACAAAAATCTATATAATTAGACAGATGAACATGAATGAGTACTCAATGTCCTGTGAATCACCAGCAATTAAGAAAAATGTGATGCATTTCTTTTAGAGCATGAGTATGCGTTCTGACTTCTTAGGCCTAGGCGCCTTTTTCTCAATTTCCACCTAAATGATGTGCCCAAAGCAAACTGCCTGTTGCTCAGGCCTTGAAGCCAGGATATCCATATAATTGGTACCATTGGAAAAAAAACACTGAGGTTTGTGGAAATGTTAAAATAATGCCGGAGAATATAACACAATAGATATGGTAGGAGAAAATCCAAAGAAGAACCAACCGGAAATGTTTTATTGTTGTTGAGAGACCATCCTCTTAGAAAGGCAAGTAAAAGGTCATTGAAAATTAGCTCCCTGGATGCAATTCCTATGGCTTCCACAGGGTGTGCTCCCCATGTGTCAATAAATGCACAGTTAAGTTTTGTAACTTCAAAAACGAATAAGAAATAATACGTTTTAGTGGAAATTCATGTTTGTGTGTGCCATTAAGACAGGACGCACCTGCTAAAATCGGTTTCCTATTGAACATACTTCTTTCCATAAGAACTATTATAGTTTGATTACATTTTAGGGTAACTGAGGAGTAAATAGAAATGTATTTTGACTTGTTGAAACAAAGTTTAGGGGTAGATTTTCGGATTCCTTTCGCTGCATGATTACTCAAATAGATGGTGCCAACTAAACAGACCTTTTGGGATATAAAAGAAGGATTCTATCGAACAGAACAACACTACATGTTATAGCTGGGACCCTTTGGATGTCAAATCAGAGGAAGATTTTCAAAAAGTAAGTGAATATTTAATCGTTATTTGTGAATGTATGAAACCTGTGCCGGTGGAAAAATGTTTTGATGTGGGGGGCCGTCCTCAAACAATCGCATGGCATGTTTTCGCTGTAATAGCTACTGTAAATCAGGCAGTGCAGTTAGATTAACTGGAATTGAAGCTTTCAGCCGATATAAGACACATATGTACCTAAATGTTTAATATACAGTCTTTCTTGGTAAGTCTAAGAGCTTTGCACATCTGGATTGTTCAATATTTGCCCATTATTATTGAAACAATTCTTCAATCTCTACAAATTGGTTGTTGATCATTGCTAGACAACCATTTTCAAGCAGATTTTATATAAAACTGTAACTCTGCAACTCAGGAACATATCTTCTTGGTAAGCAAGTCCAGTGTAGATTTGGCCTTGTGTTTTAGGTTATTGAAAGGTGAATTGGAAAGATGGAAAACAGACTGAACCAGGTTTTCCTCTAGGATTTTGCCTGTGCTTAGCTCTATTCCATTTCTTGTTTATCATGAAAAGTCCTTAACGATTACAAGCACACCCCTAACATGACGCAGCCCCCACAATGCTTGGAAATATGGAGAGTGGTACTCAGTAAAGTGTTGTATTGGATTTGCCCCAAACATAACACCTTGAATTCAGGACAAAAGGTGAATTACTTTAATGCCTTGTTGCAATCAGGATGCATGTTTTGGAATATTTTAATTATGTACAGGCTTCCTTCTTTTCGCTCTGTCAATTAAGTTAATACTGTGGAGTAACTACAATGTTGTTCATCGATCCTCAGTTTTCTATCACAGCCATTAAACTCAGTTTTAAAAAGTCACCATTTGCCTCATGGGGAAATCTCTGAGCGTTTTCCTTCCTCTCCGACAACTGAGTTACGAACAGAGTATGTCAGCTCTAATTTTGCTCCAGTAGCACTCACTTCACAACCTCAGGGCATGCCCACCTCAGCATGCATTTGTAGGCTACTTGTGTGCTGCTATCGCCCCTTGCTTTAGCTACCGTCATGGAGTTCACAAAATATTTTCATTAAGAAACTGACGAAAGACACGGGTGCAAAATCAAGGTGATTTACAAAGATGAAGACCCAGAGCAAGAGAGGGAGTGCGGTGATGTTTGGGCTCCCGAGTGGCGCAGAGGTCTAAGGCACTGCATCTCAGTTCAAGAGGCATCACTACAGTCCCTGGTTCGTATCCAGGCTGCATCACATTTTTTATTTAACCTTTATCTATACAGGTTTTACTCATTGAGATAATATCTCTTTTCCAAGAGAGACCTGGTCACATCTGGCCATGATTGGGAGTCCCATAGGGCAGCGCACAATTGGCCCAGGGTCGTCCGGGTTTGGCCATCATTGTAAATAAGAATTTGTTCTTAACAGACTTGCCTAGTTAAATAAAGGGTAGTGTCCACAATTAAAGAATCATTGTGGAATGTGAAAAGACACTTATCCCAAATGCATGATGGTGTACTTACTACGTGCACATGCTAAAAGAAAGGTAGATGAGTGCGTCATTGTGGCAAAGTATTTATAAACCAAAAATCTGATATTTTAAATGTTTTGTATAGATAATATAACAAAAATGAACAATAGGCCATAATTGATTTTGGCCCAATAGGCCTGGCATATTTCCACATTCAAGGTGGTTTCCATTTTGATTGGCTTATTTTGAATAAAAACCTTATCTATAGAAAAAAATAAAAACCACTCTGCATCTTTGCCCAGCCTGGCAAGAGTGGCCAAAAGGGTGTTTAGCATCCCCAGTGGCTATGCAAATGTGGAGAGGATATTCTCTGCTGCTGGCCAGCTATCCAGGCACAATCGCATGCGCCTGAAGCCACAAACTGGCCAAACTCGTGTTACTAAAAATGAATTCAAAGGCATTAATAAGTCATTTTGTGTTTAATTTGTATTTAATTCCAAGTAAGTCACAGCCTATATGTGCCATTTATAGACAATCATTTAATACAACAAAATGCTGTTTAAATGCTGAGTGCTTTATGTTCCTACCAGCCTGTCATGTCGCACTCTCAAATGCATTTCTTTGTAGGCTATAGCTTTGAAGTAATAGAAATTATATACCTAATTCATTTTCGTTCCTTAGGCTCCCAGTCTGGCTCCTGACCTATTTAGTGTTTATATGCTGTTTAATATAACATGTAGCCTATTTGAAAATAAGACTGTTCTTACATTACCTTTTCATGTTTATTCAAATACTTTTCATTCAAAGCCATATGGTTGGGTTTCAATACTTAAACTATCGGTAGGTCCAGGTAGTCACAAAACTAGATGGATGTTAATGAATGGAGCGAATTTGGAGCGGCAGTTTTTTTCCCTGTGAGCACAGAGCGGTTTTTAGCAGTGCGGGATTTCCAACCGCTCAAATGCTCTGGTTAGGAAGGATGCCTATATCTTCGTAGTATAATTAATAACTTTTTAATGAACTTATTTAGGCTTGCAATAACGAAGGGATTGAATACTTATTGACTCAAGACATTTCAACTTTTCATATTTAAGTAATTTGTAAAAAATTTGAAAAACATAATTCCACTTTCACATTATGGGGAATCGTGTGTAGGCCACAAATGTCCCTGCTGTGCTCTGCTTTTACATATGACACTGTAGTATGTGCGCCCTGTTATGAACAGCAATGCTACCATCTATCCGGTACATCATTTATCTGATCTGGTACAGTAGTAGACTACTACAGTAAATTATATTCTAGTTTTTGGCCTGCCTGACTCCCATTATGTAATCTTTGTGATTCAGGGCCATTTCAGGTCTGGGAGCCAATTGTGGAGAAGGCAGGTGTGAATGCAGAGAGCTCAGAGGAACATCCATCTCAGTTGGCATGGTATAACCGCACAGCAACTGTTCCCCCTCACTGAGCCATACATGCACTGCCAGGGGGCATTAGCAGGCAGCAGCCAGACTGGAGGCTCTTTCAGGCTAGTTTGTGGAAGGCAGGCTGGAGCAGAGGAGCAAAGTTCAACCAAAAATGTCCCCCCTACCCTATTATACTTGAGAGTAGAAGAGGGTAGGGAAGAGAGTAGAAGAGTATCTTTGGAGTGCTCTTCAGAGATCAGGAAACGTATAAGACACAGCTGTTAGGGTTATGTAGGAATATGTGGGGTCATGACAAGCTTGAACTACTGTAGAAGCAAGCAGAGAATGCATCGGTTAAGAGAACACAGATAGGATTCCTCAAGAAGAGTCTGCCAGAGTACACTAAAGTCCATTTAAATATTTACAATCCCTGCTGATAGAACAGGTAGGAAGACCTAGCACTTGTCTTAACTGAACTATCCTTGTCATACTGTACTAAGATACTGTACTGTGTTTGCTTTCATTATCAGTCAGATCTGAAGTGTCGTAAAGTGTATTGAGGATTTGGTCCCTTCATGCATTTCAATTAACAGGTGTGCCTTAAAGGTTCATTTGTGGAATTTCTTAACTTCTTAATGCAGTTGTGTTGTGAAAGGGTTGGGGTGGTATAAAGAAGATAGCCCTATTTGGTAAAAGACCAAGTCCAAATTATGGCAAAAACAGCTCAAATAAGCAAAAGGAAAAGGACACCAATAAGAAGAGACTTGATTGGGCCAAGAAACACAAGCAATGGACATTAGACCGGTGGAAATTTGTCCTTTGGTCTGGAGTCCAAATTGGAGATTTTTGGTTCCAAACGCCTCGTCTTTGTAAGATGCAGTGTGGGTGAACGGATGATCTCCACATGTGTATTTCCCACCATAAAGCATGGAGGAGGTGTTGTTTTGGGGTGGGGGGTGCTTTGCTGATGACACTGTCTGTGACATATTTAGGACCCAAGGCACACTTAACCAGCATGGCTACCACAGCATTCTGCAGCGATACGCCATCCCATCTGGTTTGGGCTTAGTGGGACTATCATTTGTTTTTCATCAGGATTATGACCAAATACACCTCCAGGCTGTGTAAGGGCTATTTGACCAAGAAGGAGAGTGCTGCATCAGATGACCTGCATCAGATTACCTAGCCTCCACAATCTCCCGACCTCAACCCAATTGAGATGGTTTGGGATGAGTCGGACAGCAGAGTGAAGGAAAATGTGCTCAGAGTGCTCAGCATATGTGGGAACTCCTTCAAGACTGTTGGTAAAGCATTCCAGGTGAAGCTGGTTGAGAGAATGCCAAGAGTGTGCAAAGCTGTCATCAAGGCAAAGAGTGGCTATTTGAAGAATCTCAAATATAAAGTATATCTTTATTTGTTTAACACTTTTTTGGTTACTACATGATTCCATGTGTTATTTCATAGGTTTGATGTCTTCACTATTATTCTATAATGTAGAAAATAGTAAAAATAAAGAAAAACACTTGAATGAGTAGGTGTTCTAAAACTGTTGACCGGTAGTGTACATACAAGCACTGAATTATACAGTGAGTTAACATAGTGCATGCCAATCAAAGCCAAGCTACTCTTAGGGGGAGGGGAGAGACTGAAGACTGAATGTCCACTTCTGCAGATGAAGCCAGCTCTGTTAAGAGGTTAGGAGCTGTGGAACCTGAAGGTTTAAGTGGGTTTCGATGGTGTCTCAGCTGTTCTAGATACATGGCTGAAAGCCCTGCAATGAACAGTGAGCACATCTCTTAGAGCTGGGAGGAGGAGAAACATTCCACCTAATAACATCAGCCTGAACATCCCACAGAGAGGAGGCAGAGCAAGGCTGGCCTCACACCAACTGTGCTCAGATGGATTATATTTGCCTGGCTAGACAGGGCTGCAGAACTGCACAACAGCATGTGCAGTACACAGAAGTCCCGTTATTTGGCGATAAATTGAAAGAGACCGCGAACACCATCTTCGGTTGCCAACTTCAGTTAGATTAATGACAAAGTATGAATCTTGAGGGTATTCTTGTACACACTGGCTTATGGTGCTGCACATGCTGAAATGTCAGAGCCAGGCAACACTATGATGTCAAGCATGTAGTATTACGTTATTTATACTTTTCACATTTTGGCATAAAAACACAAGATGAAGAGTCTGCAAATCTATGAACAGACTAGGAATCTTGAAATGTTCTTATAGCTTATCTCACACAGCACAGGCTTTTACCAATGGACAACTGAAAAGGTCTACGTCACCTACTGACAGCAATGGAGTGATTTGCAAAGGTAATTTCAAGATTCTGACAAACTACAAGATGGTGATGGAGAGAAGTCAACCATTTAGGCTTATTCAAACTTAAAACAGCCATACAAAGTGATCAAACAGCACCAGAGCAATAGCAGACCTCAGACAAAGTTGATATTTTCTAATTTAGCTAAACAGTTCTCTGTGTACTTCTCATGAGCCAAACAGTCAGCCAGACAGACACTTATGCCATGAATGTGACAAACCACCACAGCTAGACCTAACCACCACAGCTCATCATGGATGGAAAACCAAACAAGAAAACCTGCTTCACACGTCACCTGAAATAGAGTTCAGGAGGATTCCTTCAACATACTGAAAGTTGCAGATAGAAATGCGATGAATAGAACAGACACAATGTCCAAGACGCGTGTTCTGTTGTACACAATATATTTATATCTTAATGTTCATGAATGTGTCCTAGTGAATGCGGCCTTAGACGTGGACCTTTCTGCTTTGCCCAAAACACTATATACAGCACCTTAGCTAACCAGGAAAAAACTCCATAAAACACAGTGTAAAAAAATCATCTAGCTTTATTTAACCCTCAGTAATGACTCATCTGGCATGGGCAAGTGAAATGGTCAGCACAAGCTAAGCTTAATCAATAAATCAATTAGAAAAATACATATACGAAAGGCTGCCTTCTGCCAAAACGCTGCCTCAGACGGCAAAATTACTCGCTGCAAATAATCATGGCTAAAATGTTGACATTCACTTCTCTAATGTTCTCTTTTTTTGACAAGTTTGACAAGTTCTGGGGTAATCTGAAGTGCATGCTGGACAAGCTAACGAAAAATGAATCAAACGTCCTCCGAAATCAGACGTCACTCAGTCAATTGAGCAAAATTGTGTTGTTTCTTGCATATGTTATATGCAAGAAAGATATATGCAAGATATATGCATATCTCCCTCACTGATTGCTCAGCAAGTCTTTGAATCATCCCCAACAGTTTGAAGATTATTAACCAAAGCACTTGCAGCAGGACGCCTTGGGCTGACTAGGATCTAACATCACACATTCTTATGGCCACCAATTGGGTACATCACAAATTTGTCTCTTTTGGCTCATTCTTACCGACGAGCCTCAAAGATTGTTATCTGGAAACTTGGCAGTCCAATGGTATAGTGGTATATAATTGGATGGCTTTGTTGGAGGAACATGAGGAATGATATCACTAATGTCATTACAGCTAGGATATCAATAATAGATTAACCACCAATGGCAATGGTTCTGCCAAACATTCCTATCATCCTTCTGTAAGACACCATGCTTGCTTAAAAACACTAGTGAGAAAAGCAGCAGTCATATTACCTTCAACCAAAGAATCTTACAAAACATCGAATCATAAAGACACTGGGCTGTTTTCAGATTTGATTATAAAAGCACTTTATAGCATCACTTTCACTCAATGATATACTCAGTTCCATCTGGTACTGGTCTCCAGGAACATGTACTTTCATATCATTGTAAAATGTGGACAGCACACAAGGGTTTGTTTTTCAGGTGGTGAAACAATTCACCCAACAAATATTCATAATAATAGCATTTTAAAGTCATCTTGGGCCCACGTCACAACGGTGGGCCTCGTTAAAATTGTTATATTTTGCCTGTCTTTTCAATTGCCAGAAGATTCAGACCCTACCATTACGCTTGTTAACACTGAGCTGCACTGGGAACGGAATGCAATCATGGTAACATTAAGACACCGTGGGGCGCAAGATATAGATAGGGAAAAATGCTCAAAATTTTACCTTTATCCACACCGATATATCAAGATAAGATGGCGCCGGAGAGGATGGCTGACGTTTTACAGTCGGAAGTTTGTATACACCTTAGCCAAATACATTTAAACTCAGTTTTTCACAATTCCTAACATTTAATCCTAGTAAAAAATTCCATGTCTTAGGTCAGTTAGGATCACCACTTTTTTAAGAAAGTGAAATGTCAGAATAATAGTAGAGAGAATCATTTATTTCAGCTTTTATTTATTGTATCACATTCCTAGTGGGTCAGAAGTTTACATACATTCAATTAGTATTTGGTAGTATTGCCTTTAAATTGTTTAACTTGGGTCAAACGTGTCAGGTAGCCTTCCACAAGCTTCCCACAATAAGTTGGGTGAATTTTGGCCCATTACTACTGACAGAGCTGGTGTTACTGAGTCAGGTTTGTAGGCCTCCTTGCTCGCACATGCTTTTTCAGTTCTGCCCACAAATGTTCTATAGGATGAGGTTAGGGATTTGTGATGGCCACTCCAATACCAATACAATATAATTGACTTTGTTGTCCATAAGCCATTTTGCCACAACTTTGGAACTATGCTTGGGGTCATTGTCCATTTGGAAGATCCATTTGTGACCAAGCTTTAACTTGAGATGTAGCTTCAATATATCCACATAATTTTCTGTCCTCATGATGCCATCTATTTTGTGAAGTGCACCAGTCCCTCCTGCAGCAAAGCACCCCCACAACATGATGCTGCCAACCCCGTGCTTCACGGTTCGGATGGTGTTCTTAGGCTTGCAAGACTCACCCTTTTTCCTCCAATCATAATGATGGTCATCAGGGCCAAACAGTTCTATTTTTGTTTCATCAGACCAGAGGACATTTCTCCCAAAAGTCCAATCTTTGTCCCCATGTGCACTTGCAAACCGTAGTCTGGCTTTTTATGGCGGTTTTGGAGCAGTGGCTTCTTCCTTGCTGAACGGTCTTTCAGGTTATGTCGATTTAGGACTTGTTTCTCTGCGGATATAGATACTTTTGTAACTGTTTCCTCCAGCATCTTCACACGGTCCTTTGCTGTTGTTCTGGGATTGATTTGCACTTTTCACACCAAAGTACATTCATCTTTAGGGGACAGAACGCGTCTCCTTCCTGAGCGGTATGATGGCTGCGTGGTCCCATGGAGTTTATACTTTGCGTACTATTGTTTGTACAGATCGGGCTGCCTTCAGAGAATCTGTAAGCGAGCGAGTAAACTCCCACTGCCTTCCGTTCTACTTGCTAACATGCAATCATTGGAAATTAAAATTGAGGACCTACGATTACAATTATCCTACCAACGGGACATTAAGAACTGTAATATCTCATGTTTCATGAGTCGTGGCTGAACGACGACATGGATAATATAGAGCTGGTGGGATTTTCCATGCACTGGCAGAACAGAGATGCTAAGTCTGGTAAGACAAGGAGTGAGGGTGTGTCTTTTAGTCAATAACAGCTGGTGCACGATGTCTAATATTAAAAAAGTCTTGAGGTATTGGTCGCCTGAGGTAGAGTACCTTACAATAAGTTGTAGACCACACTATCTACCAAAAGAGTAAGAGAGTACGCATCTATATTATTCGTAGCCATCTATTTACCACCACAGACTGATGCTGGCACTAAGACCACATTCAACCACCTCTATACGGCCATAAACAAACAAGAAAATGCTAGCGGTGCTCCAAGTGGCCGGGGACTTTAACGCAGGCAAACTTAAATCAGTTTTACCAAATGTTTACCAGCATGTCACGTGCAACCAGAGGGAGGAAAACAACTCTAGACCACCTTTACTCCACACAGAGATGCATACAAAGCTCTCCCCTGCCCTCCATATGGCAAATCTGACCATAATTCTATCCTGATTCCTGCTTACAAGCAAAAACTAAAGCAGGAAGTACCAGTGACTCGCTCAATACGGAGGTGGTCAGATGACGCGGATGCTACGCTACAGGACTGTTTTGCTAGCACAGACTGGAATATGTTCCGGGATTCATCCAATGGCGTTGACGAGGATACCACCTTATTGATGAAGCTGATGGCTAAGTGCATCGACAACGTCATCCCCACAGTGTCCATACGTACATATCCCAACCAGCAACCATGGATTACAGGCAACATCCACATCGAGCAAAAGGCTTGAGCTGCCGCTTTCAAGGAGCGGGACACTAATCTGGACGCTTATAAGAAATCCTGCTATGCTCTCAGACGAACCATCAAACAAGCAAAGCGTCAATTAAGGATTAAGACTGAATCCTACTATACCGGCTCTGACACTCATTGGATGTGGCAGGGCTTGAAAACTATTATGGACAACAATGGGAAACCCAGACACAAGCTGCCAAGTGTCGCAATCCTACCAGACGAGCTTGATGCCCTTTATGCTCGCGTCGAGGCAAGCAACACTGAAGCATGCACGAGAGCACCAGCTGTTCTGGATGACTGTGTGATAACACACTCAGTAGCCGATGTGACCAATACCTTTCAACAGGTCAGGCTCAATCACACTCCATACTACCCTTTCCCACCTGGACAAAAGGGACACCTATGTGAGAATGCTGTTCATTTACTACAGCTTAACGTTCAACACCATAGTGCCTACGAAGCTCATCACTAAGCTAAGGACCCTGGGACTAAACACCTCCCTCTGCAACTGGATCCTGGAAATCCTGACGGGCCGCCACCAGGTGGTAACACATCTGCCACGCTGATCCTCAATACTGGGGCCCCTCAAGGGTGTGTACTTAGTCCCCTCCTGTACTCCCAGTTCACCCACGACTGCGTGGCCAAACACGACTCCAACACCATCATTAAGTTTTCTGACAATAAAATAGTGGTAGGCCTGATCACCGACAACGATGAGACAGCCTATAGGGAGGAGGTCAGAGAATTGGCAGTGTGGTGCCAGGACCACAACCTCTCCCTCAATGTGAGCAAGACAAAAAGTAGCTGATCGTGGACTACAGGAAAAGGCGAGCCGAACAGGCCCCCATTAACATCAACGGGGCTGTAGTGGAGCAGGTCGAGAGTTTCAAGTTCCTTGGTGTCTACATCACCAATGAACTATCATGGTCCAAACACACCAAGACAGTCGTGAAGAGGTCACAACAACACCTTTCCCCCCCCAGGAGACTGAAAAGATTTGGCATGGGTCCCCAGATCCTCAAAAAGTTATACAGCTGCACCGGTTGCATCACCGCCTGGTATGGCTACTGCTCGGCCTCCGACCGCAAGGCTCTACCGAGGGTAGTGCGTACGGCCCAGTACATCACTAGGGCTAAGCCTCCTGCAATCCAGTACCTATATAATAGGCAGTGTCAGAGGAAAGCTCATAAAATTGTCAGAGACTCCAGTCACCCAAGTCATAGACTGTTTTCTCTGCTACCGCACAGTAAGCGGTACCAGAGCGCCAAGATACATCAAAAAGCTTGAAATGCGGCAATTTTTGTCATCCTCATGCTAGTTAGCAGTAGCCACAGCAGCCATTATGGAACGGCACTGTTGTGTTGAACCACCAAGGAGCTGATTGGCTGACACTGACATTCCAAAATGGCTGCAGTGGCTACTGCTAGCTAGCATGAGGATGACAAAAATTGCCGTATTTCAAGCTTTTTGATGTAGCAATGTGGATAATGGTACAATTTGGAATACAGTGGCATATCCCATCCCTGCATTGAGGAACGTTTTCCAACCCATATCTTTTGCCGGCTTCACAGTGTCTTAATGTAGTCATGATTTCGTTCCGACCCCAGTGCAGCTCAGTGTAAACAAGCGTAACGGTAGGGTCGAATCTTCTAGAAATGTTTTCAAGTGCTGGATTGGATGAGCGAGAGAGAAGAAACAACCATCAGTTTTCTGCCCAGGGCCCTGGTGCTCAGAAAGTAGAGGGCTTACTGAATACCACCTGGCCCAGACACTTAACACTGAGCCACTGAAGAGCTCAGGCATGGCTGCCTTACTCCTGCCCAGGGACAGAGCCTCTAAATAGGTCCAGAACAACTGCTTTACTGTAATGGCCACAGTCAGTAGATCAGGCCAAGGCATCCTCCGTCTCCTCCGCATGGTGACATGCCACCTCAATGTTCTCACTTCCAAACTCACTCATCCTGAAAGCCACTTAAGCCCTGTGTAGAGCCGCCAGAGTCCGGCCTGACCTGGGAATGTCAGCTGGGATGACAATGGAGGCGGCTGTGACGCGAAGATACAGTACTAATTAAAACAGAATGCTCTGGCCTGTCAAGTGAGAGATTCTTACCCTTGATGGATGCAAATAGAATAGCAAAAATGTGAATCCTAATTAAGAGCTAGAGTAGCAAAAGAGACACCAATTTCCATATTGTAAAGACTCACTTGATGAAGTTTGCAAATGATAATAGTAGACATTTTGTTGACCCTTTTGTGAATCTGGATCTTTTGTAATGAAACAATCTGAAGCTGCTATACTCCATTCGGTTTCTTAAGGCTCTGTTCGGAGCAGATTGGTGTGTTGGCTGGTGTAATGACCTTCTCGGAGTTCGTATTAACCTGGGTGATAACAGTCTGTGGTAGGAGGCCGCTTCCCTGTCAGTTTAGATCTGTGCTCGGTGCATCGCCACAGACTCGCTGTTCATGAGTTAAAAATGGAGTTGTCCATTAGCAGACTATCACTAATGTACCAGTGGAGGAGGGTGAACTTTCCCCTTGAGAGAAATCGATACCATCCCCTTTAAACACCAAAACCAGAAAACAACAGAAGAGCCTCTGGGGCCAGCAGGATTCAGGAGGAGTGTAGTGTCACCACATCAAGACCACATTCAGACATAAAAAACACAACACAAAGAGTCTTCCCTCAATTTAGTCTTAGCTCAGGGCAGACAGAGCCAAATGAATAAGCCACTAAATCTTCTTGCAGTCAATCTTTCTCTGAGATTAACACCTGGCATCCAGTCTGTTCCATTTACAGTTTAAGAGCCAACCTGGAACAGAAACACCATCCGTATTCTTCAGAGACTTTGTCCAGATGACACACACTCAAACAATCCACCACTCATGGTCAAACCCATACAGTACAGAAAGAGTGTCAATATGAAGCTGCCATACAGTTAAAGTATATCACCGGGGGACAGGTCATAAAATCAGTCACGGTTCTTTCTTGAGAGATTTTACTTTGTAGGGTTCTAAAGCCACTAGCCTATAATCTTGAGTAATAGAAGGATCCGTTCTCATGTGACGGTCCACTGAGTCAGTTCACCTTGAACTCTGGAATCACAGTGATTCCTGTATGTCATCACAAAAGCCTCCCTGCCTTGATCTCCAACATGATGTGGCCTCATCTCTGGAATGCAACAGAGACTTTACATCCCACAGGACCTGGCACACACTGATTACGCCATAAAACACGAGACTGTGGGATTGCATTGCTTGTTGCAACCAGACATAATTGCATTTAATGTCTAGCTAGTTTATTGACTGTCGACTATGCTCATGAAATTAGATTTGAGCCAACACGGCCAAGTATAGGTTGGGTTTTTTAAATGTTGGGCTTAGTACTGGCACATGTTTAATCAATTTTCACAGCAAAGCAACTGAAAACATCTCGAGTTGAATCTCAGCTGAGTGTATGAACATAGTTTTTAGAGGTCTGGGCTATATGCACAGTCACACGGGCTGATGTCGAATTAGGACTCTGACCCTCAAATGAACCTACATGTGGCAGAAAAGTGAGTGCAACAAATACGCTGTGGACAAAACAAGCTTTATTGTTACTCAGATTATGAATTTAACACAATTGTTTTTTCTATTGTGAGGAGATAAACAAGGCTTTAGTCTCTTAAGCCAAGATGTTATCATAGAGCCCAACAAAATTCCAAGGTAATGTTACATTTTTTATGGAAAGATACAAATACCTGAATTACAAATCAATGTTAAAAGGAGTTAAACTTGCCAGTTAAATTAGTACCAATAATGATGTAATGTGATCAGAACCTTGTAATAAGAAGATGAAAGAAAGTGATCCAGTGCAGTAGCTAAAGAATATCCAAAATAGAAGTCGACCGATTATGATTTTTCAATCGGCCGATTTTTTTATATGTATTTGTGATAATGACAATTACAACAATACTGAATTAACACTTATTTTAACTTAATAGAATACATCAATAAAAATCAATTTAGCCTCAAATAAACAATGAAACATGTTCAATTTGGTTTAAATAATGCAAAAACAAAGTGTTGGAGAAGTAAAAGTGCAATATGTGCCATGTAAAAAAGCTAATGTTTGAGTTCCTTGCTCAGAACATGAGAACATATGAAAGTTGGTGGTTCCTTTTAACATGAGACTTCAATATTTACAAGGTAAGGTTTTAGGTTGTAGTTAATATAGTATTTATAGGACTATTTCTCTCTATACCATTTGTTTTTCATATACATTTGACTATTGGATGTTCTTATAGGCACTATAGTATTGCCAGTGTAACAGTACAGCTTCCGTCCCTCTCCTCGCCCCTACCTGGGATCGAACCAGGAACACAGACAACAGCCACACTGGAAGCAGCGTTAACCATCGCTCCACAAAAGCCACGGCCCTGGCAGAGCAAGGGGAATAACTAGTCCAAGTCTCAGAGCGAGTAACGTTTGAAACGCTATTAGCGCACACCCAGCTAACTAGCTAGCCATTTCACATCGGTTACACCAGCCATTAGGCTGATAGGCTTGAAGTCATAAACAGTGCTGTGCTTTTGAAGAGCTGCTGGCAAAACGCACGAAAGTGCCGTTTGAATGAATGCTTACGAGCCTGCTGCCTACCATCGCTCAGTCAGACTGCTCTATCAAATCATAGACTTAATTATAACATAATAACACACAGAAATGCGAGCCTTTGGTCATTAATATGGTCAAATCCGGAAACTATAATTTCGAAAACAAAACGTTCAGTATTTTATCTAACGGGTGGCATCCCTAAGTCTAAATATTCTTGTTACATTGCACAACCTTCAATGTTATGTCATAATTTACGTAAAATTCAGGCAAATTAGTTCGCAATGAGCCAGGCTGCCCAAACTGTTGCATATACCCTGACTCTGCGTGCAATGAACGCAAGAGAAATGACACAATTTCACCTGGTTAATATTGCTTGCTAACCTGGATTTCTTTTAGCTAAATACGCAGGTTTAAAAATATATACTTCTGTGTATTGATTTTAAGAAAGGCATTGATGTTTATGGTTTGGTACAGTCTTCCAACGATTGTTAAATCATACCCCAGCATTGCATCTATTATATGCAACGCAGGACACGCTAGATAAATGAGTAATATCATCAACCATGTGTAGTCTTAACTAGTCTATAACTAGTGATTATGATTGATTGATTGTTTTTTATAATATAAGTTTATTGCTAGCTAGCAACTTACCTTGGCTTCTACTGCATTCGCGTAACAGGCAGGCTCCTCGTGGAGTGCAATGAGAGGCAGGTGGTTAGAGCGTTGGACTAGTTAACTGTAAGGGTGCAAGATGGGATCCCCCGAGATGACAAGGTGAAAATCTGTCGTTCTGCCCCTGAACATGGCAGTTAACCCACCGTTTCCAGGCAGTCGTTGAAAATAAGAATATGTTCTTTTAACTGACTTTCCTAGTTAAATAAAGGTATAAAAAAAAAATGATCGGCAAAATCGGTGCCCAAAAATACTGATTTCCGATTGTTATGAAAACAACCCTAATCAGTCGACCTCTAATCCAAAATGATCAAAATGAAGTTCTGCACTAAATCTAATTTCTGGGAAGCATTGGACACTGTGGACACTTTCATGGCTTTTGAGCCAGAAAAGGGATAGACGTGTCATATTGGCCATCAACACTTTAAACAAACCAAGAGATAAACCTGAGCTAAAACATACCCATTATGTTTTGCTGATGATTAAGTGTGTTTTATTTGAGTCACGGACTGGAGGAGGGGCATTGGGGAGTCTCTGTCAAAGCATTATTGTTGCCTGAATTGACACTCAGTCAGTCACCAACATGACATATTACTGCTGAAGGGCAAGCGGCTGACAGTGTGTTACTATGTGAGAGACAGAAAATAAACAACTTTATGAATAGGAGTTATAGTCTTTTGAAGGAGTAGGTTTATGGTAAAATATCAAACTACAGTATACTAATCCTGTTGAACTATTTTAATAATTCCCATAATGATAACTGTTATTAATTCATTTCTGTTAATATTTTAAAAAAGGATAACAGCTGAACAGTATAGTGATGAAAAAGTAGTTTAAAAAGTAACGCGGCTATCACTTTTAATTTTCATTCCATCTCCTCCGATCCTTTTCATGTCCTTCCATGTCAGTGAGATTACTGAAGCGCAATTCCTCAGTGAATTGCGGTTTAAAACCACAGCAGTAAATTACCTGTCACCCCACTACAATAATAGCGGTAATGACATATCACAGAAACCAAGAATGGATTGAACTATGACAACCTGCAAGTGCCTGTTCAAACGGAGGACTCTTCCCTGGATGTTACAGAAAAATAACACTAGTCAAAATGATGATCATGACTATGGCATCAGCCTAAGATACGTATATAGCCTACCCATGACATTAGACCGTCGTGAGACAGGTTAGTTTTACCCTACTGATGATGTGTTGTTACCCGAATTGACAGCCAGTCAGTCACCAACATGACATATTACTGCTGAAGGGCAAGGTGGCAGTAAACCCTTAATACAAATAGGAGTCTGATTCAATTAATCATTTAGTAATAATAAATAACACTATAAATAAATAACTATAAACTATTTATGCCTATGTGCAAAAAATAAACAGATGTTAGAGATGGAGAGAGTAGCCTCATCATTGGTGTTTCATATTTTTCATGTAAAGCTATAATCTCAGAGATGTAGTGTGTGCTTCAGGGGAAATCGCCAAAGCATACACTGCACCTCAGGGTCCACACAAAGCTCACTGATTAGTCTTGTAACTATGGTTACCACCCCAACCCCATGTTCCGACAACCGCTGCTTTGGAATAAACAGAGATATTCCTTCAAGTCCCCTGCTGTTTCTAATTTATCACTAAAGGCGTTTTCAGTTGGACCCTTGAGGCCTTTGAACACAGTTGGAGCTGGGGGCAGTTACAAATGAGCTACCTGAGAGGTCGACTTCACTTAATTTAACAACCAAATCAGGAGCTGGGAGGCCTAAGGAACCAGGAAGAGCTGCCACCATCAGCGGCACATCAGGGTGCCAAGTACCCCATAACCTCTTCATAAATACCAAACCTACTGGGATTTCATTTTTATTTTTGAGGAGTTTAATTTCCTGCTCCTACCTTGTCCTCAACACATCAGAATCCCATTATGCGTGTGAATGGGAGAACAGATCACGCTAATAATACCCAAGTTGAAGTCAACATTTATACTTCAGAGAAATGGTTGAATGACCGAGCTTGAGAAGGCTTGTATACCTATAGATTATTTCTAAGGCACCACCTTGACGAATGTAAATGGTAGGTCACAAATACTGTAACCTAGCATTTTCATAGAGGTACCAATTGCGATAAGTCCCTGCCTTACAGTAAACCTACACCTGAGGGAATTACTGTTTAACAGTCTCCGGACTGTAAGCCTGGGGATTTTGGGCTTTGTATTAACCCCTTTCCATTCTCAAGGTCTGTGGTCCACTCCACCCTCTCACACACACACACACACGCTGGGACTGCAGTGCCCACCTGTTCAAAGCTCTGCCCAGTAATGCTGCTTTTGTGCTTGATTACAGCAGCTTGACAGGGAAATGTCCTTCTTCCTTTTCCTCACAGGACTTAGGAGAGAGCTCAACCCCCAGTCCCCCACTAACCCTAACTTTACACTTGTGATAACAGTGGGGTCATTTCTTTTGTTGAAATTTGTATGGCTGCCATATAAACGGACAACTCTTTTTCTTAGAGTGGGTACAAAGTCCTCTTCCTGCCAGTCTCCTTACCTCCTCCCATTGGAGCAATTAGACATGAGACAGCAGATCTGCATGTGTTATGTTGGTTTACAGGGAAAGGGAAGGTAGTACTGATGGACAGTAAGAATTATTGGCAGGTCAATACATGGGACATGTCAGGTGTGAAGATAGTCTTTTTAACTTTAATCTATGTTGAGTTAAGTAAACTACACGTCGAGTGTGACAGATGGTCCAATTTGACTGAAACATCCACTGGGCGGATCTCTGAGCCTGTCATTTTCTGCAGGTCTAATGAAAGCGATTCTGCCACTGCCCTCATGGTTATTTCAGATGTGCAGGATGCATGGGCTGCTACTGAAGGCTACAGATCACTGAGTGGCAGTTCAAAACCAAAGGCCTGGCATTTGAAGTTAAATGGTCTTGCCTCTCTGACTGAAATGATCAATGGACCAAGAAGTTTCACTTGTGCATTTTCCGGCCTAGTCTCTTTATAGCCTTTGATGAGCTTGACCAATACTTTCTGAATTAAAGCCTTTGTCAGGTTTTTTCAAAGGATTAGTGGGAAGAAAACACACAGAGCGTACCAGATGCTTGTATTTAACTAATGCTTTTAACATTGCAAGCGCGTAGGGGCTCCACGAAGGCTTCATCATTGCTTTTATCATACCATACAGGGTCAATGGAGGCTGCTACACATGAAAATATGCCTCAAGAGTGACATTTTAAAAGACATCAAGTGAATCACAGTGCTTTGGACTGATGGTTTATGTCAAGCAGTCACTTGTCAGCCAAAGAGCAGACATCAATCTAATGTCAACCTGGAATGGCAGCCAAAAAAACCGAACAATTAAATAAAGATGCTTCCAGCACTTGTCCGCTGTCATCTTCACCTAACACACAACATGATGTTGTTAAGTTTAATGGCCGCATTAATGGGTGAGGTACATCCTTCACACCGTTTAGGAGTAAAAACAGCCCATTCAAACCTGATTTATAGAAAAGGGGAGGATAAATTCCACCACCGTTCACTGCACCATTAATATGGACTTGGTCCCCCCTTTGCCGCTTTCAGCTATACTTTTCGTGGCTGTTTATTTACCACCACAAACAGATGCTGGCACTAAGACCGCACTCAGTCAGCTGTATAAGGAAATAAGCAAACAGGAAACCACTCACCCAGAGGCGGCGCTCCTAGTGGCCAGATAATTTAATGCAGGGAAACTTAAATCAGTTCTACCAAATTTACATCAACATGTTAAAAGTGCAACCAGAGGGAAAAAAATTGTAGATCACCTGTACTCCACACACAGAGACGCGTACAAAGCTCTCCCTCACCCTCCATTTGGTAAATCCAACCACAACTCTATCCTCCTGATTCCTGCTTACAAGCAAAAATTAAAGCAGGAAGCACCAGTGACTCGGTGTATAAAAAAGTGGTCTGATGAAGCAGATGCTAAACTACAGGACTGTTTTGCTATCACAGACTGGAACATGTCCCGGGATTCTTCCAATGGCATTGAGGAGTACACCACATCAGTCACTGGCTTTATCAATAAGTGCTTTGAGGACGTAGACCCCACAGTGACTGTATGTACATACCCCAACCAGTAGCCATGGATTACAGGCAACATTTGCACTGAGCTAAAGGGTAGAGCTGCCACTTTCAAGGTGCGAGACTCTAACCTGGAAGCTTAGAATAAATCCTGCTATGCCCTGCGACGAACCATCAAACAGGCAAAGCGTCAATACAGAGCTAAGATTTAATCGTACTACACCGGCTCCGACGCTCGTCTTATGTGGCAGGGTTTGCAAACAATTACAGACTACAAAGGGAAGCACAGCCGCGAGCTGCCCAGTGACACGAGCCTACCAGACGAGCTAAATCACTTATATGCTCACTTCGAGGCAAGCAACACTGAGCCATGCATGAGAGCATCAGCCGTTCCAGGCGACTGTGTGATCACGCTCTCCATAGCCGACGTGAGTAAGACCTTTAAACAGATCAACATACACAAGGCTGCGGGGCCAGACCGATTACCAGGACGTGTGCTCCGGGCATGTGCTGACCAACTGGCAGGTGTCTTCACTGATATTTTCAACATGTCCCTGATTAAGTCTGTAATACCAACATGTTTCAAGCAGACCACCATAGTCCCTGTGCCCAAGAACACAAAAGAAACCTGCCTAAATGACTACAGCCCCTCACTCACGTATGTAGCCATGAAGTGCTTTGAAAGGTTGGTAATGGCTCACAACACCATTATTCCAGAAACCCAAGACCCATTCTAATTTGCATACTGCCCAAACAGATCCACACTACCCTTTCCCACCTGGACAAAAGGAACACTTACGTAAGAATGCTATTCATTGACTACAGCTCAGCGTTCAACGCCATAGTACCCTCAAAGCTCATCAGTAAGCTATGGATCCTGGGACTAAA
The DNA here is from genome assembly GCF_013265735.2 of Oncorhynchus mykiss. NCBI lineage: Eukaryota > Metazoa > Chordata > Actinopteri > Salmoniformes > Salmonidae > Oncorhynchus > Oncorhynchus mykiss. Next base: position 27,187,308 of record NC_048584.1, on the reverse strand, counting down.
CACCTCCCTCTGCAACTGGATCCTGGACTTCCTGATGGGCAGCCCCCAGGTGCTGAGGGTAGGTAGCAACACATCTGCCACGCTGATCATCAACACTGGAGCTCCACAGGGGTGCGTGCTCAGTCCCCTCCTGTACTCCCTGTTCACCCACTACTGCATGGCCAGGCACGACTCCACCACCATCATTAAGTTTGCAGACGACACAACAATGGTAGGCCTGAATACCGACAACAACAAGACAGCCTATAGGGAGGAAGTCAGAGACCTGGCCGGGTGGTGCCAGAATAACAACCTATCCCTCAACGTAACCAAGACTAAGGAGATTGTGGACTACAGAAAAAGGAGGACAGAGCACACCCCCATTCTCATCGACGGGGCTGTAGTGGAGCAGGTTGAGAGCTGCAAGTTCCTTGGTGTCCACATCAACAACAAACTAGAATGGTTCAAACACACCAAGACAGTCGTGAAGAGGGCAAGACAAAGCCTATTCCCCCTCAGGACACTAAAAAGAGTTCCTCAAAATGTTCTACAGCTGCAACATCGAGAGCATCACTGCCTGATATGGCAACTGCTCGGCCTCTGACCGCAAGGCACTACAGAGGGCAGTGCGTACAGCCCAGTACATCACTGGGGCTAAGCTGCCTGCCATCCAGGACCTCTACAGCAGGCGATGTCAGAGGAAGGCCCTAAAAATTGTCAAAGACCCCAGACACCCTAGACTGTTCACAGGAGTGCCAGGTCTAGGACAAAAAAGGTTCTCAACAGTTTTAACCCCCAAGCCATAAGACTCCTGAACAGGTAATCAAATGGCTACCCGGACTATTTGCATTGTGCCCCCCCCCAACCCCTCTTTTTACACTGCTGCTACTCTCTGTTTATCATATATGCATAGTCACTTTAACGATACATTCATGTACATACTACCTCAAATCGGGCTGACCAACCAGTGCTCCCGCACATAGGCTAACCGGGGTATCTGCATTGTGTCCCACCCACCACCCGCCAACCCGTCTTTTACGCTACTGCTACTCTCTGTTCATCATATATGCATAGTCACTTTAACCATATCTACATGTACATACTACCTCAATCAGCCTGACTAACCGGTGTCTGTATGTAGCCTCGCTACTTTTATAGTTTCGCTACTGTATATAGCCTTTCTTTTTACTTTTGTTTTATTTCTTTACCTACCTATTGTTCACCTAATACCTCTTTTGCACTATTGGTTAGAGCCTGTAAGTGAGCATTGCACTGTTGTATTCAGCGCACGTGATAAATAAACTTTGATTTGAACAGCATCCACTCTTCTGGGCTTTCAAATAGATGTTGGGACTTGCCTCCATTCAGCCACAAGAGCATTAGTGAGGTTGGGCACAGATGTTGGGCGATTAGGCCTGGCTCACAGTCTGCGTTCCAATTCATCCCAAATGTGTTTGGTGAGGTTGAGGTCAGGGCTCTGTGCAGGCCAGTCAAGTTCTTCCACACCGATTTCAACAAACCATTTCTGTATGGACCTCGCTTTGTGCACAAGGGCACTGCCGTGCTGAAACAGGAAAGGGCCTTCCCCAAACTGTTGTGACAAAGTCGGAAGCAACAAAATCATCGAGAAAGTGGTATGCTGTAGCGTTAAGATTTCCCTTCATTGGAACTAAGGGGCCTAGCCCGAGCCAAGAAAAATAGCCCCAGACCATTACTCCTCCTCCACCAAACTTTCCAGTTGGCACTATGCATTCGGGCAGGTAGCATTCTCCTGGCATCCGTCAAACCCAGATTAGTCTGTCGGATTGCCAGATTGTGAAGCGTGATTCATCTGTCCAAAGAACATGTTTCCACTGCTCCAGAGTCCAATGGTGGCGACCTTTACACCACTCCAGCCGACGCTTGGCATTGTGCATGGGGGTCTTAGGCTTGTATGCGGCTGCTCGGCCATAGAAACCCATTTCATTAAGCTCCTGACAAATAGTTCCTGTGCTTCCAGAGGCAGTTTGGTTCTCGGTAGTGAGCGTTGCAAACGAGGACAGGCAATTTTCACACACACACAACACGCTACAGGACTCGGGAGTCACGTTCTGAGCTTGTGTGGCCTACCACTTTGCGGCTGAGCCGTTGTTGCTCCTAGACTTGACCGTTCACAATAACAGCACTTACAGTTGACCGGGGTAGTTCTAGCAGGCCGAAATTTGACGAACTGACATGTTGGAAAGGTGTCATCCTATGACGGTATCACGTTGAAAGTTACTGAGCTTTTCAGTAAGGCCATTCTACTGCCAATGTATGTCTATGGAGATTAAAATGGACCACACAGCCATGCATACACCGGTCAGAAACGGGTGTAGCTGAAATAGCCCAATCCACTAATTTGAAGGGGTGTCTACATTCTTCGTATATATAGTGTATTTTCAGATCACAAAAATGTTGGTCTTATGTCATCACAACTGAAGTGCAAAATTCTCTCAATGCAAGTCATTTCCAATTAGGCCTATACTAATATGCCTTTGTTACACCCTGAGCAATTCAAGAATTCAAACAAACACCTTGTTGTACAACCATTCAGTGCAATTGTAAATACTCCAATATGTTGTTCAGTTGGGCATGAAATTGACCAAGAGAGATCTCAGCAGCACAGCAATTTGGATACTCAGTAGCGAGATGATCTGAGAGCAGCCTGGGCTATCTTAGGAGAATTCCTGCAATAGAAGACCATTACAGCTCTACCCTCAGGGCAGGGCACCGACACACACTGCCTGGACAAAACCCAGACCCAGCCAGGCAGGGATTACAAATGATCTGAAGGAGTACCTTTTTTTTCTCTGCGTTTCAAATTGCTTCTCTGCGTTTCAAATACACCATGGAGGGTCATAAAATAGGGGAGCCCTGACAGTGCAGTAACTGGCCTTCCCCTATCAAGGTGTAGCAGAGCTGGGAGCCCACAGCATAGTGTAGCACTTCATAACACCCTGCTGAATCTCAAGACTCCGCAGAGCAAACTGTGAGATGTCATGCAGGCGTGCAAAACTAGGAGGGAGGAAACTCAATGGGGCAATTGTGTGTGCTGGCCAGCCGCCTGGACCCCCATCTGCGTGAGGAAACCAGACTGCAGAGTCAAGGGAGTACAAGTGGAACCAAGACTGAGGCAAAACACATGGCAACCCAAACTAGCCATCAATACCACCCTGCATTGCATGCAGCAAGACTTGGGGGAAGATTTGTGTGAAACAAGAATAGCCGTGCGTTCGCCGGAGCCTCACCTTTTGGAGGACAGAATGAGTACTGTCCATTGGAGGCTCACGTAATGTCTAGGCTTACCAGACGCAATTGACTAGGAACACCATAGAAGCACAGCCAGGTACTTACTAAATTACCAAATATTTCATCTAAATCTTCCAGCATACAAAGAGCTAACTGAAAAACTGAGCTGATTTACAAGAGGCTTACATTACGGCCCTTGTTCGATGCATCCGTTCCCTCGCTTCTTCCCAACCGACACAGACATGGTTTTATGTTCAGCGAGGCACAAAGTAAAAGCAGATCTTTCACCATGCCTGTCTATGAGTTGCCTGAATGAGAGACGTAGCAGGTCAGAGGATCTGGGCTGCTGGAATTTCAAACAACCTTTCTGCAGACAGAAATACAAGAGTCCTAAGGACAATCAGACCCCTCGTCATTACAGCCGGCAAGAGGAAACACGAGGAAGTTTAATGACAGCCTGTCATTGGAGAGCTTGGTTTCTCTCTCATTCCCACAACCACACACACAGCCAGCCTGGGACCAGCCTACATGCAACAGAACAGAGCATGTTCTGGCTGACTAATCCTTCCTTTACAGGTTAAATTTTGTTACATTTTCTTATTTATTAGTATCAAAATACAAAACTCACTTGCTGCAGAAAATATGCTTTTGAAACTCGGGGATAGGGATGGCTTTAATTTCCTGAACTGACAAGACTTCCAATTAAATTGACACCAAGCCCTGAAAAAAAGCCATGTCAAATATACCCTACCAGTTACGGTTGCAAAATGATCTGATATTGGGCAATATTTCCATGCAGCCAAAAGCACATTTTTCACCAAAAGCACACACAGTGAGTAATGAACTGAATCAGCAGGTCAGAGTTCTCCCAGAGCATTCTGTTACCATGTCAACCCGCCAGGGAATGGTACAAACATATCACCCCCATCACTACCACCACCAGCCTGGGGAAGAGAGAGAAGGTCCCCAAGGGAACAATCCTCACCACTGACACAATGTGACAGGTGGCAACAGGGCTGGAGACACATGGTAGGATGAATGTTTTATAGTGCAATGACATCACACTGAAGAAAGAGGCAGAGAAAGATTGAGCGAGAGAGAGAGAGAGAGAGAGAGAGAGAGAGAGAGAGAGAGAAAGATGAATCATTTATGTGTCAGCATAGAGAGAAAGTAGGTCATGGTGAGGGTGGGGGATAGAGGGGTAGGTCCCCACACTGTACTTTGCTTCTAATTATCTTCGATTCCTTCTGGCAGCTGTGTACGATGCTGTATAAAGTGGCACTTGCTAATTGTTCAGCAGATCAAATCTTCCTTTACATAATGTGTGGCTGGAGTCATAAGTGCCAATGATGCTGATGAAATGGCACTTAGCTCTTTGATGTTCAACCATTTGGACTGACCAGATTAGAGGGTGGTGACATTTGCCCTTTAGTGTCCATTGTCAACGTCTCTGGAAGCCTGGAAAAGCATCCACTTAACTAGCTACAAACATTCATGAATTGACCTTAATCAATGGTTTTCTGATACAAGTTGACATACTGGTAGCGCTGTTCAATATCCATGGACAAAAAATCTATCATCCATATTGTGATCCTTGCAACACTTATCCCCACCTCATCCGTATGGCAGTGGAACAGTCTTTTCTCCCATTGGGAGGCTCAGCCTATAGACTGTGACCCACTGCATCCGAATAGGAAAACCAATTGGCCCATAAATGGGTTTGGGTACACAGAGGTAAACACTGTGTTAAACTCTGACCATGTGAACATCCATATAGCAATAAATCTAGATTAATAATCCACAACATATCATGCAGCAGGCTGACAGATCATTGCCCAATTGAAATCACACCCGTGTCCTTAGGGCCATCTAATTAATATTCCTGCCATGGTCGCAGTGGAAAGAAGTGATGGCACAAGATAAGCCTCAAAAAGACTACGCGCAGTTGTAATTCAGGTGCCCAATTCAGCCGTGCATTAATCCAATGTCACACTCCCCATTTCTTGCTCTGCCCACGGGGAGGACGAGAGAAAAAGGAAGTGTGACAAGTGAGGAGACAGACATTTAGCTGCCTCCCGCCACAGATTTTAGAAGCTTCTGCTGAGACTCTCGCAGAGGGAACAGAAGGAGAGAGGAAGGAATGGAAGGAGGAATGGAGGAAGAAAGAGCCGACAGCCTCAGTCAGTGGATCCGGCTGTGTGGGAGTCACTCAGACATGTGCAGTGGAGTGTGAATATTACACTCACACTTCAGCCTATGAGGGCCACCTCCTCTAGGGAAGGCAAGGCAGGCAGTCCCTGAAGGTCAGTGAGCAAACCTGCTCCAGCTGGGCCCAGGCAGGGTAGATGGGTAGGGAGACGGAGTATACCAGACCACCTTCCTCCAAGTACAAGTAAACTTTTCATAGGCTCACTTTAGGTAAAAGGTAAACTGGATGTATGGTTTAAGAATGACCCTGTCGCCAGATGTCCTGTCAGGAGCGGTAGAATGAGGCCAGCTTTTAATATTTGCTTAAATACAATAGGTTTTTAATGGTGCACCTTTTCCTTATCAATGATAACAGTTTAGACTAACCCAAGCTGTTGTTATCAATAACTCACACACACAGCCAGACTGTTATGATAAAGCATTCCAAGTTCTTGCTCGACTCAGTGGATAGCAGACAACAGCCTGCAGTTCCATCCTCAGGAGTCACCATCTTGACTAATCCAACCATGTCATGACAAGGCAGAGTTGTGCCAAGAACTCTGATGCAGAACATTTAAGGGAGCAAATAGTTTGGCCATTTAGTTCATGATTCCACCCCCTGCTTTCATAATTTGAACTGTCCTTGAGGTAACAAAGATGGTGAAAAAAAGGCAGGGAGTACATAAAACTATAAAGCACTGTCAAAAGTAAAAGGCTGTCTCTTGCAATTAAAAGGCTCTGAGGTCATCTGTTTAAAGCAATCAGCTCTGACTACAGCGGCTATTTTTGTGGCATTTCACTGTTTTCTTATTTTGTTTCATATAGCCATAACACAATCTAAAAGAAAAATACAACAATAGCAGTTATTATAGGTTACATCATACCATGTAAGTGGTGGTGGAACCACTTCTCCCAAAGAACTTTGGTTGGAAAACAAACAGATAAAAAAATAATACTAATCTTCCCATACCAGCAAAAACCCATTTGTGGGATGCAGCACGGTCTCCAGTTTCAGGTTTTGCTACATGAGCCTACATTCTGTCAGCTGGGGAGCACTTCCTTTGGGCTGTTCTCACATGGGCCCTATGGCTGTGGACGCTAATGGCTACCGAAACCCAGCTCTTCAGTATAATGCTTCAAACAAGGCACCTCCTCGATAAAAGGGGGTAAAGTGACGTGGCTAACCAGTGACTATACACTGTGATGAAATGCCTATGTGCTGGAGTACTGTATTTCATTAACAAATTAATAATAAAAATGGGTTAGTTAGAACCGGTCCTTACATCTGACTCGTTGCAAAATGTGGCAAACGCTATTTCTTCAACCCTTTGTCATGACATTTGTTATAAATTATTTGTGAAGAATCTATGAAAGGGTTTATGAAGACTCCATGAAGCCTTAAAATTGTTTGTGACCAAAAATAGGCAACCTACAGAGAGAGTATTCAATGCTGGGGCAATTGAAAATCCACAGATGGAAATTTCGGTTCAGAAAGGCAAAATCTTGCCAGTGATGATGTAACACATGACAAAAAAAATGTAAAGGTAGAAAACACAAAATAACTGCCATCCAAACTGGTGCCATTCTCCTCTTTTCACAAGTCTGGCAGCAACTAAAATAACATTCAGCGAGGTTTGGCACACCAGGTATAGCAGCTAACACAGAGCACATTTCCATATGGCAAAAGGGTAACTAAAGATTTTATTACATCAATTCACAGTGAAATATGGCCTGACAAAGCATTTGTAACCATTTACCATCAATGCACTGCAACAGAAACACTGTGCCAGACTAAATGTCTACCTCCCCTCATGCTGGGCTCCCGAGTGATGCAGAGGACTAAAGCACTGCATCTCAGCGCAAGAGTCATCACTACAGTCCCTGGTTCGAACCCAAGCTGTATCACATCCGGATGTGATTGGGAGTCCCATAGGGCAGCGCAGAATTGGCCCAGAGTCATCCGGGTTTGGCCGGAGTAGGCCGTCATTGTAAATAAGAATTTTCTTAACTGACTTACTTGCCTAGTTAAATAAAGGTTAAATAAGCTAATTGCTGATCTTACATCTGGCACCAAGTATAAAGCTCAACTCTGGAGGACTAGCTTCATGGTTATGTTGAATGATCACATGGTGGAACTAATCAGCATGTTAAAATGTGAACCAACTAGCGCTGTCCCCGACTAAACTAAAATTTTGGTTAACCACAAGTCATCTGCTATTTGCGCAAGGGATAACAAGTAATCAGGAAGGCCTATTTTAAGACGTTTCCACTGGATGAGAGCATGACATTTCTCCCTTCCACGCCAAATGGTTATCGAAAGGGAGAGAGCTGAGTAACTATTGTCGTTGGATGTAAAAACATACTTTGTTTGCTTGCTGTTTGAGATGACGAATGCATTACTTTGAGAAGCATTACTTACAATCAGATGCCCAAATGGGCACATTTATATGTCTACATTTGCGTACATTCCAGGTAGCCTATAGGCGTACTTCAATATGCAATCAGGTGCATGTCCTTGCTCAACATTGACAGGAGCGCTCCAAACGAAAGACAATGACTACATTTACAAAACTCATAAAACAGAATGAAATAAACCAAAACTTCTTCTCACAAATGTAGCATAGGTTGTGCGCTCTGCAAACAATGTGTCCACTCTGACAATGAGAACGGTAACTCTGGAATAACAATATATTGAATGCATTAACAGAAATGACCGTAACCAAACAAACATTGTAGATTAGAAATTCTAGGAATGAACAATAAATGTACTACTGATGATACATGTAAATGGGGAATTGAGAGACACTAACAATCAAACGCAAACTATTTACACAATGAAGTTATGAAAACAATGAATGTGCACAAATTGGTGGGAGAGAGCGGATTCTGGGGAGAAATGTGCATCTCAGCCACACTCCCATTCTTCTTGGACTGTGCCATCCCGTGGCCTCCACAATAGATTAGTTCACTGAGATGGGCGCGAATAAGACAGGTGTCTCTTGTGCCATAAAAAAATAAAACATATATATATTTGCTACAGCTCTACAAAAAAAAAAAAATCTCGGTCGACCAACAGCCTATTGACCAAACAATCAACCGGTAGACCAATTGGGGTCAGCCCTAGACCAAACCAACCAACCAAAGGCTCCTGATCATCTGGTAACATTGAAGGATGTGTTCGTGTGTGAAAATGTGTTATGAATTTGAATGAGTAAGCACATTGTTGATAACAATATGCTGCTATGAAATCAATCAAAGCATTTGCAATACAAGACAACTAGTAACAGGATGGTTTTAAATCGGGATATTCTTATCTACATTAGTCAGTGTTCCTCCCCAAGGACTAAAACAATGAGCCGTTTGGGGGAGCATCCGTCCGCTTCACAGAGCAATTGGTTTGGAATACTGATTCTAGAAAACTAAAGACAGGGACAGTCAGATATTTTATATACTTGGAGAAAATAAAAACACTTTCTGGGACCCTTAGCTGCTAATCAGGAAGCATTCAGGTTCTTCAGAAGAACACACACAATACGAGGTGGAAAGGAAGAATGTCATGGTTTGGATCACTCACTACTATACTTGAAGTGGAAATGCAAGGGGAAAAGTGGATGGTTCAGACACAATTTCAGAACCATCTCTCTGTGGTACCTGCCTTCGGGAAAAAATGGTATGTATGACATAGCCTAGTTTGATCAATCATTCTGTTTTTTGTGCAAACTAGGATACCTTTAGAAATTAAATCTTACTTCCCACTACATATCCAAGCATTTTCTTTTTTGCACATCAGTAAGGATTTTTTTCATTAGTAAAAGGACAGTCGGATATTCTCCTTTTCCCCCTGTTATTATCAAACTATAGAATTATCTGACCGCACCCTAAATCATATTCAACCAAATCTAGGCAATGTCCTACTAAACCACCACATTGCATGGCTGTTCAAAATCACTGCTGTTATAATTCACAAACAATGTGCTAAGATGACTTTACATGTCTCCCCCACTCACAGTGACAGGCAAGCTCACAGTTGATGGAATAAGAGGAAGCATCCATCAGAGCCTCGGCTCATGCCCAGCAGTGTTAAAGACCATAGATATCATTGTAAATTACCTTCTCTGTGAAGGTTGACACGCAACGGGGCAAGGTTAAATGCTGATGAAGACATTTTAATTTTGCTGTTGATGGCTGCAGATACAGCCAACTGCTTCGTCACTGCACATCCAGCCGCACAGAGTCAGTATTAACTTCAGACTTGCACTTGGGAGCAACTTCTCTTCTTTTGGGCTCCTTGTCTCTTCTAAATCAGAATTATTAAAATGCAGTTAAAGCCAGGGCCTGTGGAGCATGAAAGACATTCTTCCAATCCTACAGTTGGAGCTATAATTAGTAAGTAGCTACTAGCAAATCAGCATGAAATGAAAACGTGCTAAACACACTGCGGTATTACGCCAAACTGAATCAGACACCTTGTCAGCTGATCACGCCAACGCGGATACGAAGGGGCGGATTGGTTCTGAAAGAAAAGAGAAGCAGGCGGGAGGATGAATTTATATTGGGCATTCATTTTGTTAAATAGAGACAAGGGCAAATTGGAGGCCTTCCGCCTCAGTGTGTCAATCAGGCGTGGCCTTTTCCTCACTCTCTCTGATCCCAAAAGGTGTTGTCCTTCACCCATGTAACAGAAACCCAAATAATCTCCTGCACTCAGATGTGTAGCTGTGGGTTACTCGGGGAATATGAAATGTGGTGTCGAGGGGAAGACGACCTGAATTGCAATGAGCCGACTTCATACACAAGGTCTTTCTAGCCAAACCGTTCAAAAATATTAAATATTCTGGAGATGGAGAAGAGCAAGGGCAGGGTACAAAGGCTTTAACTGTGCAAGTGATTCCTATAAATAAGTCCTTGCAAATAGCAAGGATGACATTTTTAGAGGCATGGGATTTTTGGAACAGGCCTAACCTCAATCAAGGTTGTAACTAGTAGGATACTCCATTCCTTGATTGACTTAAAAGGGAAATAAATCCATACATGTCTAGCAAGCTGATGTTTATAGGGATACTTCAAACAACAAATCAAATATTAATCACATGTGCCTAATACAGGTGTAGGTGTAGACCTTACTGTGAAATGCTTACTTTTTACATTTGTTTAACTAGGCAAGTCAGTTAACAACAAATTCTTATTTACAATGACAGCCTGCTTACAAGCCCTTAACTATATTTCTTGAACTGCATTGTTGGTTAAGAAAATATTAACTAAATAACGCAAAGTGAAAAATATAATAAAAAGTATCCCAATAAAATAACAATAGTGGGGCTATATACAAGGGGCACCGGTACCGAGTCAATGTGCAGGTGTTCAGGTTAGTCGAGATAATTTGTACATGAAGGTAGGGGTAAAGTGACTATGCATAAATAATAAACAGTGAGAAGCAGCAGTAGCAGGAGTGTCAATGTAAATAGTCCAGGTGGCCATTTGATTCATTGTTCAGCGGTTTTATGGCTTATGGGTTGAAGGTAGGAGCTGTTAAGGAGCCTTTTGAACCTAGACTTGACACTCTGGTACCAACTAACAGAGAACATAAAATATTTTTTGGGTCGATTCATCGGGTTGTTTTTGAGCAACAAAAAAAGTTTATCCGTTTTAATAATTCAACTCTTCAGAGCATCCGCCTTGGTGTTTCAATACCTTCTGGGATTCAATCCAACGTAATAGGTTGAGATTGGCCAATTTCCCCTTTAAACTCTAGCCATTGGCAATTGGCATGAAGCAGAGCTCAATTGTGGAATGCAAGAGCCTAGATTGGCCGAGGCCAACTCTCATTATCCAAAATGGCACTGAATAAAAGCCTCCAATGTTCCACCAAGATCACAAAAGGAGATTAGTGATAAAATCCAATAAATATCCACATCGTTTTGGTAGAACCAGCAGACACAGTGCAATCAATCTACAGGGGACTGATTGAGAGTCATGAGCCATCAAGTAGGCTGTTTTTAAAAAATTATTTAAAAAGGCGGTATTTCATAATCATGATAACTCAAGGTAACGGCACATTGTTGATTATTTCTTAACAGCTTGTGTAGATGTGAGGAGCAAGGAGCTCTGTGCTGCCAGCCAAGGCTGTGAAGGTGAGTTGGGTCTGTGGAACGGGGGAGGCGGTAGTCACGCTCTGGATGACATAGCGAAGCGTTTGGGCGGCAAGGGGTTGTCAGGTGATGATGCATGGGCAGCACTGAGGAAGTCGCAGGCTTGGCTCCAGCTCCCGTTCCCGGGAAACGTCTGCTGCAAGCATCAGATAAGCCCTGAAAATACAGCAGACACTCCCCAGCTGATAGTCTTGGGAAAGACCAGATTGTATCCAAATGAGTGGTGGCGGATGCAAATAGGCACTTCAGTGGAAGAGAAAATATCTCGGATACAAAGACCAAATCACTGGAGGGACTGCGTAGTTGGGTGAGGACTGTAGAAGGGGAGGGGGGGGGATCACTGGAGGGACTGCGTAGTTGGGTGAGGACTGTAGAAGGGGAGGGGGGGGAGATCACTGGCGTGACTGAGTTTAGTAAGATGAGGACTGTGGATGGGTAAGGTCACCACTTAAGAGGCAGATCGGTTGATAACATTAAACAGAGATTATAGACTCCATTGAGAAGTTTGTACGCATGTACAGTAGATCCATAACATGATAGTGTTATCTTCCGAGCACAGGATGACTACAAAAAAGGATTCAATGAAACCAAAGCAAAACTATTTTGGATGAACAATAGAATTTGAATGAAAACACCAGATGCTTTGATCATTTGCTTATTTTTCTTATCTTTAACTCATTTTGTGTAACTTATTTTGCATTGTTTGGAAAAGGACCCGTTAGTCAGCATTTCACTGTTAGTCTACACCTGTTGTTTATGTGATAAATACAATTGACTTGATTTAGTATTAATTCCATGAGAATTTGTATTCAAATTTCTTAATTTGTATTCATCCCCATATATAAACAGAGAGCCAAGTTAGACTAAGTTTTACTCTAAATAGATGCCAATGAAAATTGATTTCAGATTTGTTTTTTAAGTAGTCCTGGAGCTTTCCCATGGTATTGAGAGGCTCAACTGGAACCTGTAAGCTCCAGTCTCCATAGGGGCTGAGGTTCCAGCCTGGGACAGGAAGGTTTCCCACAATACAGCCAACGAGAATCAGCATATTAACTGTTGCTCATGTCTCCACTAAGTAGCCATGACGTGCATCATTCACTGGACGGGGGTTAAAAGTTTGACAAAGTCATGTGGTTTGCCCAATTTCTCAGTTTCATCTGATTTGGAGGCTTCTATAAAAATTGTTGACAGGTAGAAAAATAGCAGAGGGTTTAGCTACAGTCATTGATGTCTTGAAGTTCAGCCTACCTCCATGTCAACGTAAACCCCTGAGTGTAATGAATTTAACATATCCCCAACAGTAGTACTGATTACATTTTTATTTTGGCATTCTCAAAAGATCTTAGTTGAATTGGAATGCAGACATTTTGGTTGGCCTGAGTGAGTAGAATAGAGTGCTGAGAAGCGTGACATATACAGAGAACAGGAAACATTTTCTTATTAGAGCCTGGGTTTCACAGACAGGCGGATGGCTCCCTTAACTGTCAATCCATCAGGATCCATGGGAACAAACCCACTATTTTCCTTCTCTTCATTTGCCAATAACTCCCCTATACTCCAAGAACATTGTCCTTGGTCCACCGTGCTGGACCACCCTTGCTGCCAGCTGCGACTGATATTCTTTGGAAGCCATCATTCACACACTCACGTTGCCAGTTTTTAAGTCATTCTAGAAACGGTGCCTATAACAATTCATGCTGCAAGCTCATTTCACAACAAACCATTCAAAGTGTTCATTAAGTATTTCCCCAAAACTGGAATGAAATAGAGGCGTCATGTAAAAAAGTGAAAGCTGACATGATTCTGATACAAATTTTTAAAACCCCTAGGAGAAAGATGGTGTTTTAGATCAGATCAATAAGATTGCTATCTTTACTTAATTCAGTGGTAAAAAATCCTACCAAATGTCTTTTCCCCCCTTTGGAGACAGAGATTCCAGTGAAATTAGCATAGGACAATCACGACTGTATCCCAAGACTGAGGCCTGTATACCGTGTATCCATTCCAAACGGCTTTATAGTGATTTTTGACAATATATCCTATCGCTTTAACAATATCGCCATATCGTTTTTGCGCTAGTTGGCTGTACCTAGGGGCAGGGTAGCCTAGTGGTTAGAGCATTGGACTAGTAACCGAAAGGTTGCAAGTTCAACCCCCCGAGCTGACAAGGTACAAATCTGCCGTCCTGCCCCTGAACAGGCAGTTAACCCACTGTTCCTAGGCCGTCATTGAAATAAAGGTAAAATAAACCTGCAACAAAATTCCAGTACGCCAATTTGTTTTCAGCACTTTTATTTCCATGACTGATCAAAACTCGTTCTCATGTCTCTCGCTCTACACTTCAAACATTTGAAATAGTTATTTATTTATTTTATTTTTTACATTTGGATAAAAGTAGAGACTCAGAGCTACAAAATGTTTTATCATACCCTCCAGTTGAGGAACTAACGGAAAGCAATTCTGCTTTGAAAATGGATAAACTTGTAACCCCACTTTTGAGAAAATGGCCCTTGAATGTTTTGTTACATCTTCTGGAGAGCTCTTCTTTGTCGACACCTATTTAGCATCTTTCACACCATCTAAAGCCTTGGTCCCACCCATCTCTTTAAGGATTCACATGAGACCATGTGCTAATCCGAGTAAGTAAGGTAGAGTAGTAAACAACTAAAGATAAAGACTAAAAGTTGTCAATGTAGTAGCACACAATAAAGGAAAAACTCCAGGTAAAAATACACTTTATCTAGTCCTTCACATTACCGTCGCTGGTAAACAGACACTATATCAAATCAAATCTAAGTTTGTCACATGCACAGAAGTTGTATACCGTACAGTGAAATAGTTAGTTGCATATTAGCAATATCAAAAACAGAACATGTCATTGTTAGATGATGCTTACCCAGACAAATTGATGGGTCATATGAAAGAAATGTATAACCACACCCCAGCCACATCTAGCTAAGTGGATGGGTCACTATTGTCTAGTCATGTACATAGGTAGGCCGTCATTGTAAATAAGAATTTGTTCTTAACGGACTTGCCTAGTTAAATAAAAGGTTCAATAAAATATATAAATAAAATGTTCATGAAATACAATATTATGGTGAGCAACATGTTAGCAATAAAATCACAGTATTGAATAGAGTCGCAATACATATCATATCGGCACCTACTGTAAATATCGTGCTAATATCCTATCGAGGTCCCTGGCAATTCCCAGCCTATTGATTTAGGAGTGAGTTCAGTCAGGCTTAAAGTCATCGATAGAATAAGATGGGGATCAGGGACTCATTATGGCAATACTCATGTTGTATGCACAAGTAAAGCAGAGACAGCCTGTTCGACCTTTTCTCTGCAATGGAATTACTTGGTTTCAAATCAGAATGATTTTGGAAGAACGGGGCAAGAGCTTTTGCCTCATTGTGTTGTTGCAGCCACGGAGGGAAACAAATACAAAGGTTTTCCATCAAGCCAAATGCAAACAACATCGCTTTATATTGGGGTTTATTTTTTAGGAAGGTGATGTGATATTAATTGACAACAATCCTTGAGATATATTCTACAAATATTTTTGTGTTGCATTTGTGGCCACCGAGCAAGAGGGGTGAAATGTATGACTTCCGCTTGTGATCTTCGTTGCTCAGTCAAATCATGGCCTCTAGAACACTGGTTAGCCTAAACATCCATCTTCATTAATTAACTGTAACAGCAGCTTAATTTGCTGTTAAATTAACTTATGTCAACAGCAACAAAAAAAAAGACATTTGAATTTGGTCTCAACTGTGAAAGCATTGTAACAACAATCCACAGATTTACATTTGTTTGCCTTAGTAATTTCCTCTTGTTACAGACAGTCATCTCTCTCTGGATGTCTCAAAGTTGCCCCCAGGTTTCATTGCTAAGCCAAGTTTTCATGAGAAATCTCAAATGTGACATCATTTACAGTATATCAACAACTGCTAATGTCACAGAATGGTTGTCCTAGAGCTCTCTGATAGTATAAGTACTACTCAGAGTAACAACTTTGGTGTTGACTGTACCTAACACAATCAGGATAGTTGTAAACTGAATTTAAGATCCCATTCATTTGAATTCATATCTGTCTTGCTTCCCATATGCTCAACATCTAAATGTAAATATAGCAGTGATATCAAAACATGGATGTCTCTGAGAGATGGGTTGGTTATAAACTTAGAGCTACGAGCACGGTGTTTTAATGGCATGGCCTTACAGCATTTCCTGATCTATTTGCAGGTTATTCTGGTTAACCAATAGCAACATGTCAACCATGGAATTTACATCCCAGCACCTAATATAAGGACTTCTCTAAAGAAGCACACAGCTTCAATATATAGTATTTAGGTATTTTAACTTAGATTTAGGAACCCTAAAAAACAATTTTGTGCAGTGTGGATCTACTGTAAAATGTACGGCTAGGGAGTGAACATTACTTAAATAAGGGTTACATGGAGAAAATCTGACCTTAAAATGGACAGCCCTCCATTCAGCAAAACATATTTCACCTAAACCCTCCCTGAACGCTTGAATAAACAAGCGACACTGCCATACCCAAAATAATAATTCAAACAAAGTGGATGGCAGAGAATATGTCTGCCGTTTACCCTCACTTCTTGGACAGACCAGAGCCTTAGATATGTTCTTCGTCCTATAAGCATTACATGGCAACGCAGAAATTGTTGTACTGCACAGGGCTACAGGCCAGAAAAAGCCTTATATAGAAATGCATGCAAGACACACATCAGTGTGTCTTATTTGCAACAAAACTGTCCCTGTTTGCAAATCATTGAATCTGAGAAGTCATTAGGAATTAGGAATCTGAGCAGAAAAATGTAAGCTTTAACTGCTGGCTACTCTTCTTCCATGGCTTAACCCAACAAGTGTTTCCCTAAAAGCTGTCTGGGTTTAAACACTGATTGTAAAGAAAGTGAATAGCTTAATCAATTGATAGTGACAGAATTAGATTACTTCCCAAGCAAAGTCAGCCTCAATGTCAAAGAATGGAAACAATGATATCCCCATATGCATCAGAGTCACGTCTTTCCCTGGTATTTATTTTACAGCTTGTTTCTAGCATAAAGGATCACAGACCAAAGCTCTGTTATAGATCACTTTATATCATTGGATCATTTTCTTCCAAATCTTAAGTTAACAAGGGTAGGCCTGTGCTTTGACATTTTCTTTAATAAAAAAGGTAGGCCTATGGCATATTGTCTTATAAAACCAAGACTCGAATTGAGGGTGTAACTCAACAGCCCTTCACTGACACAGAGGTAGGCTATTTAGAGTGTGCATGGTGGGTGGAGGAATTGACCGACAAATCTAAGAATATAGAAGCCTATAACCTAATGTCGTCTGTGAAACAGGTAGGCCTAACTCTTATTTATTAAATAGGAATAAATAGGCTCCAACAGAAAGCCTGCTTGTTGCTTGTAAAGTCTAATTCAAATGAAAAATGGAATTTAAATGAATTTTGCCTACTTGCAGCACCATGAGCTTTCCATTTCCAATTGATTGTGCCGTGGTTGCTGCTTCAAGTTTCAGCACCACAATGTAAGTCACTCGAAATCGGGCTTATTGGCAGGTCTATAACTCTGATAAATAAATAATGGGCGAGAAACATTGTTTTTAATCAAATTAATTATAGCAGTAGCAAGCTATCAAAGTTGACCTCCGGTCCTCCTCCTCAAACTGAACAGAAGAAATGCTATAGGATAGTCTGCACACAAAAATATGCATTTTTTTGGACTAGGACTAATCAACAATTATTTTTTGGAATAAACCTTCGACTCTCCTCCTGAAGTGCCATCGTAGCCCTACGTGGCACAGCCATTGCTTAAGCAGTACACAAAAAAGTTTATGATTAGCAAGAGCAGACCGGGGCTCAGGGTTGGAATATCCATTGCAGTGTTATTTAGATCCATCCCATCAGCTATCTTAGAAATATAACTTTGCTCTCTGCTTCTCCGATTATGCACTTTGTAGCCTATAGGCTATGGCTCATTTAATTGAGACTACACTAAATAGCCTATAGACGCACTTGACATTGCATGGCAAGTGGAGAATGAGAGATGAGGGGCTGCATCGGGCACACATCGAAACACAGCCTAATAAGCAACTAATTCTTAAAAACAAAAATATTGAAATTATCAATCAAATTTCGATCCATCCCGTAGTGAGTAAAATAAAAAGTGGTAAAGTTTAGCTAAATTACACTGTTTTTCGGGGTAATATCTAATGACCGATGGATGTGAAAATTAGACCATTTTTCTTTACGTTTAAACTGCAAAAAAAAAAAAAAAAAAACATTTAAGTTGAAAATGTCAAAATTCCATATCAAATCCTTTTGCGTGGGGGAATGAAGTTCTACTGCAGCCACACAATCTGCTTCGGGCAGGTGAAATGTTGTCCCGAATACAACCGTTAGGCCTAATTCACGTTGACTCTAGTATCCCTAACATGGGATACACAAACAAAACTACAGACGAGACACATTCCTTGCCAAATCACGACAGCTTTATCACAAATTCAAAATGGACTGGCTGATTAAAGTAGGTGCATGTGGTCCAACCGTGAGCTTCTTAAAGTTAAGGATTCGATTTTGTTTAAACGTACACAGAACAAGAGAAAATAAGAGGGTATCCTCTACTGTCTTACATTTATGCCTCCAGGTGGGCAAGCCTCTGGCTCAACTTCCCGTATGAATCTACAGTGCATTCATACAGTATTCAGACCCCTGGACCTTTTCCAAAGCCTTATTCTACTTTATTTAAAAACATTTATTCCCCTCAATCACACAATACCCCATAATGACAATGCAAAAACTGTTTTTTAGAAATGTTTGCAAAAGTATTAAAAAAAAATATATATATATTAATGCCACATTTACATAAGGATTCAGACCCTTTACTCAGTACTTTGTTGAAGCAAGTTTGGCAGCGATCACAGCATTGAGTGTTCTTGGGTATGACGATACAAGGTTGGCACACCTGTATTTGGGGAGTTTCTCCCATTCTTCTCTGCAGATCCTCCAGAGATGTTCCATCAGCTATTGTTGATCAGGTTCAAGTCCGGGCTCTGGCTGGGCCACTCAAGGACATTCAGAGACCTGTCCTAAAGCCACTCCTGTATTGTCTTGGCTGTGTGCTTAGGGTCAGTATTCTGTTGGAAGGTGAACCTTGGCCCAGTCTGAGGTCCTGAGCGCTCTGGAGCAGGTTTCCATCAAGGATCTCTCTGTACTTTGCTCCATTCATCTTTTCCTCGATCCTGACTAGTCTCCCAGTCCCTGCCGCTGAAAAACTGGCCACTCTACCATCAAGGCCTGATTGATGGAGTGCTGCAGAGATGGTTGTCCTTCTGGAAGGTCCGCCCATCTCCACAGAGGAACTCTGGAGCTCTGTCAGAGTGACCATCGGGTTCTTGGTCACCTGCCTGACCAAGCCCCTTTTCCAAATTGCTCAGTTTGGCTGGGCGGCCAGCTCTTGGTCTTGGTGGTTCCAAATTTCTCACATTTAAAAACCACTTGATACTACCCATCCCGGGTCCGGGAGCGTAATCATCATCTGACAATAATTAGCATAACGCAACGGACATAAATATTACTAGAACATATTCAGATTCATGAAATCACAAGTGAAATATGTTGAACCACAGCTTAGCCTTTTGTTAATCACCCTGTCATCTCAGATTTTGAAAATATGCTTTACATTCAAAGCAAGACAATCATTTGTGTAAGTTTATCGATAGCCTAGCATAGCATTTTGCCTAGCTAGCAGCAGGCAACCTGGTCACGAAAATCAGAAAAGCAATCAAATTAAATAGTTTACCTTTGATGAGCTTCGGATGTTTTCACTCACGAGACTCCCAGTTAGATAGCAAATGTTCCTTTTTTCCAAAAATATTATTTTTGTAGGCGAAATAGCTCCGTTTGTTCTTCACGCTTGGCTGAAAAATCGACCGGAAATTGCGGTCACGAAAACGCCGAAAAATATTCAAAATTTGCTCTATAATATCAACAGAAACATGGCAAACGTTGTCAATAATCAATCAATCATGGCTACCTCTGTATTTTACGCAAGAATCACTCAGAGCCATCAGGTGACCACTTATGCAATATAGTCGCTTCCGCTCATTCTTCAACATAAATTCGCAAAACTACGTCAAAATGCTGTAGACACCTTGGGGAATACGTAGAAAAAGGAATCTGGTTGATAGCCCATTCACTGCTCAATAGGGACGCATCGGAACGCAGAGCTTTCAAAACATGAGTCACTTCCGGATTGGATTTTTCTCAGGCTTTCGCCTGCAATATCAGTTCTGTTATACTCACAGACAATATTTTTACAGTTTTGGAAACTTTAGAGTGTTTTCTATCCTAAGCTGTCAATTATATGCATATTCTAGCATATTGTCCTGACAAAATAGCCCGTTTACATTGGGAACTCTATTTTTCCAAAAATGAAAATACTGCCCCCTAGTTAGAATGATGGAGGCCACTGTGTTCTTGCGGATCTTCACTGCTGCAGAAATGTTTTGGTACCATTCCCCAGATCTGTGCCTCGACACAATCCTTTCTCAGAGCTCTACGGGCAATTCCTTCGACCTCATGGCTTGGTTTTTGCTCTGCCATGCGCTGTCAACTGTGGGACCTTATATAGACAGGTGTGTGCCTTTCCAAATCATGTTCAATTGAATTTACCAGATGGACTCCAATCAAGTTGTAGAAACATCAAGGATGATCTATGGAAACCTGATGCACCGGAGCTCAATTTCGAGACTCATAGCAAAGGGTCTGAATACCCGTTTTTGCTTGGTCATTATGGGCTATTGTGTGTAGAATGAGGGAAAAAAATACTTGAATCCATTTTAGAATAGGGCTGTAATCTAACACAATGTGGAAAAAAGTAAAGGGGTCTGAATAGTTTCAGAATGTACTGTATGCACCCTACTCTCATTGGTTGACCATTTTATGGATAAAGTACTAGCCTGCACAGATCATTTACATAAAAAGTTAAGTTTTCTGACCAAACATTTCCCTAATCCTTTCTAAATCTACCAATAGTTGAAAGGAGAGTAAAATCTGGTGTTTTGGCTAGGTCGAACACAAAACAAGAAACAGGTCAAGTAGGCATATTAATTAAAAAGGAGCGCAAAAAGCAGTTATCTAGCCAAGGTATGACTCAAGCCAAAAGAAAAAAACAAGAGGCAACAGATACTACAGCTCTTGAAATTACACTGAACAAAAATCTAAAATGCAACATGTAAAAGTTTTGGTCCCATGATTCATGAGCTGAAATAAAAGATCAGAAATATTCCAGACGCACAAAAGCTTATTGCTCTCAAATTGTGCAAAAATGTATTTAGATCCCTGTTAGTGAGCATTTCTTTTTGCCAAGATAATCCATCCACCTGACAGGTGTGGCATATAAAGACGCTGATTTAACAGCATGATCATTACACATACCTTGTGCTGGGGACAATAAAAAGTCATTCTAAAATGGGCAGTTGTGTCACACAATACAATGCCACAAATGTCTAAAGTTTTGAGAGAGCGTGCAATTGGCATGCTGACTGCAGTAATGTTCACCAGAGCTGTTGCCAAATCATTTAACGTTCATCTCTCTACCATAACGCTGTTTTAGAGAATTTGGCAGTACATCCAACCAGCCTTACAACCACAGACCATGTGTATGGCGTTGTGTGGGAGAGCGGTTCGCTGATGTCAATGTTGTGAACAGAGTGCCCCATGTCTGCGGTGGGGTTATGGTATGGGCAGGCATAAGCTACGAATGAACTCAATCACATTTAAATGGATGGCCATTTGAACGCATAGAAATACCGTGATGAGACCCTGAAGCCCATTGTGAGGCCAACACTGTTAGAATCATGCCTTCACTTAGGCTGTCTGCAAGCCTGTACATGTTCAATAAGACCTGGAACGGGCCATCTTCTTCAAACAGTGCCTTCGTTGTGTCTAAGGCAACCAGCATATTTCTGAGTGGGTGGGTGGGGGGGGGGGGGTAAAGGAAGGAAAGAAATCCCAACATTGTCTCTAAACCCCATCCATACAATGACTGAATACATAACAAAAATCTTAGATACCGTAAAGATTGACAGTAATAGGTAATTCAAGCTATATAAAAATAGACTTTGGTCCTCAGATCTTCGGCATCTGGTAAGATACCTACTGTAGATCCAGAGATACACACCACCACCCCCCAAACCTCTACAAGCAGCGACGTTGCTGATAACTACTATGTTGAGTGAAAATGTATTTGCTCTGATCGTAATATGTTGTCGTCTCACCTAGTTATCATAAAATGAATGTACTAATGTAAGTCGCGCTGGATAAGAGAGTCTGCTATATGACTAAAATGGCAATGTTAAATGTAAGAAGCGTATATAGCCGGGGGAAAGGGTTGAGAGCAGCAACCTACGAGTGCTAGAATGTAATGGGTGCATTCTTTTCAATTCACAGTGAGGGGAAACATCCACACACAGCAAATTGAAATCTGAATATCAAGCATGAGACAGCACTAGGGCTGGGGAGTATTTGTAAATTGTAAACTCTAATGCTGAAATTTGGCTGGCAAGTGCATTGTTCCTCCTTCCACTAAAACAAAGCACGTCATTGTTGAAGAAGGCTAGGAATAGGACTTTTTCCATGTTCTATAAAACTTCAATATGCATGATTAGCCTAAGGCAAATACATTGCAACACGGTCTTAGGGCAAATCTGAGGCAGCAGCACTGTCATTAAGAGCACAAAGAGGCTCTATTACAGTTAAAGCTGCTAGTCCTCCGCTCATCACTACTGGCCTGTGGCCTTCACACAATCCCAAACTCTACTGTGAAGTGCAATCTCTCAAACACATGAGATTGTTACAAACTCATTCTCAGCTATGACAAAACAAAAATACACACGTGTTTTTAGGGCTGTGGCTCTCTCTCTCCCTCTCTACACAGCACAAGCAGTGAAAAAAAAAACTGTTTTATCAGCGGAGTAGTGAGGGTGGCCTGTGAGTTAAATCCTTGTGTCAAAGTACACATTTCTGCTGGTGCCATCCCTGGCCAGTCCCTTCAGAGTCCTATTACTGTCTTATAGTGGCTTTAGCCCCTTGTTAGATAATACTGTAATACTGTCAGGGAGACAATCTCCTCATTTATCCAAGTATCACAACCATGTGTGGGTCACCAGAGTCTGAGTCAAGCTGTTTTACTGCCCTCTATTATACAGAGACTAAACATTGCAATACTTTGTTAATACCTCATAGTAAGCACTGAGGATATGTATTTCTTACAAATTACTATGAACATATTTTAAACTTGCATGGCTAATCTTTACAGTCATAATACATTGGAATTGCTTTACATTCACATGATATACACAAAAAATATAAATAAAATACAAATCAACCAGCACTTGCACTTGTATACACCAGAGTAGTGGGTTTGATTCCCGGGACCACCCACACATCAAATGTATGCACGCATGACTAAGTTGCTTTGGATAAAAGTGCCTGCTAAATGGTATATATTGTTATTATTATCATATTACCTGTTACGTAATCAGCAGTGATGAATATGTCCTATGAATGCTTTATTATGAGAGTCAATGCAATCCTTCTCATGGCCGTGGTACATCTTTAGAGCGACAGGCCTTATGGAAAATGGAGCCATTGTGTATGGGGGCAGCGCAGACAAGTGGGGTTTTGCCCAATAGAGCCTTTGGCTCACTTGACAGAAACGTGTGGTGGTGAAGCATTTGTGACGATGAATCTAATGACTACGGCTATGAACTCCAAAATCATTTCTCCACTCAAAGCAGCACTCCTCCGTCACTTTTGTCTTTGTCAAATATCTCCATTGAGCAGTGGTGGAAAAGGTACCCAATTTTCATACTTGAGTAAAAGTAAAGATACTTTAATAGAAAATGATTCAAGTAAAGGTCACCTAGTAAAATAGTACTAAAGAGTAAAAGTCTAAAAGTATGTGGTTTTAAATATAATTAAGTATCAAAAGTAAATGTAGTTGCTAAAATATACTTATGTATACAAAGTAAAAATAATTTCAATTAAGCAAACCAGATGGTACCATAGAATTTTTTATTTTAGGAAAGCCAGGGGCACACTCCAACACTCAGACATAATTTACAAATGTGTGTTTAGTGAGTCCGCCAGGTCAGCGGCAGAAGGGTTGACCACGGCTATTCTCTTGATAAGTGCGTGAATTGGACCCTTATCCTGTCCTGCTAAGCATTCAAAATGTACTTTTGGGTGTCAGGGGGGGAAAAAATCTTTAGGAATGTAGTGAAGTAAAAGTTGCCAAAAAATATAAATAGTAAAGTACAGATATCCCAAAAAACTACTTAAGTAGTACTTTCAAGTATTTTTACACCACTGCCATTGAGACGTAGTGACACTTGTCAAAATAATATGCCTAATTATCTGTCCCCAGTACCCATGATCATAAAAAACATGCATAATTTGTCATTCATGGACGTCACACGTCATAGAAAAGGGTCAGTTATATATTTCTCCGAACAGGAAATGAGTCAGCAAATTGAAAGCAGTATTACAACATTTATTTAAAAACTCACAATGGGATATCAAAAAACAAATTATTTCTGTGTAAGCTACTTTCCCTCATCATGGCACTGAGTGGCAGCACTGTTGGAGGTGATTGACCAGCTCGTGGAAGAACACTAGCAGTTTTGTTCATCAGTGGAGCTCCTCAAGCATGGCAGATTAGGACAAATCAGCTCTCTGAAGAGCAGAGAGTTAGTGCTCCAAACCAGGTCCATTTGTATGGCTTAGCCTGGCAGCAGACAAGAGTAACACACATCAGATAAATAAAGGTACACAAACAACCTACAAAACACAGTAGTCCAGGGTGCTCATGCTGATTAGATATGTTTATTAGTCACATGAACATGTAATTGCAGGGTACAGTGACATTCTTAAGCTCCAAAAGGTCAAAAAGAGAAGTGAATGAAACAATATACATGCATTTACAACTGTAACAATGACACTGTAAATGTCTATTGGAGGGTGAAGACATGTTTTTTTCCATGATGCTCCTATACTGCCCGCTTCTGAATGATGGAAGGGTGAGAACAGACAGTGGCTCGGCTGGCTGAGGTCCTAGATGATCTTCTGGCAAGATGGCGGCGACGAACACGGTAGCTCCTACACTCAAGCTCCTACAAAACTTTCCAGGTTTCTACTTTTTCTTGTGTTTTCCTCAAATTTTCATAGACCCGGGTAGAACTATTGGAATATGAATCGCTGGTTACTCACCATCCACCCGACCTTCCCAAATTCCCGGAGATGGTGGAACAATGGCGCCGGGTAGCCTGGAAGTCCTACCGGAGAGAAGGAAACGAAGATGCCGGCGGAGAGGCAGTCGTGCAGGGGTCTTTGTGAGATTGAGAAGCCGGATGACCCATCCTCCATTACAGAGCATACTACCTCGCCAATGTTCAATCATTAGTGAATAAACTCAGCACGAGGATCTCCTTCCAGAGGGACATCAGATTACGCATCACTCTCATACTGCAACAAAATATTTAGCAGTTTTTTCTGAAACTTTTGCTTTCCTTCGACATCCAAATGGATTATATAAAACCAGCAGGTTTTACAGTTTATCAACTGGATAGGAAGCAGGCTCTCTCTGGCAAGAACAAAGGCGGAGGTTTCTGATTCATGAACAATAACTAGCGGTGTAATGGGGGCAACGTGCAGGAAATTGTGAGCTTCTGCTCTCCTGAGTAGGAATACTTGGTCATCAAATGTTGCCCTTTTTACTTTCAGAGGGAGTTCTCAGGGACTATCGCCGTGTATATCACGCCCAGGGTTTCCGTTAGGAAAATGTGGCGTCAGACATTTGACCGGCAGTATTTTAATTAAGAAAGACATAAAATCACATTTAGTTTAGGGAAATTCATTTCAACAAGCAACTCTGACGCAATCGCATGCCTTACCGAACTCTGATGAGCAATTTGAAGATGTTAGAAAACATAGGCGGCGTATCCACAAAGCTCGGAGAATCAAGGCATTCCCTAAAGTGAATTGAATTGCCAAAATTATATAGCCTAATTAGCTTACTCCTGTCTATACAGAAATAAATAAAATCATTCAAAATAGGCCACTACACCAGAAAGCATGATTTGGCCACAGAGGATCATTAGTTCATAAGTAATAAACTAGATTGTTTTAAAAGCGCATCGCCTACAGTCAGAAGGGCCCACAATTTGCGCAGAGCACAACGCAAATAGCAAATCGATGATTATAAATCATAAATCATAAGTCACAACGCAGCAAAAAAGACCCAGCAAGGCATATCGCAGTATTTAAAAATACAAATCACTGAAAAACTATTCAGAAAACAAATGACTATTGCTGTAAAGAGAAGACAATAAGAAGACTCCAATCAGTCTTTTAGTTATCAAAATTCTCAACTTAATTGAGCAAAAAGTAGCACAATGGCACCAGCAGAGAACATCAGCCATTTCCCCGGTAAGTAAGCATATTCACTGTCTTTATCATTGGATCAGTGCCACTTTTGTTTGTTTTTGGAAAATAATTTCCTCCTCCAGGTTATATGGACGTCATATTGTATGACTTTTTCCACTTTGTTAGGTTACAGCCTTATTCTAAAACTGATTAAATAACTGTTTTCCCTTATCAAACAAAAGGAATTGTCCGTAGAGCTCAGAGACAGCATTATGTCGACACACAGATCTGTGGAAGGGTACCAAAACATTTGTGCAGCATTGAAGGTCCCCAAGAAGTCAGTGACATCCATCATTCTTAAATGGAAGAAGTTTGGAACCATTAAGATTCTTCCTAGAGCTGTCCGCCCGGCCAAACTGAGCAATTGGGGGAGAACGGCCTTAGTCAGGGAGGTGACCAAGAATCCGATGGTCACTCTGAAGGAGCTCCAGAGTTCCTCTGTGGAGATGGGATTCTGGAAGGTTCTCCCAACAATCTCCGTAACATGCCAAAAGGCATGTCTCAGGTCATGAGAAACAAGATTCTCTGGTTTGATGAAACCAAGATTGAACTCTTTGGGCCTGAATGCCAAGTGTCATGTTTGGGAAAAAATCTAGCACCATCCCTACGGTGAAGCATGGTGGCAGCGTCATGCTGTGGGGATGTTTTTCAGCGGCAGGGACTGGGAGACTAGTCAGGATCGAGGGAATGATGAATGGAGCGAAGTACAGAGAGATCCTTGGTGAAAACCTGCTCCAGAACCTCAGACTGGGGGGCGAAGCTTGTAGCGTCATACCCACAAAGACTTGAGGCTGTATTTGATACCAAAAGGTGCTTCAACAAAGTACTGAGTAAAGGGTCTGAATACTTATGCAAATGTGATATTTCCATTTTATTTTTGTATTTTTTTGCAAAAACTCTGAAAACCTGTTTTTTCCTTTGGCGTTACGGGGTAGTGTGTGTAGATTGATGAGGGGGGAAAAAACAATTTAATCCATTTTAGAATAAGGCTATAAAAAATCAAGGGGTCTGAATACTTCCCGAATTAACTGTATTCAATGCCAAAGTGACAACGAACAATGAAATATTAGAATCAAATGTGAAAATCATTATCATCACAACAATTACTCTAGCAAATCAAACATCCAGTAACCTGTTCAAAAATGTAACCTGAAGATGATCAGTTATGATGCTCTTTGTCAAGCGTAACTCATAGTCCTGTGATAGTCCAGTGTCACTATGTGACATAGCTACGCGGTTCTGAGACCACCATCCGCAGGGGACAGGGATGCACAACTCGAACG
Source organism: Oncorhynchus mykiss (assembly GCF_013265735.2). Lineage (NCBI taxonomy): Eukaryota > Metazoa > Chordata > Actinopteri > Salmoniformes > Salmonidae > Oncorhynchus > Oncorhynchus mykiss. The sequence goes on along the minus strand of NC_048584.1, from coordinate 27,159,913 downwards.
AGCACCTCCCCACCATACCAAACCAACGTGACTCCGGTATGAGTCCTCCTTTCATTTTCAATGTATTGACAGATGGCGAAATTGCATGAGCTGCGCTGAGAAAAGTATGAAAGCCTACGGTCCAATATTCTAGAATGCTGCTGTGCGTACTCGTTCACATTGAGAAATTCTCTACCTTTTCTTCAAACGCACTTTTTCATTTACATTTCTTTATACTTGCAAATGAATCAATTCAAAAAAGACCTTTGACTTACAAAGCTGAGGAAGCACAGCATGGCCCTTCTTTACACTAGTGGGCGCAACTACACTGTTGGCCGCTGAGCAAAAGCAGAACAATCAGTTTATCAATAATTGTGTTGCAGAGCAGAAATCAGATCAAACCCTTTGGAGCAAGAGATAAAAGCTGACAATCTGGTTACCATACACATCCAGTGAGTGCATTCTCACCAAGCCGCAGCAGCTCCCAATACAATCAAGTGGGAGGTTTGGGAAAGCATTAACCCTCTGACCCGGCTGCTTACATTGAGGATCTCAAACCTGCCATGACTACATACGCCTAATTTTAGGCCTCTCGGTGTATAGTTTCCTCAGTTCAAGGCAGCCACTCTCTGGCGTCTTCACAGTGAAACTGTAGGTTTGGAACTGTAAATGTCTGGGTGACGTTTGTTGGTTTGTGTAAAATGTAGGTCTGTAAACTAGAATTTCCTAGGTGGAGAGCAATAAATAACATTCAATTTCAATGGTTAAAGAGGCCTCTTGAGCAGTCATAAAGATAGAAGCCTAAACATCTTCTGTATATTCCATATCACACGATTCAAACTAAGATGCAGACTTCCTCAGAAAAAAAGCATACTTCATGGGATTCATTCAATTGAAAACATGTTTAGGTGCCATAAGGATATAAATACATTCTAGCTAAAATTGGATTACTACAGGAGCAGCAGTAAAGGGGACTTTCAATAGTCCAAAACAGCAGAGGGATCCAGTCTGCAGGAGCCTGTCAACAGCCCGAAACAGCAGAGTGATCCAGTCTGCAGGAGCCTGACTCCTGCTACTGCAGACTGGATCCCTCTGCTGTTTCGGGCTGTCGACAGGCTCCTGCAGACTGGATCCCTCTGCTGTTTCGGGCTGTCGTCAGCCGAGGGATCCAGTCTGCAGTAGCAGGAGTCACAGGACAAGAGGGAGCATAATGGTGCTCTCTGCTACTGTGGGCACCTTTTACTGCTGCTCTCCTACAAAGCAAGACCTTCACCTTCCCAAATCACAGACAGACCTAGAGCTGACGGACTAATTGTTGAGATAGCAATAGCCTGTCTAACATATGGATAGAACTACAATAAAAGTGCATTATGTTTAGTGATGAGGGAAAAAAACTGATAGTTACAGTGCCTTCAGAAAGTATTCACGCCCGTTGACTTTTTCTACATTTGTGTTACAGCCTGGATTTCAAATTGATTCTATAAAAATAAAAATAATGTTGTCACTGGCCTAGACACAAAAACCCATAACGACAATATGGAATAATGTTTTTCCAAATATTTAGAAATTAAATTACAATTGAAAAGCTGAAATGTATTGAGTCAATAAGTATTCAACTCCTTTGTTATGGCAAGCCTAAATAAGTTTAGGAGTAAATATTTGCTAAACAAGTCGCATAATAAGTTGCATGGACTTACTCTGTGTGCAATAATAGTGTTTAACATGATTTTTAAATGACTACCTCAGCTCTGTACCCCACGCATACAATGTTCTGTAAGGTCCCTCAGTCAAGCTTTCTCCTAAGGATGGATAAACAACATTGTAGTTACTCCACAATACTAACATAATTGACAGAGAGAAAAGAAGGAAGCCTGTACAGAATAAAACATATCCAAAACATGTTCCAAACAGGATGCAAGACAGTAATACTGAAAGAAATATGGCAAAGCAATTCATTTTTTTGTGTTATGTTTGGGAAATCCAATACAACACATTAACTACCACTCTCCATATTTTCAAGCATAGTGGTGGCTGCATTATGTTATGGGTATACTTGTAATCATTAAGGACTGGGGAGTTTCACGATAAAAAAAATAAACTAATGGAGCTAAGCACAGGCAAAATCCGAGAGGAAAACCTGGTTCAGTCTGCATTCCAGCAGACACTGGGTGATGAATTCACCTTTCAGCAGGACAATAACCTAAAACACAAGGCCAAATCTACTAGTTGGTTACCAAGAAGACAGTGAATGTTCCTGCATGGCCGAGTTACAGTTTTGACTTAAATCTACTTTAAAAATCTATGGCAAGAACTGAAAATGATTGTCTAGCAATGATCAACAACCAATTTGACAAAGCTTGTAGAATTTCAAAAATAATAATGGGCAAATATTGCACAATCAAGGTGTGCAAAGCTCAGAGACTAAAAGCCAACTTATGCTTCATCTGGACATGAGGTTCCGTATGCAGGGTGTGACGAATTGCAGAGCCTCTGGAGGCATACAGAGGCCAAATTGAGCTCCGTACCGCATCATTGTGTGCCTCCCAGATTTTGTAACAATGCGGAGGGCACCGTATAGCTCCGCATTGACATGATTGGTTGAAGGTAGGTGGGTGCAAGAGGTCTTGTATAAACACAAACTCACTTCCTTGAAGCACAAAACATGTATGAATCATCCTAACCAGCTTTCCCTCCAAATACACCTCCTCTGTTTTCAACCAACATCTCAGCGATCACTGCCTCATTGCCTGCATCCGTAATGGGTCTGCAGTCAAACGACCACCCCTCATCACAGTCAAACGCTCCCTAAAACACTTCAGCGAGCAGGCCTTTCTAATCGACCTGGCCCGGGTATCCTGGAAGGATATTGACCTCACACCGTCAGTAGAGGATGCCTGGTTAGTCTTTAAAAGTGCCTTCCTCACCATTTTAAATAAGCATGCCCCGTTCAAAAAATGTAGAACCAGGAACAGCTATAGCCCTTGGTTCACTCCAGACCTGACTTCCCTTGACCAGCACAAAAACATCCTGTGGCATACTGCATTTGCATTGAATAGCCCCCGTGATATGCAACTTTTCAGGGAAGTTGGGAACCAATATACACAGGCATTTAGGAAAGCTAAGGCTAGCTTTTTCAAACAGAAATGTACATCCTATAGCAAAACAAGTTCTGGGACACTGTAAAGTCCATAGAGAATAAGAGCACCTCCTCCCAGCTGCCCACTGCCTGAGGCTAAGACACATTGTCACCACCAATAAATCCACTATAATTGAGAATTTCAATAAGCATTTTTCTATGGCTGGCCATGCTTTCCACCTGGCTACCCCTACCCCGGTCAACTGCCCTGCCTCTCTTTCTAAAATTATCTGACGAAATTGTTGCAACCCCTATTACTAGCCTTTTCAACCTCTTCCGTATCATCCGAGATCCCCAAAGATTGGAAAGCTGCCGCGGTCATCCACCTATTCAAAGGGGGAGACACTCTCGACCAAAACTTCTACAGACCTATATCTATCCTACCCTGCCTTTCTAAGGCCTTCGAAAGCCAAGTTAACAAACAGATCACCGAGCATTTCGAATCCCACCGTACCTTCTGCGCTATGCAATCTGGTTTCCAAGCTGGTCACGGGTGCACCTCAGTCATGCTCAAGGTCCTAAACGATATCATAACCGGCAATAATGTGCAGCTGTATTCATCAACCTGGCCAAGGCTTTCGACTTTGTTAATCACCACATTCTTATCGGCAGACTCAACAGCCCTGGTTTACCAACTCTGATAGAGTTCAGTAGGTCAAATCCGAGGGCCTGTTGTCCGGACCTCTGGCAGTCTCTATGGGGGTGCAACAGGGTTCAATTCTCAGGCCGACTCTCTTCTCTGTATACATCAATGATGTCACTCTTGCTGCTGGTGATTCTCTGATTCACCTCTACGCAGACGACACCATTCTGTATACCTCCGGCCCTTCTTTGGACACTGTGTTAACTAACCTCCAGACGAGCTTCAATGCCATCCAACTCTCCTTCCATGGCCTCCAACTGCTCTTAAATGCAAGTAAAACTAAATGCATGCTCTTCAAACGATCGCTGCCCGGACCTGCCTGCCAGTCCAACATCACTACTCTGGAGGGTTCTGACTTGGAATATGTAGACAACTACAAATACCTACAGTTGAAGTCGGAAGTTTACACACACTTAGGTTGGAGTCATTAAAACTCATTTTTCAACCACTCCACAAATGTATTGTTAACAAACTAGAGTTATGGCAAATCGGTTAGGACATCTACTTTGTGCATGACACAAGTCATTTTCCCAACAATTGTTTACAGACAGATTTGTTCACTTATAATTCACTGTATCACAATTCTAGTTTGTTAGAAGTTAACATACGCTAAGTTGACTGTGCCTTTAAACAGCCTGGAAAATTTCAGAAAATGTCATGGCTTTAGAAGCTTCTGATAGGCAAATTTACATCATTTGAGTCATTTGGAGGTGTACCTGTGGATGTATTTCAAGGCCAATTGTCAAACTCAGTGCCTCTTTGCTTGACATCATGGCTGATTTCTTTTGATTTTCCCAAGACCTCAGAAAAAAAATTGTGGACCTCCACAAGTCGGGTTCATCCTTGGGAGCAATTTCCAAACACCTGAATGTACCACGTTCATCTGTAAAACAATGGTACGCAAGTATAAACACCATGGGACCATGCAGCCATCATACCGCTCAGGAAGGAGACGCATTCTTTCGCATAGAAATGAACGTACTTTGGTGTGAAAAGTGAAAATCAATCCCAGAACAACAGCAAAGGACCTTGTGAAGATGCTGGAGGAAACAGGTAAAAAAAAGTATCTATATCCACAGTAAAACGAGTCCTATATCGACATAACCTGAAAGGCTGTTCAGCAAGGAAGAAGCCACCGCTCCAAAACCACCATTATAAAAGCCAGACTACGGTTTTCAACTGCACATGGGGACAAAGATTGTACTTTTTGGAGAAATGTCCTCTGGTCTGATGAAACAAAAATAGAACTGTTTAGCCATAATGACCATCATTGTGTTTGGAGGAAAAAGGGGAGGCTTGCAAGCCGAAGAACACCATCCCAACCGTGAAGCACGATGGTGGCAGCATCATGTTGTGGGGGTGATTTGCTGCAGGAGGGACTGGTGCACTTCACAAAATAGATGGCATCATGAGGCAGGAAAATTATGTGGATATATTGAAGCAACATTTCAAGACATCAGTCAGGAAGTTCAAGTTTGGTCTCAAATGGGTCTTCCAAATGGACAATGACCCCAAGCATACTTCCAAGGTTGTTGCAAAATGGCTTAAGAACAACAAAGGCATGGTATTGGAGTGGCTAATACAAAGCCCTGACCTCAATCCTATAGAAAAAATTGAGGGCATAACTGAAAAAGCGTGTGCGAGTGAGGAGGCCTATAAACGTAAATCAGTTACACCAGCTCTGTCAGGAGGAATGGACCAAAATTCCCCCAACTTATTGTGAGAAGCTTGTGGAAGGCTACCTGAAACGTTTGAACCAAGTTAAACAATTTAAAGGCAATGATACAAAATACTAATTGAGTGTATGTAAACTTCTGACCCACTGGGAATGTGATAAAATAAATAAAAGCTGAAATAAATCCTTCTCTCTACCATTATTCTGACATTTCACATTCTTAAAATAAAGTGGTTATCCTAACTGACCTAAGACAGGGAATTTTTACTAGGTTTAAATGTCAGGAATTATGAAAAACTGAGTTTAAATGTAGTTGGCTAAGGTGTATGTAAACTTCCGACTTCAACTGTAGGTGTCTGGTTAGACTGTAAATTTTCCTTCCAGACTCACATTTAGCATCTTCAATCCAAAATGAAATCTAGAATCGGCTTCCTATTTCGCAACAAAGCATCCTTCACTCATGCTGCCAAACATACCCTTGTAAAACTGACCATCCTACCGATCCTCGACTTCGGCGATGTCATTTACAAAATAGCCTCCAACACTCTACTCAACAAATTGGATGCAGTCTATCACAGTGCATTCCGTTTGGTCACCAAAGTCCCATATACTGCCCACCACTGCGACCTGTACGCTCTCATTGGCTGGCCCTCGCCTCATACTCGTCGCCAAACCCACTGGCTCCAGGTCATCTACAAGTCTTTGCTAGGTAAAGCCCCGACTTATCGCAGCTCACTAGTCACCATAGCAGCACCCACTCGTAGCACGCGCTCCAGCAGGTATATCTCACTGGTCACCCCCAAAGCCAATTCCTACTTTGGCTGCCTTTCCTTCCAATTCTCTGCTGCTAATGACTGGAACGAACTGCAAAAATCACTGAAGCTGGAGACTCATATCTCCCTCACTAGCTTTAAGCACCAGGTGTCAGAGCAGCTCACAGATCACTGCACCTGTACATAGCCCAAATGTAAATAGCCCATCCAACTACCTCATCCCAATACTGTATTTATTTATTTATCTTGCTCCTTTGCACCCCAGTAGCTCTACTTGCACATTCATCTTCTGCACATCTATCACTCCAGTGTTTAATTGGTATATTGTAATTACTTCACCACCATGGCCTATTTATTGCCTTACCTCTCTTATCCTACCTCATTTGCACACACAGTATATACTTTTTCTACTGTATTATTGACTGTATATTGTGTTTATTCCATGTGTAACTCTGTGTTATTGTATGTGTTCTACTGCTTTGCTTTGTCTTGGCCAGGTTGCAGTTGTAAATGAGAACTTCTCAACTAGCCTACCTGGTTAAATAAAGGTGAAAAAAAGGTGTGTGTGTGTGTGTGTGTGTGTGTGTGTGTGTGTGTGTGTGTGTGTGTGTGTGTGTGATGTATGTATGTATACACATTTAATCAATTTTGAATTCAGGCTGTAACACAACATGTGGATTGAGTCAAGAGGTATGACTACTTTCTGAAGGCACTTCATATTGTACCGTTTTGACAATAGTCCTAGTTTGCTGTACCTGCACCAAAACTCCAGTAACTCCAGTTTCCATCATAGCTTGTCCTCCAACTTCTTTTTAAAATCAGGAGCAAATTTGTTTTCAGCATTTTTCTTTCCATGACTCATCTTTCCAAAACTCATTTTCACATGGCTCTCTAGTCTCTCTGCAGTAGACATATGGTGAGCAATATGCTGGGAACATTGAATCACAATAAAATCGCTAAACATATCGTATATCGGCACCTAAATATTGTGATAATATCGTGAGGTCCGTGGCAATTACCAGCCCTAATTCTGTTGCAGGCTCATTTCCCTCCACAACAAAAGTCAGACATCAGATGCCCCCTTCCCACAGACAGGAAACCAGCAGCATTGTTATCACCCCTATTTGAGTCCAACGTGGGAGCTTAGCATTGTGGTGGCGTTCCTGAGCAGTTCCTTGTGATTTGGCCTTGAGGTATCCCTCTGCCTTGCACTCGCCAGGGAAATTGGAAACTACTCACTGATAACTACCTTTAGTGGAGACTGGGCCTTTGTTAATCAAATCAGAATGTCAATAGGTCCCTTATCTAGCTGCACCACCTATCAGCATAATGTCAAATGAAAGGTGCCAAATGACAGAGCACACACTGACAAGAGGAGAGCAAATAGTGGCCCAATAAAGGGGACAGGTGTTATCACAGGGGTTGGTTACATGATAAACCAGGTTAATATATTTGCTAAATGCACAACTTAACAATAAGTGACGTGTTTGACCTCGTAGTTTTTGTTTATTAACGGTTTATTAACGGTAACAGAGAAAGAATAATAAGCCTTGGGAGAGAGCTATACAGTACTTAGGTTATAAACTACAGGCAATAGCCTATTCCTCACTTGTAATCATATGACCATAGATAAGCATGAGTTTTAAACAATGGCAAACAACACAAAAGGTTTGAATATTTTGTTACAATGTAGCCGATATAGGCTACTTCCTGCCACTATTGCAGCAGTCATAGTTGAATTAAGGAAGTGGTGTGTGCATTAAACACAGCTCTTGATAAAGTGGTTACGGTGGCCTAGCTATTCAATCACACATCAAAATGATAGGCTACGATTAGTCCGATTAATTGGTATGTACAGCCTGAAGCTAATGCCTGAAAAAATTGGTAAATGTTCCTTACGAATGTTGAATAAAATTACATTTAAACTTACTCTACCTGTTGTCTGTGTGGTTTGTCATTCAGCTGCTCGAAATATCCACAGAAAAGTATTGTTTATCTGACTTTTTGGAGATCATTAGGTATGTTATATGTTTGGCTCAGAGGTCAAATTAGTTTTATATTGGATATTCGGTTCTCTCGTCAATAGCAAATTAACCAAGCACGCCGTGACAATGAAAACGGCATATCCTGAATCAGGGGAGGAAGGAGGACAATCAACACATTTTCTGTTTGAATTGTACATTTTTTATTCAGATCTTAACCTTTAAAAAATGTACTATTCCCCAAAATAAAAGTGTGGATTGTTCTCCACTCTCCCTTAAATCAATTATAAACTGGGCGGTTTGAGCACTGGATGCTGATTGGCTGACAGCCGTGGTATATCGAACGGTATACTGCGGGTATAACAAAACATGTATTATTTTTACTGCTCTAACTACTTTGGTAACCAGTCTATAATAGCAATAATGCACCTCAGGGGTTTGTAGTATATGGCCAATATACCATGGCTAAGGGCTGTATCCAGACACTGCGTTGCGTGTTGCCTACTTTTTTTATTTTATTTTTTATTTCACCTTTATTTAACCAGGTAGGCTAGTTGAGAACAAGTTCTCATTTGCAACTGCGACCTGGCCAAGATAAGGCATAGCAGTGTGAACAGACAACACAGAGTTACACATGGAGTAAACAATTAACAAGTCAATAACACAGTAGAAAAAAAGGGGAGTCTATATATACATTGTGTGCAAAAGGCATGAGAAGGTAGGCAAATAATTACAATTATGCAGATTAACACTGGAGTGATAAATGATCAGATGGTTATGTACAGGTAGAGATATTGGTGTGCAAAAGAGCAGAAAAATAAAAATAAATAAATAAAAACAGTATGGGGATGAGGTAGGTGAAAATGGGTGGGCTATTTACCAATAGACTATGTACAGCTGCAGCGATCGGTTAGCTGCTCAGATAGCAGATGTTTGAAGTTGGTGAGGGAGATAAAAGTCTCCAACTTCAGCGATTTTTGCAATTCGTTCCAGTCACAGGCAGCAGAGAACTGGAACGAAAGGCGGCCAAATGAGGTGTTGGCTTTAGGGATGATCAGTGAGATACACCTGCTGGAGCGCGTGCTACGGATGGGTGTTGCCATCGTAACCAGTGAACTGAGATAAGGCGGAGCTTTACCTAGCATGGACTTGTAGATGACCTGGAGCCAGTGGGTCTGGCGACGAATATGTAGCGAGGGCCAGCCGACTAGAGCATACAAGTCGCAGTGGTGGGTGGTATAAGGTGCTTTAGTGACAAAACGGATGGCACTGTGATAAACTGCATCCAGTTTGCTGAGTAGAGTGTTGGAAAAGCCCTTAGACGTGGTATATTGGCCATATACTACACCCCCTCATGTGTTATTGCTTAAATATACAATTTTTATGGCATGCTTGGTTCAATACCTATTGACGAAAGAAACTAATTTTATATCGGTTCCCGAACCATACAGCCTACCGGCTCTCTGAAAAGTGGGGTAAACAATACTTTTCTTTGGACAATTTGTCTCAAATTTCGAGCAGCTTAAGTACAAACCGCAAAGACAACCCGTGGAGTAAGTTAAAAATATAATTGTATAAAACATTCTTGCTTGTAAGGAACATTTACACGATTTTGTAGGCATTAGTTTCAGGCTGTATATACAAATTAATTGTGTATTACAGCCTGTTTAATCAGACTACGCTACGATTAGCTTCCAGACCGCACAACGTTCAAAGCATGCAATAGCTGTATTCCTATTAAGCAAATACAAATAATCTAGTTGATCATGGAAACAATAGATTTCTTAACGGTATACACTCGGAATTTGCTTTCCATAATATTAGCAGACTATCAAAATAGCCATGATAAAAATCTACACAACATGGTTCGCTTTTGTCTTGAAGCCATTCCATGTACTGAATTCTCGTTGAAGCGAGCTCTAATGAATTTTCAATAAGCTCAGAAAAGAGTCGGGGAAACATACCTTTCGGCTCAACGTTGTTCCTGAATAGAAATAATATGCTATGCCAAGCACCCAGAGGACAGCAAAGCATAGTAATATCCTCGATTTCCTTCGCATTGCTGTCTGTTTGAATGTGAAATAATTGTCTGATAGGCTTTTGCTTTGATTAAAGCGTCCGGTATCTGAGCTGTGTTCAGTGGAGCTTCAGCAGTCGAGTAGAGAGACCAGGAAACAGCCAACATCACCGGGTTAGAGGGGAAAGGGTAACCGTCTCTAATCCAATCACACTCCGTGGAGACACCATCGAAGGAGGAGTGATGGGGGTTTGAGACGCTTGTCCATGCATTCTCGAATTTGACAGAATAAACATTGTTTACAATATTGTAGCGATTTATTAGAGAATGTATCATTTGAGCGTTTGCAACATTGTCGCAGTGGATTATAAAACGATCCAGCAGTTTGTGTAACAGATTAGGCGGAGCCTACCTTCATGGTCAGTGTAGATGAGGTGGTAGCCAGCAGATCTGACCAGCTTTCTTACAGCTGCAATAGGGTCGGACAGCATTCCTGTGTATATTATTAAGAGACCACGGAACTGTGCGAAATATTGCTCAGAAAATGTACCTTAATCCGGAGATGATAAATGTGTTGTACTCCGAATTGCTCATTATCCCAACTGTTACACAGGGAAGATTGAATGACTGCTAGTTTAAATGAACTGCCATTTCGTCCTCATGCTTGCTAGCAGCAACAGCAGCCATTATGGAAAAATTATCCCAGCCATTATCACCTTGGCTGCTATTGGTTCATGCACCTCAGTCATCTACAAACACATAGCCCATTAGCTGTAGTGGCATACAATTGTAATGTCATACCCCTGAAAGGGGGGAAATATGATAAATTATTCACACTGACACATAGCATCAGCGACAACCAATCAAATGAATTGTTTTTAACTGTAGCCTATTTGCATGTGATGTACCCAGGCCTATATGGAAGATGGGACATGTGGAGCTGTATATATATATATTTTTATTTATTTAAAGGCCCTAACTTGTTTGATAAAGTTAGTACAGGTTTTCTCAGAGGACCCCCCATTTAGAAACCACTGTACTCTCTCTCGGTCTCCACTGCTTCCTCCTGCATACATTGCAGCCTGCCTCAGCTTCACCACTGAGCGCAATGCAAAGACGCATGAAAGCTGTGATTGGAAATCAGGGTTATTCCACCAAATATGCATTTCTGAACTCTTCCCAAGTTAAAACATTAGTATTGTGTTGTTTAAAAATGAATATGAACTTATTTTCTTTGCATTATTCAAGGTCTTTTTTGTTGTTGTTATTTTGAGCAGATGTCATTTTCTGCAAATAAATGCTCTAAATTACAATATTTTTATTTGGAATTTGGGAGAAATGTTGTCAGTAGTTTATAGAATAAAACAAAAATGTTAATTTTACACAAACACATACCTATAAATAGTACAACCAGAGAAACTGATCATTTATCAGTGGTTTCTTAATTTTTTCCAGAGCTATATTATATATATATTTAGGGGGTGGATCAGCTTTTATATTGCAGATTGATGGAAGCTTCCATATATTTTTGGTAAATACAGTGCCTTTGGAAAGTATTCAGAACCCTTTACTTTTTCCACATTTTGTTATGTTATTCTAAAATTAATTATATTCGTTTTTTTCTCCTCATCAATCTACACACAATACCCCATAGTGAGAAAGCAAAAACAGGGGTTGGGTCATTGTCCTGTTGAAAAACAAATTATAGTCCCACTAAGCCCAAACCAGATAGGATGGCGTATCGCTGCAGAATTCTGTGGTTGCCATGCTGGCTAAGTGTGCCTTGAATTCTAAATACATCACAGACAGTGTCACCAACAAAGTACCCCCACACCATAACACCTCCTGCTCCATGCTTTATGGTGGGAAATACAAATGCGGAGATCATCTGTTCACGCACACCGCGTCTCAGAAAGACACGGCGGTTGGAACCAAAAATCTCCAAATTGGACTCCAGACCAAAGGACAAATTTCCACCGGTCTAATGTCTACTGCTCGTGTTTCTTGGCTCAAGCAAGTATTTTCTTATTGGTGCCTTTAGTAGTGGTTTGAGATGTGTTGATGTTGAGATGTGTCTGTTACTTGAACTCTGTGAAGCATTTAATTGGGCTGCAATGTCTGAGGCTGGTAACTCCAATGAACTTATCCTCTGCAGCAGAGGTAACTCTGGTCTTCCATTCCTGTGGTGGTCCTCATGTGAGCCAGTTAACTCTGATGAACTTATCATCTGCAGCAGAGGTAACTCTAGTAACTCTAGCCAAATACATTTAAATTCAGTTTTTCACAAACCCTGACATTTAATCCTAGTAAAAATTCCCTGTTTTAGGTCAGTTAGGATCACCACTGTATTTTAAGAATGTGAAATATCAGAATAATAGTAGAGAGAAGGATTTATTAAAGCTTTTATTTCTTTAATCACATTCCCAGTGGGTCAGAAGTTTACATACATTCAATTAGTATTTGGTAGCATTGCCATTAAATTGTTTAACTTGGGTCAAATGTTTCGGGTAGCTTTCCACAAGCTTAAGTTGGATGAATTTTGGCCCATTCCTCCTGACAGAGCTGGTGTAACTGAGTCAGGTTTGTAGGCCTCCTCACTCGCACACGCTTTTTCAGTTCTTCCCACAAATTTCTATAGGATTGAGGTCAGGGATTTGTGGCCACTCCAATACCTTGACTTTGTTGTCCTTAAGTCATTTTGCCACAACTTTGGAAGTATTCTTGGGGTCATTGTCCATTCGAAAGACCCATTTACAACCAATCTTTAACTTCCTGACTGATGTCTTGAGATGTTGCTTCAAAATATCCACATAATTTTCCTGCCTCATGATGCCATCTATTTTGTGAAGTGCACCAGTCCCTCCTGCAGCAAAGCACCCCCACAACATGATGCTGCCACCCCGTGCTTCACAGTTGGGATGGTGTTCTTCGGCTTGCACGCCTCCCCCTTTTCCCTCCAAACATAACGATGGTCATTATGGCTAAACAGTTCTATTTTTGTTTCATCAAACCAGAGGACATTTCTCCCAAAAGTACGATCTTTGTCCCCATGTGCAGTTGCAAACAGTAGTCTGGCTTTTTTTACGGCAGTTTTGGAGCAGTGTCTTCTTCCTTGCTGAGCGGCCTTTCAGGTTATATCGATATAGGACTCGTTTTACTGTGGATATAGATACTTTTGTACCTGTTTCCCCCAGCATCTTCACAAAGTCCTTTGCTGTTGTTCTGGGATTGATTTACACTTTTCGCACCAAAGTACGTTCATCTCTGGGAGACAGAATGCGTCTCCTTCCTGAGCGGTATGACGGCTGGGTGGTCCCATAGTGTTTATATTTGCGTACTATTGTTTGTACAGATGAACGTGGTACCTTCAGGCATTTGGAAATTGTGACCAAGGATGAACCAGACTTGTGGAGGTCTACAATGTTTTTTCTGAGTTCTTGGCTGATTTCTTTAGATTTTCCCATGATGTCAAGCAAAGAGGCACTGAGTTTGAAGGTAGGTCTTGAAATACATCCACAGGTACACCTCCAATTGACTCAAATTATGGCAATTAGCAAGCTTCTAAAGCCATTACATCATTTTCTGGAATTTTCCAAGCTGTTTAAGTAGATGTCCTAACCAACTTGCCAAAAGTACAGTTTGTTAACAAGACATTTGTGGAGTGGTTGAAAAACTAGTTTTAATGACGCCAACCTAAGTGTATGTAAACTTCTGACTTCAACTGTATGTATGTATGTGTGTATGTATATATTCTACTGTTCAAAAGTTTGGGGTCACTTAGAAATGTCCTTGTTTTCCATGAAAACATACATGAAATGAGTTGTCAAATGAATATCAAATATAGTCAAGACATTGACAAGGTTATAAATAATTATTTTTAATTCCTGATAGAATCCTCCATTTGCAGCAATTACAGCCTTGCAGACCTTTGGCATTCTAGTTGTCAATTTGTTGAGGTAATCTGAAGAGATTTCACCCCATGCTTCCTGAAGCACCTCCCACAATTTGGATTGGCTTGATGGGCACTTGTTACTTACCATACATACGGTCAAGATGCTCCAACAACAGCTCAATAGGGTTGAGATCCGGTGACTTTGCTGGCCACCCCAATATAGACAGAATACCAGCTGACTGCTTCTTCCCTAAATGGTTCTTGCATAGTTTGGAGCTGTGCTTTGGGTCATTGTCCTGTTGTAGGATGAAATTGGCTCCAATTAAGTGCCATCCACAGGGTATGGCATGGCATTGCAAAATGGAGTGATAGTCTTCCTTCTACAAGATCCCTTTTACCCTTTACAAATCTCCCACTTTACCAGCATCAAAGCACCCCCAGATCATCACATTGCCTCCACCATGCGTGACAGATGGCGTCAAGCACTCCTCCAGCATCTTTTCATTTTTTCTGTGTCTCACGAATGTTCTTCTTTGTGATCCAAACACCTCAAACTTAGTTTTGTCTGTCCATAACACTTTTTTCCAATCTTCCTCTGTCCAGTGTCTGTGTTCTTTTTCCCATCTTTATCTTTTATTTTTATTGGCCAGTCTGAGATATGGCTTTTTCTTTGCAACTCTGCCTAGGAGGCCAGCATCCCGGAGTCGCCTCTTCACTGTTGACGTTGAGACTGGTGTTTTGTGGGTATTATTTAATGAAGCTGCCAGTTGAGGACTTGTGCGGCGCCTGTTTCTCAAACTAGACACTCTAATGTACTTGTCTTCTTGCTCAGTTTTGCACCGGGGCCTCCCACTATTTCTATTCTAGTTAGAGCCAGTTTGCGCTGTTCTGTGCAGGGAGTAGTACACAGCATTGTATGAGATTTTCAGTTTCTTAACAATTTCTCACATGGAATAGCCTTAATTTCTCAGAGCAAGAATATAGTGTCGAGATTCAGAAGAAAGTTCTTTGTTTGTGGACATTTTGAGCCTGTAATCAAACCCACAAATGCAGATATTCAACTAGTCTAAATAAGGCCAGTTTTATTGCTTCCTTAATCAGAACAACAGTTTTCAGCTGTGCTAACATAATTGCAAAAGGGTTTTCTAAGGATCAATTAGCCTTTTTAAATGATAAACTTGGATTAGCTAACACAATGTGCCATTGGACACAGCTGAAAACTGGCGTGATGGTTGCTGATAATGGGCCTCTGTACGCCTATGTAGATATTCCATTTAAAAAATCAGCTGTTTCCAGCTCCAATAGTAATTTACAGCATTAACAATGTCTACACTGTTTTTCTGATCAATTTGATGTTATTTTAATCGACAAAAAAAATGTGCTTTTCTTTCAAAAACATGGACATTTGTAAGTGACACCAAACCTTTTAACGGTAGTGTATATATTTTTTTCCTATATTCTTTTTCACTAAACAAATCAAATGTATTTATATAGCCCTTCGTACATCAGCTGATATCTCAAAGTGCTGTACAGAAACCCAGCCTAAAACCCCAAACAGCAAGCAATGCAGGTGTACAAGCACGGTGGCTAGGAAAAACTCCCTAGAAAGGCCAAAACCTAGGAAGAAACCTAGAGAGGAACCAGGCTATGTGGGGTGGCCAGTCCTCTTCTGGCTGTGCCAGGTGGAGATTATAACAGAACATGGCCAAGATGTTCAAATGTTCATAAATGACCAGCATGGTCAAATAATAATGATCACAGGCAGAACAGTTGAAACTGGAGCAGCAGCACGGCCAGGTGGACTGGGGACAGCAAGGAGTCATCATGTCAGGTAGTCCTGAGGCATGGTCCTAGGGCTCAGGTCCTCCGAGAGAGAGAAAGAAAGAGAGAAAGAGAGAATTAGAGAGAGCATACTTAAATTCACACAGGACACCGGATAGGACAGGAGAAGTACTGCAGATATAACAAACTGACCCTAGCCCCCCGACACATAAACTACTGCAGCATAAATACTGGAGGCTGAGACAGGAGGGGTCAGGAGACACTGTGGCCCCATCCGAGGACACCCCCGGACAGGGCCAAACAGGAAGGATATAACCCCTCCCTCTTTGCCAAAGCAAAGCCCCCACACCACTAGAGGGATATCTTCAACCACCAACTTACCATCCTGAGACAACTATGCTAGTTGGACTCTGGAGGGTCCGGGCTAAACCTACCACCCCTCCCATAATTGGAGTAAACGAATGAACAACAACACTTGGGCTTCTCTTTCCAGCTTTTACATACTGTATACATTTTACAAACACAATCTATTTTACAATAGTTATATTTTGTAATTTTTTCTTACAGATTGTTGTTTTAAATACAACTAGCATCCTACTGGCTTTCCAATTGGACCACTGTTGGTTACCCCATGTTTTTACATTTTTATTTGTGTAACGCTTCTCGTTGGTGGAAGGAGAAGAGGACCAAAATGCAGCGTGGTAAGTGTTCATCATGTTTTAATTGAACAAACTGAACACTACACAAAATAATAACGAAGAGAAAACGAAACAGTTCTGTAAGGTGAACAGACACTAAACAGAAAGTAAACACCCACAACCAAAATGGGGAAAACAGGCTACCTAAGTATGATTCTCAATCAGAGACAACGAACAACACCTGCCTCTGACTGAGAACCATACTAAGCCAAACACATAGAAATATAACAACCTAGAAAAAAAAACATAGACTACCCACCACATCTCATGCCCTGACCAACCTAACACAAAGACATAAAAAGGAACTAAGGTCAGAACGTGACAGTACCCCCCCCAAAGGTGCGGACTCTGGCCGCAAAACCTGAACCTATAGGGGAGGGTCTGGGTGGGCGTCTGTCCGCGGTGGCGGCTCTGGCGCGGGACGTGGACCCCACTCCACCATAGTCTTTGCCCGCTTAAGAGGCGCCTTTGGAGCGGCGACCCTCGCCGCCAACCTCAGACTGGGTACGCTTGCAGCGGGCCCCGAATAGATGGGAGACTCCGGCAGCGCCGGATAGGCGGGAGACTCCGGCAGCGCCGTAGTGAAGGGCGACTCCGGCAGCGCCGTAGTAAAGGGCGACTCCGGCAGCGCCGTAGTGAAGGGCGACTCCGGCAGCGCCGTAGTGAAGGGCGACTCCGGCAGCGCCGTAGTAAATGGCGACTCCGGCAGCGCCGTAGAGAAGGGCGACTCCGGCAGCCGGAGTGACGGGCGGCTCTGGCAGCTCCTGACTAACGGGCGGCTCTGGCAGCTCAGGACAGACAGGCGGCTCTGGCAGCTCAGGACAGACGGGCGGCTCTGGCAGCTCAGGACAGACGGGCGGCTCTGGCAGCTCAGGACAGACGGACGAACCTGGAGGGAGGAGACGGAGAGACAGCCTGGTGCGTGGGGCTCTGGCACCTCAGGACAGACGGGCGGCTCTGGCAGCTCAGGACAGACGGGCGGCTCTGGTAGCTCAGGACAGACGGACGAACCTGGAGGGAGGAGACGGAGAGACAGCCTGGTGCGTGGGGCTGCCACAGGACCCACCAAGCTGGGGAGACCTACAGGAGGCCTGGTATGTGGAGGAGGCACCGGATGGACCGGGCTGTGAGGGAGCACTGGTGCGCATCCTTGTCATCACTCCTCCAGGCTGGATGACCACTTTAGCCCGGACCCTCCAGAGTGCAGGCACAGGTTGAACCGGGCTGTGGGTGAGCACTGGAGATCTGGTGCATACCACTCGCACCTGTCCCTTAGGCTCAATGCCCACTTTCGCCCGGCACGGGCGGAGCGCAGGCATAGGACGCACTGCACCCTCCCAGCGCCCCGGAGACACAGCACGCAGAGCCGGCGCAGGATACCCTGGGCCGAAACGGCGTACCGGAGACCAGACACACTGAGCCGGCACAACACGCCCTGGCTGGATGCCCACACTCGCATGGCACTTGCGGGGGGCTGGCCTATAGCGCACCGGGCTATGAAAGCATACTGGCGACACCGTGCGCTTGACCACATAACACGGTGCCTGACCAGTACTGCGCTTCCTCCGGTAAGCACGAGGAGTGGGCTCAGGTCTCCAACCTGACTCCGCCACACTCCCCGTGTGTCCCCTCCCAATTTTTTTTGGGGCTGCCTATTGTGCCTGTTGCGCTGCCGTGCTACCTCCTCATATCGCCGCCGCTCAGCTCTCGCTGCCTCCAGTTCTTCCTTGGGGCGGCAATATTCCCCAGCCTGTCCCCAAGGTTCCTTACCGTCTAAAATCTCCTCCCATGTCCATGAGTCCAGAGAACGCTGCTGCTCGATACCATGCTGCTTGGTCCTTGATTGGTAGGTGTTACTGTAACGAATCTTGTCTTCGTCCGAGGAAGAGTAAGAAGGATCGGACCAATATGCAGCGTGGTAAGTGTCCGTCATAATTGAACGCACAAAACAAAATAACAAAGTGAAATGGAAGAAACGAAACAGTTCTGTAAGGTGACATACACTAAACAGAAAATAACCACCCACAAACAAGAGTGGGGAAAACAGGCTACCTAAGTATGATTCTCAATCAGAGACAACGAACGACACCTGCCTCTGATTGAGAACCATACTAGGCCAAACACATAGAAATATAACAACCTAGAAAAAAGAACATAGACTACCCACCCCAACTCACGCCCTGACCAACCTAACACAAAGACATAAAAAAGGAACTAAGGTCAGAACGTGACAATTTGATCATTAAATGTACATAGAAGTCTGTTCCAGCCCAACAGTGAATAGGCCTACATCAAATGATCTGGGATACATAATAAAGCCTGCAGGCTTATTTCCACTGTGGTCCTCTCATAAGTTGAGCACAGCCAGATGGTACTAAATCCATTAACAAAGCATTGTTTAGTAACTGGAGATTCTATTTGTATTATTTCCAACGTTTATTCACAAGTTCTCTCATATCAACAAACTGTTGACCCACAGTGAAGAGGCTCATTGAGTATTTTGGCTAATGTAACTAGCGAATAGTATGTCATCTATTTGTTTCCCCACAATTTCATGATAATGATTGAGAAGGCCGCAGTTATATCTACTTCATGTCTTAAACCTTAAATGCTGTGCATTAATCCTTCTCTGGCACTAATATAATTAATTTAATGGCCTAATTAATGTGGTCTCACTCTCAACACTTGGGCTTCTCTTTCCAGCTTTTACATACTGTATACATTTTACAAACACAATCTATTTTACAATAGTTATATTTTGTAATTTTTTCTTACAGATTGTTGTTTTAAATACAACTAGCATCCTACTGGCTTTCCAATTGGACCACTGTTGGTTACCCCATGTTTTTACATTTTTATTTGTGTAACGCTTCTCGTTGGTGGAAGGAGAAGAGGACCAAAATGCAGCGTGGTAAGTGTTCATCATGTTTTAATTGAACAAACTGAACACTACACAAAATAATAACGAAGAGAAAACGAAACAGTTCTGTAAGGTGAACAGACACTAAACAGAAAGTAAACACCCACAACCAAAATGGGGAAAACAGGCTACCTAAGTATGATTCTCAATCAGAGACAACGAACAACACCTGCCTCTGACTGAGAACCATACTAAGCCAAACACATAGAAATATAACAACCTAGAAAAAAAAACATAGACTACCCACCACATCTCATGCCCTGACCAACCTAACACAAAGACATAAAAAGGAACTAAGGTCAGAACGTGACAGTACCCCCCCCAAAGCATAAACAAAGCATTGTTTAGTAACTGGAGATTCTATTTGTATTATTTCCAACGTTTATTCACAAGTTCTCTCATATCAACAAACTGTTGACCCACAGTGAAGAGGCTCATTGAGTATTTTGGCTAATGTAACTAGCGAATAGTATGTCATCTATTTGTTTCCCCACAATTTCATGATAATGATTGAGAAGGCCGCAGTTATATCTACTTCATGTCTTAAACCTTAAATGCTGTGCATTAATCCTTCTCTGGCACTAATATAATTAATTTAATGGCCTAATTAATGTGGTCTCACTCTCAAAGTATGACATCCTAGCCTAGGCTACTGATCATAGAAGTTCACACAATTATAGTTAATATCACCAAGGCTTTGCAGCCACCACATCTCTTTGTACTCTTCTCTAATACTTGGCCCAACACTGCCTAATAGCCAGAGTCTTTCCCAATGAAATACTTTACAACATGTATTCAGTTAATCCATTAACATAAAAAAGAATACAAATGATTATAGCACCCAGTTGTCCTCTAATAGGAGGCTTTTTTCCAAATATATACATAATACATTCTAGCAGTATCAAGGAAAATCTATTTTTGCATGACATTTTTCAGACATCAGAGAAGGCATCTCCCTAAATAACCTTTCCCTTGTGCTCAGGGCACACAATGTAGTAATTAGTATCTCTCTCCATCTCTTATTATGAAAAGGAAGAATAGAAGGTTTAACACGCCTCTGATTGATCTCAGTGAATTTAGCGTCGCATACAAACAGCTTAATGAATCAATTAGGCTCCATACAAATCAACATTAGAGCATCAGTGAGAGGTAAGCCCACGTCAAAATAGATTTGATTATTAAATTGGCTTTTTTTGTCCATATATTAAATGGAGACAGCAAACTGTATACTGCAAGTTACTTTGTAGGCCTACTTTGGTTCCTTGTTGTAAAACCACAAAGCTGTATGCTGTAATTAATCAACACCTATGGTGAGGTGGCATCTGTTACTACAGAGTTACTGACTCACAGAGGCCTGCATCTCTAGGCGGAACTTCCAAACTCCCATTTAAAACACAGAAGATGGAGTCTCTGATCAAAGGATTCCCTAGCCACTCCCAAAGACAGAGCAAGTAGGACAAGCAGGGTTCCAGAGCTGTAATTGCCATTGACAAGAGGCCGCATGGTAGTTCTGCCAGAAAAAATTAGGTTCCCCTCATTAAAGTAAGAGGAGCTTAAACAAGAGTTGTCAAGTAGACTTCAAGGGCTATTATAGGACTTCAATGACTATTGGAAAGACACAGGTTAATGAATATTGAAGGGATGTCCAGATGAAAGTGACTTCTGAGCATCAGTATGAATCGTTTCAATTACAGTACCTCCTCACACGTCAGAGCGGTTGTCGAGCTGTTACATCAAGGGGGGAACAAGATGGTGTGAACAGAGGAGATGATTAATTAACGAGTGGTGATCCAGAATGCAGAGAATGATACTTCCCAAATAATCATATGAGTTTAACTAAAATCACAAGAGGCTACATTTGGTTGTCAGTTGAAAGGTGTTTCCTACACACGTTGGTGCCCCCTCCCCCCCATCGGGGCAGAGAAGGGCTCCTGCCTTGGAGCTGGACTGGACGCCGTGTTCGGACTGGAAATTGGCGTAGAGGAAGACTCCTGTCTTGGAGCTGGACTGGACGTGTGAGAAACTCGTCATCATGCAAGCGGTCAGAGAAGTGAAAATTATGGTCAGTAAAGAAAACTTTATGCTCGTCTCTCAATTTAAAAAAAAAACGTGTCAATACTTTGCCCTTTGATAACCAGCGCACTTCTGTACGTTGTAAAATCGTTACATGGTCACTGCCCATATCATTGCATAGTGCAGAAAATACACGAGAGTTCAGGGGCCTTGCTTTAACAAAGTTAACCATTTACACTGTAGTGTCCAAAACTTCTTTCAAGCTGTCAAGCATTCACTTGGCAGCAAGAGCCTCTCAGTGGATGCTACAATGTACCCAAGTGGTGTCGAGAGCAACTGCTTGCACGCACGTTACCACTCCACTATATCTTCTCATCATGGCTTTTGCGCCATCAGTACAGATACCAACATGAGCCGTTAGTGGAATTCCCGCGAGAGAGTAACGGTTAATGTGATTGGATGTTAGGCTACCTGTATTTGACATTGTGTTGTTATTTCGCTGTACACTAGATGGTTTAATTTTATTTTTGGCAGTGGAACGAGGCTACTCAGGCAAGTAAAAACCTCACCCAAATGTATTGCCCCATTGGAAAATATAAATGTGTTTGAAAATGTGAATAATATTATAAAAATAAAAAAAATCATTAAAAATTTTTTTTATCACATTTTTATTTGGTGTACCCCCTCTACGGCAACTGAGTTAGGAAGGACACCTGTATCTTTGCAGTGACTGGGTGTATTGATACACCATCCAAAGTGTAATAATAACCACCATGTTCAAAGGGATATGCAATGTCTGCTTCTTTGCAAGGCATTGGAAAACCTACCTGGTCTTTGTGGTTGAAATTCACTGCTCAACTGAAGGATCTTACAGATCATTGTTTTTGTGGGGTACAGCAGAGAAGAGGTAGTCATTCAAAAGTCATGTTAAACAGTATTATTGCACACAGAGTACTGGCAACTTATTATGTGACCAGTTTTTGAATTGTTTTTGCCCTTTTTCCTCCCCAATTTCATGGTATCTATCTAATTGGTAGTTACAGTCTGGTCTCATCGCTGAAACTCCCGTACGGACTCGGGAGAGGCGAAGATCGAGAGCTGTGCGTCCTCCAAAACACAACCCAACCCACTGCTTCTTGACACAATGCCAATTTAACCCGGAAGCCAGCCGCACCAATTTGCCCAGAGGAAACACAGTACATCTGGTGACCTTGTCGGCGTGCACTGCGCCCATCCCACATGAGTCGCTAGTACGCGATGGGACAAGGACATACCGGCCGGCCAAACCCTCCCCTAACCCGGACGCGGCGACAGAGCCTGGACTCGAACCCAGAATCTCTAGTGGCACAGCTAGACCACTGCACCACTCGGGAGGCCCATTATGTGACTAGTTTAAGCAAATCTTTACTTATTTAGGGTTGCCATAAATGGGTTTAATACTTATTGACTCAAGACACTTCAGGTTTTCATTTGTATGACATAATTACACTGGGACATTATGGGGTTTTGTTTGTAGGTCTGTGATTTTTTTAAATCGTAATTTAATCCATTTTAAATTCAGGCTGTAAAACAACAAAATGTGGAAAAATTCAAGGGGTGTGAATACTGTATTTTTCAAGTAATTACCTATTCCTACAACAGCATATGCGTGACAAACACAATAATGCAGATCTTTATTGACCTTAACAGAGCTATACATACTGTACAACGGCAGGCTGGTGTATTAGCATAACTATATAACATTGTTACCCCCATACAATAACTCTACAGAAATCCGCCCCATAATTCTACATTACTTTCCCACCCTGAGCAAACATCATTATAACAAATACAATGGAAGTCATTGTAGCTTCTTCTGGGACCTCCCTACACAATCTTGATATACATTGTTAGTTGGACAGAATCAAATCAACTCATTATATATTAGTTGATAGATTAGTTTACTTAGCTTTACCTTATGAGGTGGAATTAATTTAACATGTTAGTTCAGTGATTGACATCCTACAAGCAGCCATTCTATTCTGCTTAACTTTTCAATGTTTAACTAACATGAATTACAGGTTTTCAGTGATGCAATAAGATCTTGGAAGGTTAGTGCCTTCACTGAATACCATGCTTTTCGTTAAATATAGTTCTGTGTAAGACTTCCCTCTCCTTTAGAATACAAAGCACCTGAGTCACCTTTAGTAAAGGCCATAGTTGCACATTGTGAAATCTTTCCTGACATTTTTCCATCTCAACCGTTGCCCAAAAATAATTACAACAAAATGCCTTGTGTTAAAAGGGAAACACATTCCACCAATCCCTTACTAGTACCTGTACACCACACCAATACACCATCTATACCCCAACAAACACTGCACTTCATTCCTTGCACAGACAGTGTGCTGTTCAGAAAGGCCTCGTCTTTATTTGTAGAACCTGTGGTTGGGTGGCAGTACCAACCATTTTTTACTGTACAGTGATACGGATGCATGTCATTCCCCCAGCCTGGCTGTTTAAGCCTGAAGCTTCTCCCTTGTTCTCCACCCACCAATCCCCTGACATCTGAAATGTTATGGCTAACACACTCATACCCAATCACACATCACCCATGCTGCCTCGAGGGGTCTACCAGTGAGATCAGAGCCCCCAGAGTTTGTGCAGCTGCAGGAAATATAGAAAAGGGTCTCTGAGTCCTCACTGGACCAGCACACACGGCTCCCTTTCTCAGGAGTGTCATACACCCCCAAAATCGGAGGGGGCACAACAACATCTCCTGCAATCTAGAGCCATAATCATTATGCTACTATAAGTTTACCTCTTGAGCTGTCTGTATCCTGACTGGTGGTTCTTCTTTTTAAATAAACTAAATGTGCTTGTCTGCATCTCTGTTAAAATCTGGGTAAAGGATTGAAAGGATGTGAGTCTTATTCAGTACATTTAGTTATTGCTTGCTTTTCTAAAGTCTACCAACCTTGCCACCAGGCATGCCAGCTAAGGTAGCTTTTTACTCTAACTTGATTGATAGGTATGATAGAATTACATATAGCCATACCATGGGTACAAGTTGTCTGTTTACCCTCTCTGGTCATTTGAAGGCCATAAGGGATATTCACTAACACAATTATGCCCATAAATGGCACCCGGTTGACACACAGCAACCCTATGAGAATAGGCAGACAGTAATTGTTCTAATTTCTTCGTGTTGTGAGGCAATGTCAGGGTTATGACTTTGGGAGAACTGAGAATGGAAAGATGCCAGCAGAACGCTCCTTTTAGCAAAGTAAGGAGGGAATGTGTAAGGGAGCCAGAAATGCCCTGTTTCATTATTTAAAGCAGAAGTCTTTCCACTTTGCCTGGATGTCACTGGCCTGCAAGTTTTATATAAACTTTTGGCCAACTCAGTGATTGCAGTGGCCATTCACTCTAATTAAATAACCAGTTTAATTAAATAAATGAGCTTCAGTGAATCTTATAGGAAACCTTGCCAGGCAAGTTGGTAGATTCAGGCATTGTAAATCATGACAGTTGCAGAAAACCGCAGGGAGAAATGGCAGTCCTGCCAGATATCTGACCTGGCTAAGTAAAAGCTTTGGCTAAATAAACAAACAGTCTAAGACTAAAACAATCCGTGTTTATGTAATTACTTCACAATATGTGTTTATGAGATTTAAGAGTATTCAAATGGAAACTACATGACCATGGTGCTTACCTACGGAACAGAAAGAGGAACTGCCCCTCCCTACCTTCAGGCTAGCTCCAACCCAACACCCAAACACTCCGTTCTGCCACCTCAGGTCTTTTAGCCCTCCCACACCTACCCGTTCAGCCCAGTCCAAGCTCTTCTCTGTCCTGCCACCCCAATGGTGGAACCAGCTTCCCCCTGCCAATCTTCCAAAAACATCTGAAACCCTACCTCTTCAAACCCCCCCCCCCCCACCTTCTAGCTCTGACTACGGAGGTCTATATTCTATGCTTGTGATATGCGGTTGTCCCACCTAGCTATCTTAAGATGAATGCACTAACTGTAAATCGCTCTGGATATGAGCATCTGCTTAACAACTCAAATGTAAAATGAAACATTTAAGACTGGCTGCTCAAACTCAAGGTTGGTAGTGGATAACACACACACACACGAGAAATGTCCCATATATTACACGAGGGAACAAATACTTATTGAGACCAGAGAAAAGGAAAACAACACTTGCAAAATGAAGATATTGAGTTTTACTGAAGGATTTACACTCGCTTGAGGAGCCCTTATGGAAAATGATAACGTTCAAAAATTGTAGTTCCATAATGACCTTCGCCTGTAAAACATATCTGTCATACTGTTCATTATTTATAAAATTATAAGATGTTCTGTATTCGTCTGCAAAAGCCAACCCCAAATATAATACACATTTCTCCTAAGATTTTCTCATCTGGTAGTTAATAACAAATGTATGGCAAATCACAAGGGAAAGTTTCAGGCACAATGTTTCATGAGGAATGCGTGTGATAAAGTCAATGACATTCCCCTCCACTATACAATGAGTGTAAAAAAAACATTAGGAACACGTGCTCTTTCCATGACATAGCTTTCACCTGGTCAGTCTATGATCCCTTATGTCACTTGTTAAATCAAAAGCAGTGTAGATTAAAGGGAAGAGACAGGTTAAGGAAGGATTTTAAACCCTGAGACAATTGAAACTGTGTATGTGTATGGGTGGTAGGTAGCTTAGTGTTTAAGAGCATTGGGCCAGTAACCGAAAGGTCACTGGTTCGAATCCATGAGCCGACAAGGTGAAAGTCTGTCGTGTTGCCCTTGAGCATGGCACTTATCCAGAGCAACTTATAGGAGCAATTAGGGTTAAGGTTTTTCACGCTCAACAGTTTCCTGTGTGAGTCACGAATGGTCCACCACCCAAAGAACATCCAGACAACCTGACAGCTGTGGGAAGCATCGGTGTCAACATGGGCCAGCATCCCTGTGGAACGCTTTCGACACCAACAAATTGATGCTGTTCTGAGGGCAGAAGGGAGTGCAACGCAATATTAGGAAGGTGTCCCTAATGTTTTGTACATGCTGTATATGTTGGGTTAAACCATTTCCAATTTGCCTTTGTAATGGTATAGTAATCATTTACTTGTATCCTTTTTCGTCACATCTGAAACAGAGTTCCCAGATAAAGCATACAGTGCCTACAGAGTATTCACACCCCTGGACCTTTTCCATATTTTGTTGTTACAATCCAAATTGAAAGTTGATTAAAATTGAGATTGTGTCACTGGTCTACCCATACAATACCCCATAATGTCAAAGTGGAATTCCTTTTTTTAGAAATGTCTCCAAATGAAAACAAAAAAAGCATAAAATTATTACATCCCTTTTATATTATGCTTAAACAAGTTCAGGAGTAAAAATGTGCTTAGTTTCTTTTATTTTTTTAAGTTGACGTCCGCACCCAAGTGGAATTGAAATTAGTGTTGGATGCGTTTCAATCCACCGCATCCACCTATGTCCCACTTCTGCATCTGCTGTGAAAGGTGACAGAGCTAGAGCAGTGTTTTTCAGACCATGAAAATTGGTCTTCTCACACAATAGTCTGGAGCATCTGAACGGTTTTGGATAAAAAGAAACCGAATAGAGCTAAGCGCAGGCCAAATCCTAGAGGAAAACCTAGTTCAGTCTGCTTTCTAACAGACACAGAGACAAATTCACCTTTCAGCAGGACAATAAACTAAAACACAAGGCCAAATATACACTGGACTTGCTTACCAAGACAACATTTAATGTTCTTGAGTGGCCTAGTTACAGATTTGACTTAGATCTACTTGAAAATCTATGGCTGGACTTGGAAATGGCTGCCTAGCAATGAACAACAACCAACATCAGAGCTTGAAGAATTTTTGTTAAAAATACATGTGCAAATATTGTACAATAAAGGTGTGCAAAGCTCTTCAGAGACTTTCCCAGAAAGACTCGCAATTGTAATCGCTGCCAAAGGTGATTCTAATATGTATTGTGTATATTGGTGAGCGAAAAAACAAAAATTTTAATCCATTTTGAATTCAGGCTGTAACAATTTTTAATAAGTCAAGGTGTATGAATTACTCTCTGAAGGCACTGTAAATCAAATCTTGAAAATTGGATAGTCTAAAGTTACAGTACATTAGCCATCAATACAAGAAAGGCCAAACAATGTATTAAAATAAAACACACTTGAGACATCATTTGTTGTCAATTACCTTTTTTGTCCCACTACTAAACCAACACACAAACATAAAAAATACAATTTACATGTTTAAACAGTTGTTTAAGAAAAAAAAAACTTGGCTGCTATAAAGAAAAAGTATTTCTGGAAAGAGAGATGGTAGAGGGGAATGTCAGGCTGTGTATTTCTCCTCTCCTTGCCGCTGGGTTTTATGGTAATGAGAATAACTGCCATAGAGATCGTTGAACACCTCTCTGACACCCATCTGGAGGGTGGTGTTCAAAAACTTAACGTCCTGCTCAACACAGAGGTCCAGGATCCTGTAAACTCCCTCTGTCAGGTGGCTCTTGATGTCTGGTTGCAGAGTAACCTTGAGGGTGTGGAGTAGAGTGGAAAGGAGAAGAAGGGAGGCGAGGGTTTCAATTTGACAGAGTGAGGCTGGGGAAGGGGTATTAAAATAGACTCAGAAATATCATAATGTTGGTGTGATGAGTGAGATGGCTGATCAGTGTTTTGCCTCTTTCTTACACCTTTATTTGTGAATGCAGCTGAGGCAGTTCTGAAAGCCCGGTAGGAACATAATGTACTGCCAGCTGTAAACTGGACAGTGCCTCAACAAAACCTCTTAGAGAGATGCCAAGGCACATACTGGAGGTGTGTTTGTTGGCTTAGTTAACGTTGAAAGAACAATGGTAGCGTTGAACTATTGCTTTAACCAATCCTTTGTTTAATTCTTACTCAAAGAGTTTGCTATTACAAATCAATCCTCATGCATCTTAGAGTTTGCAAAATGACATGTTAGCCATTTCATTTAGCAGACGCTCTTATCCAGAGCGACTTACAGTAGAGGGCATACATTTTCTTCCCTCTCTCTGCCTGTTCCATGGAAAATGCTGACTATGGCACGCAGTCAAGTAACGTGAATGCAGTCTCGTAGACCCTAGGAAAAAATGTGGTTTCTCCACATTGAGACAGTGCCAGATATGCTCAGACGGCATCACATAATGAGACGGACAAATAGTCTACCAGAGTCTACAGTAAGTACAGTTCTTTAGAGGACAAGTTGGCGCAGGTTGGGACTAGATTATGGCGGAAATGAAAATGTTGACTTCTCTTTCCTTCAAATCTGAGAAGTCCAGAGGACTTGCCTTAGCAGCTCTAAATGCAATACCAAGCATGGTTTAACTCCACAATAACAAACAGCAATGGATCAAATTAAAATCCTGGTATTCAATGTGCAGATAGTGTATTTCCTTCAGATGTAAGGGCTTGTGAGGGATGATAAAGGAGAGAAGGAAGCTCTGGAGGCCATTTAAGGACGAAAATTCATGTTTTCAACCTGCAAAAGTATAATAAAATAGCCTAATCGCCTTTTAAAACTGTGAGCGAAACGTCACGGCCATCTTCCTTGATGAGAGAAGATCTTACCTTCTGTAGCTCGCTGACGTACTGTGCTACCATGAAGGAGGAGAGGATAGTGAAGCCCTCGGCTGTGGTGGCGATGTGGGAGTACATGCGTTCCACCAGACGAGCACACTTCAAAAGCACCTCCGCATCGATCTCAGGGGCTGGGGAATAGAAGAGCAAAGCTTTTAGAAAACTAGACCACACCAAACGCTGAAGGATAAACATTTATTTCAGCCAGAACTCCAGAAGTGGTACAACTTGTGCAAAATGGTGACTGAGTGATGCAGCAGTGTGTTCAGAGTGCACTGTTCTCCTAAAACAGACTTGGGCTGTATTGCTGATGAAAGCACAGCATTTGAATCAAATCCCAAGGGTGCGGGCTGAGAATTAAGATATTGTGAATGCATTGTGACAGAGCAGTACAATAAGAATAGGGTTTTGTATAAGTTGAGATTTCAATCATGATAGCTAAGACCAGAATATGGAGCAACAAGAGCCATTTAACCATTCTAATTGTGTATAGACTAATGTTTATGCTCACAGTCTGCATAAAACAGTTTAGCCCATTAGACAACAAAGGCCCAGTTGGAACAATTTATCCATCCCTTTTTTCCTCTTGTGACTCATTGGATGTACAGTATAGCTATAGCCACAGAGGAGAAATATGGCCACCATTGTCTGGGTGGCAGGTATTGCCAAACAACCCAGTCTCCATGAAATGTATCCCGTGAGGGTTACTATATTTCACAGAGCCAGCCAGGAACTAATGACATGACGCGCTGAGCCTGACATGCTAGTTAAAACGAATGAGTGGCTCCACTCCATTTTTCCTTCTTGACCCTTCCTGCTCTGTCTGGAACAGGGGAGATCTGCCCAGATGTCTGCAGTGGTGGCCTCCTTTGGCTATGGAAGACGAACACAAACAGTCTTCTCATTAAGAACGTGTTATCTATGACATCAAAAAAATAAACCCCACCTGAAGACAATTACTGTTGAATAATTGAGTATGTCATTATTTCCTGTTCGTCAATAACGTCAGGTAAGCTCTGATGTTGAAATCATGTTGCTGTCTTATGTTGTTCCTTTCAAAAACAGGAAAACAATGTATCCTGAATATGCTGATCACATAGCTGAATACAGCTCCTCAACACTGATTCAACTCATAAGGGATGCATTTAGCAGTACAGGATTACAGGGTTTTAACAAGGTGTTCATCCACGAGCTTGGCTGGGACTCCAGCTGTGCTTTTCATGTCTCCTTCGACAGTTCCGTCACCCTCAGTGGGATTTGTTTTTTGTATTTCCCTCATGTTGGTTTTGATCCAGTCCACGGGGACCAGCAGGGCATACAACCAGCAACAGAAATGTAACATTACTGAAGGAGAAACCATTATTCTCCTTTCTCTCTTCCCACAGGGTAAGGTCAACAGATTAAAATAGGCCCAGTTTCATGTGTAGTCTGCTTGGGAATGTGGAGCGGGCACGACCACCTCTTACATAGTGTAACATGATACGACTCACCTATAACATACTTAAATGCCATGAAATACTCTTGCCCGATTAACAGGACTGGTTAGCCTGGCGACAGTATGCTGGCGTCGTTTGACACTGACAGCACATATCTACATAGGACTCCTTTGGGAGGAACCCAGGCTAAATATTATGTCAACTTTTAAAACAACAGGCGGTGTCATACTTATCAAGGGGTGTGATGATTAAATGCTGAAAAATACATTTAATACACATGAAGATGGGTGGTTGCTCTTCTTTAAATGGGAACCAACAGGAAAATAGAAACTGCTAAATCATTTATTGGAAGAACATTTAGCCAATTCCTGTAAACGCCAATGTCATTCCTATCACTTGAGGTTATGAGTTAATAGGAGAATACTTAGATTACTGTATGAAGTGGTGGATGGGTGAGTGAATAAATTATTGAATGCATGAACCGATGGCCTTACCTCTCTCGGCCTCGCCCTTCTGTCTCCCCTCATGCATGATGGAGACCACCAGGCGGTAGAAACAGTTGAGGAAGGACGGTGCCGCTTTCAGCATCACCTGGGTACATACCAAAATAGGGCCACGTTACAAAAAGTTAAAACTTTGACAACATTGCATTTGCAAGACATTCAGATTTTATTAGATTTAGTCATATGCCATCAGTCTCTAAACGAGAGCAAGAGATAAAAAAAACTGGCCCACAATTCTCAGGCACTGTGATATTCCTATGAGTCATCAGTCAGCGAGGTAATAGTTTCCATGCACCCTCCAGTGTTCACGCCAAAGACGTGCCCCTCTCCAGAGCACATCTGCCTCCACTTAAGCGCCCCTCTGGCACAGACCAACAGCCCTTTCCAGAAATTGATTCTGATGTTTGTCTCTGAGAAAAGAAACTGCTTCACTGCCTACAGCGGGAGGCAGTGGGATATTTTCCCTGGTTACCACCCTCAAAATATGTTCAATGTCAGATTGAAACAGGCTAACTTAGATGCTGGCCTGGATCCAAGGTTGACGGAGAATAATGGGCAAGGCGAATGGGGAAGGGGTAAGCGAGTCACTCCCTTGGGCGCTTGTGTAAAAGGCTGAATCAAGCCAGGGAAAGATTCTGGTTGTGTTCCTCTGCTCAGACGTTGCTGACGCATGTCAGATCTTTCAACGTCTGGATAAGTATTTTTTGTATCAGCTAACATCATATGTTACAGTAGTAACCTGGTGCCCAACGGGATTGAGACTAAAAAACCTGCAGCATAGTTGTTGTCAAAGTACTGCAAATAGGATAATGTTATTGTGAATTTGGACATATGATTCAAATTCTGGTACAGTGAGAATTTTTCTTAGAAACCTGAGTTGCCAGACAATCTTTCTAAGGGTCAGTCCGTAGATCAGTGGACACTGAATGCACAATATGATTTCCTGGGTAAATTATAAAACACTAGCAACAGTCATCAAAATTGGACAACGGGTGAAGATTTGTACAATTTTTATAATCCCCAGATATTGACTGGATTTTTTGCTGGCATGGACAAATATAGAAAGTTCAGGTATTTTTGTGGGAATTCAGGTATTACTTTTTTCCCCTTAAAAATGCACTTGTATATTTTCTTATTGTATCAGGTATTTTTGTGTATGTTAAAATAAAGAAAACGGGTGCCTCCCGGGTGGAGCAGTGGTCTAAGGCACTACATCGCAGTGCTAGCTGTGCCACCAGAGATACTGGGTTCGGGCTCTGTCGCAGCCGGCCGCGACTGGGCGGCCCATGGGGCGGTACACAATTGGCCCAGCGTCGACCGGGTTAGGGAAGGGCTTGGCCGGCAGGGATATCCTTGTCTCGCCAAAAATCCTCAATCTTCATTCTAAATTACAACCATCCCCCTTTTGGGGGGGGGGGTACATTATCCATTTCAAATTCTAAGTTTATACATCGTACCAGTAGGCTGCCACTCAAAAGAAATCAAATCAAAATCAAATCAAATGTATTTATATAGCCCTTCGTACATCAGCTGATATCTCAAAGTGCTGTACAGAAACCCAGCCTAAAACCCCAAACAGCAATGCAGGTGTAGAAGCACGGAAAAACAGTAAGAATAATGTATTTAGTATAAACAAGAAAAGAAAACAACATCCAATCCCATTCCCCAACCCCACGTCTCCATTCAGAGGGTGAATGGCCAAGACAAGAGTGCCTTGTGAACAGGGTATGGTAGCAGGTGCCAGGCACTCCGGTATGATTGTGTCAAGAACTGCAAAGCTGTTGGGTTTTTCACACTTAACAGTTGCCCGTGTGTATCAAGAATGGTCCACCACCCAAAGGACATCCAGCCAACTTGACACAACTGTGGGAAGCATTAGAGTCCATATGCCCAGCATCCCTGTGGAACACTTGACCCCTTGTAGAGTCCATGACGAATTAAGGCTGTTCTAAGGGCAAAAGGGTTCATTATTGGGTATTTTAATGGACAATAAAATGAGCTTTTCTTTCAAAAACAAGGACATTTCTAAGTGACCATAAACTTTTGAACGGTAGTGTATATGTACGTATGTATGCATGTATCTCTATATTATTATTATCTATATTTGGCCTTTCTAGGGAGTTTTTCCTAGACACCGTGCTTCTTCACCTGCATTGCTTGCTGTTTGGGGTTTTAGGCTGGGTTTCTGTACAGCACTTTGAGATATCAGCTGATGTACGAAGGGCTATATAAAATAAATTTGATTGATTGATCTCTATATTAGAGGTCGACCGATTATGATTTTTCACCGCCGATACGATTATTGGAGGACCAAAAAAAGACAATACCGATTAAATAGGCTGATTTATATATTTGTAATAATGACAACTACAACAATACTGAATGAACACTTATTTTAGCTTAATATAATACATCAATAAAATCAATTTAGCCTCAAATAAATAACGAAACATGTTCAATTTGGTTTAAATAATGCAAAAACAGTGTTGGAGAAGAAAGTAAAAGTGCAATATGTGCCATGTAAGAAAGCTAACGTTTAAGTTCCTTGCTCAGAACACGAGAACATATGAAAGCTGGTGGTTCCTTTTATCATGAGTCTTCAATATTCCCAGGTAAGAAGTTTTAGGTTGTAGTTATTATAGGAATTATAGGACTATTTCTCTCTATACCATTTGTATTTCATATAGCTTTGACTATTGGATGTTCTTATAGGCACTATAGTATTGCCAGTGTAACAGAGTATAGCTTCCGTCCCTTTCCTCGCCCCTACCTGGGCTCGAACCAGGGACACATCGACAACAGCCTCCATCGAAGCATCGTTACCCATCGCTCCACAAAAACCGCGGGGGGACTCTGCAAGGGGAACAACTACTTCAAGGTCTCAGAGCGAGTGACGTCACCAATTGAGTTAGAGCGCACCCCGCTAACTAGCTAGCCATTTCACATTACACCAGCCTAATCTCGGGAGTTGATAGGCTTGAAGTCATAAACAACTCAATGCTTGAAGCACAGCGAAGCGCTGCTGGCAAATGCAGGAAAGTGCTATTTGAATGAATGCTTACGAGCCTGCTGCTGTCTACTACCGCTCAGTCAGACTGCTCTATCAAATCATAGACTTAATTATAACATAATAACACACAGAAATACGAGCCTTAGATCTTTAATACGGTCAAATCCGGAAACTATAATTTCGAAAACAAAACGTTTATTCTTTCAGTGAAATACATAACCGTTCCGTATTTTATCTAACGGGTGGAATCCCTAAGTCTAAATATTGCTGTTACGTTGCACAACCTTCAATGTTATGTCATAATTATGTACAATTCTGGCAAATTAATTACGGCCTTTGTTAGGAAGAAATGGTCTTCACACAGTTCGCAACGAGCCAGGCGGCCCAAACTGCTGCATATACCCTGACTCTGCTTGCACGGAATGCAAGAGAAGGGACACAATTTCCCTAGTTAAAAGAAATTCATGTTAGCAGGCGATATTAACTAAATATGCAGGTTTGTACAAACAATAGTATATACTTGTGTATTGATTTTAAAGAAAGGCATTGATGTTTATGGTTAGGTACACATTGGTGCAACTACAGTGCTTTTTTCGCGAATGCGCTTGTTAAATCATCAGCCGTTTGGCAAAGTAGGCTGTGATTTGATGATAGATTAACAGGCACCGCATCGATTATATGCAACGCAGGACAGGCTAGATAAACTAGTGATTATGTTAATATTGATTGTTTTTTATATGTTTAATGCTAGCTAGCAACTTATCTTGGCTTCTTGCTGCACTCGCGTAACAGGTAGTCAAGCCTGCCACGCAGTCTCCTCGTGGAGTGTAATGTAATCGGCCATGATCAGTGTCCAAAAATGCAGATTGTTATGAAAACTTGAAATCGGCCCAACTAATCAGCCATTCCGATTAAATCGGTCGACCTCATATATATAAATAAATGGGATGGCGTATCACTGCAGAATGCTGCGGTATCCATGCTGGTTAAGTGTGCCTTGAATTCTAAATGAATCACTGCCCATGTCACCAGCAAAGCACCCCCACACCACCTCCTCCATGCTTCACGGTGGGAACCACACATGCAGAGATCATACGTTCACCTACTCTGTGTCTCAAAGACATGGCGGTTGGAACCAAAAACCTCAAATTCGGACTCCAGGCCAAAGGACAAATTTCCACCGGTCTAATGTCCATTGCTCATGTTTCTTGGCCCAAGCAAGTCTCTTATTCTTATTGGTGGTTTCTTTGCAACAACTCGACAATGAAGACCTGATTCACACAGTCTCCAATGAACAGCTGATGTTGTGATGTCCGTTACTTGAACTCTGTGTAGCATTTAATTTGGCTGCAATTTCAGAGGCTGGTAACTAAGGAACTTGTCCTCTGCAGCAGAGGTAACTCTGGGTCTTCATGAGAGCCAGTTTCATCATATCACTTGATGGTTTTTGCGACTGCACTTGAAGAAACTTCAGAAGTTCTTAAATGTCTGTATTGACAGACCTTCATGTCTTAAAGTAATGGACACTTGTTTCTCTTTACTTATTTGAGCTGTTCATGCCATAATATGGACTTGGTCTTTTACCAAATAGGGCCACATTCTGTATACCACCCCTACCTTGTTACAACACAACTGATTGGATCAAACACATTAATAAATTCCACAAATTTATTTTTAACAAGGCACAACTGATAATTGAAATGCATTCCTGGTGACTACCTCAAGAATCTGGTTGAGAGAATGCCAAGAGTGTGCAAAGCTGTCATCAAGACAAAGGGTGGCTACTTTGAAGAATATCAAATATATTGTGATTTAAAAGAAAAAACGTTTTTGGTTACTACATGATTCCATGTGTTATTTCATAGTTTTGATGTCCTCACTATTATTTTACGATGTAGAAAATAGTACAAAAAAAGAAAAACCCTTGAATGAGTAGGTGTCCAAAATGGTACTCTGTGTGTGTGTGTACTCTGTGTATAAATGTATTTGACTATGTAAACTTCCGACTTCAACTGTGCGCGTGTGTACACACACACACACACACACACACACACACACACACACACACAGTTGAAGTCGGAAGTTTACATAGCCAAATACATTTATACCCAGTTTTTCATAATTCCTGACATTTAATCTTAGTAAAAATTCCATGTCTTAGGTCAGTTAGGATCACCACTTTAATTTAAGAATGTGAAATGTCAGAGTAATAGTAGAGAGAATTATTTATTTCAGCTTTTATTCCTGTCATCACATTCCCAGGGGGTCAGAAGTTTACATGCACTCAATTAGTAGTTTGTAGCATTGCCATTAAATTGTTTAACTTGGGTCAAATGTTTTGGGTAGCCTTCCACAAGCTTCCCACAATAAGTTGGATGAATTTTGGCCCATTCCTCCTGACAGAGCTGGTGTAACTGAGTCAGGTTTGTAGGCCTCCTTGCTCACACACACTTTTTCAGTTTTGCCCACACATTTCTATAGATTTGAGGTCAGGGATTTGTGATTGGCCACTCCAATACCTTGACTTTGTTGTCCTTACGCCATTTTTGCCACAACCTTGGAAGTATGCTTGGGGTCATTGTCCATTTGGAAGACCCATTTGTGACCAAGCTTTAACTTCCTGACTGATGTCTTGAGATGTTGCTCCAATATATCCACATAATTTTCCGTCCTCATGATGCCATCTATTTTGTGGAGTGCACCAGTCCCTCCTGCAGCAAAGCACCCTCACAACATGATGCTGCAACCCCCGTGTTTCACGGTTGGGATGGTGTTCTTCAGCTTACAAGGCTCCCCCCATTTCCTCCAAACATAACGATGGTCATTATGGCCAAACAGTTCTATTTTTGTTTCATCAGACCAGAGGACATTTCTCCAAAAAGTACGATCTTTGTCCCCATGTGCAGTTGCAAACTGTAGTCTGGCTTTATGGCGGTTTTGGAGCAGTGGCTTCTTATTTGCTGAGCGGCCTTTCAGGTTATGTCGCTATAGGACTTGTTTTACTGTGGATATAGATACTTTTGTACCTGTTTCCCCCAGCATCTTCACAAAGTCCTTTGCTGCTGTTCTGGGATTGATTTGCACTTTTCGCATCAAAGTGCATTCATATCTAGGAGACAGAACGTATCTCCTTCCTGAGCGGTATGACGACAGAGTGGTCCCATGGTGTTTATACATGCGTACTATTGTTTGTACAGATGAATGTGGTACCTTCGGCGTTTTGAAATTGCTACCAAGTATGAACCAGACTTGTGGAGGTCTACAATCTATTTCTGAGGTCTTGGCTGATTTCTTTTGATTTTCCCATGATGTCAAGCAAAGAGGTACTGAGTTTGAAGGTAGGCCTTGAAATACATCCACAGATTCACTAAGTTGACTGGAGGTGTATGTAAACTTCTGACCCCCTGGAATTGTGATACAGTGACTTGTAAGTGAAATAACCTGTCTGTAAACAGTTGTTGGAAAAATTACTTGTCATGCACAAAGTAGATATCCTAACGAACATGCCAAAACTATAGTTTGTTAACAAAAAATGTGTGGAGTGGTTGGAAAATGAGTGTTTACATACACTTAGGTTGGACTTCAACTGTAATATTGCCTGCTAACATGAATTTCTTTCAACTAAATATGCAGGTTTAAAAAAATATATACCTCTGTGTATTGATTTTAATGCATTGACGTTTATGGTTAGGTACATTCGTGCAACGATTGTGCTTTTTTGCGAATTAGCTTTTGTTAAATCATCCCCCGGTTTGGCGAAGTAGGCTGTGATTCAATGATAAATTAACAGGCACAGCATTGATTATATGCAACGCAGGACAAGCTAGTTAACCTAGTAATATCATCAACCATGTGTAGTTAATCACTAGTTATGTTAAGATTGACTATTTTTTTTATAAGATAAGTTTAATGCTACCTAGCAACTTACCTTCGCGTGGTCAGCCTGGTGGTCAGCATGCCACGTAGTTTTCTCGTGGAATGCAATGTAATTGGCCTTAATTGGCATCCAAAAATGCAGATTACCGATTGTTATGAAAACTTGAAATCGGCCCTAATTAAATCGGCCATGCCAATTAAATCGGTTGACCTCTAATCTTGACAAACAGACAATACATCCCTCCCTACCTTGTAGCCTTACCCAGTTTTGAAGGCTTGGCAATCTCTGAATGTCATTAACATTTTTGGTGTTTCGTAATAGATGTCTCTTTCCATTCATCATTTGGACTCTATACAGTTTGGATTGGTTGATTCATTTTATTTATCAATATAAAAAAAAAGTTTGGAGACCTACTCATTCAAGGGTTTTTATTTTTACTATATTGTAGAATAATAGTGAAGACATCAAAACTAACTTTGTCAGATGGCTACTGCGTCTGCTATACAGATTTTCAATCCAAATATTTTGTACAAAGATAAGCATAATATTGTTATATTATAGGTGTAACTCTTGTAGTTTTCCCTCACCTGAAGTTCAACTGTCGGAGTCAGTTGGAGCGCTGGGGCTCCCGAGTGGCGCAGCGGACTAAGGCACTGCATCTCAGCGCTAGAGGCGTCACTACAGACATCCTAATTCAAATCCAGGCTTTATCACAACCGGCCGTGATTGGGAGTTCCATAGGGCAGCGCACAATTGGCCTGCAGTAGCTAAAGCTTAATAATAGCCACACCATACCAAACATTCACAAATGTTTCTCAACTTTATTAGGGTAATATCAAAAGTCAGTCAAGCTATTGTTTATAGGGAAAATACGAGCAGAAAAGCAAATGTTAAGCAGGGAAAATAAACGCACTACCATCCCCTGTGCCCCCCAAAAAGCACAAACTTCCGCAAAAATAAACAATCATTTTGCCCCTCCCCTATTTTGGATCACCCCTCGATCCCAGTAAAATTAGATCCCTCCCTAATAAAAATCAGACCTATCTAAACATACTTTACGTTGTTTGCGAGATCAAACATATCATCATTATAATTTGTGTGTTCATTTTTGGAAGTTGTTTTAATTTCAGAGCATCTAAATTTGTAAACATTTCAATTGTATGTTTTTAAAATTCCACAAAAAAATGAACACCCATCAAAATAAAGTCTTTATTTATCTTTTATCTTTCATGCTAACTACACCGCTTGCCTCGCGTGCATAGCAAAATACATTTAGACATACATGTTATTCAATTATTGCACCCACACTGCTCACGTGCGCCAATGAGCGTCTGCGTTGTCAAAGGCTAAAATAGAAGTCAGTTCTATTTGTGACGCTGATCGTGCTGCAAGTCCTGCCTCTCTCATCTCATTGGTTTATAGAAGCACATACCCACGTGCCATTTCCTCATTGGTTATACCCACGTGGGTGACTGAAAGACGATCGGAGGTCGGTGGTGGTTATACACCTTTTAGGAAAGTTAGTTGCCAATCGCCATATAGGTCCAAAGAAGAAATTCCTGGAAGGAGGAGAGATGACTACAAATTACTTGGTTGACCGTTTTATCTGTGGATTAATTGTCGGAGTAGAGGACCTTGTGCATTTCAGGTAAAATAACAACATTTATATCCCAGGACAAAGCTCCAGGTGGTATCCGATTTTAAGTACCTTGGCATCATACTTGATTCCAACCTCTCTTTTAAAAAGCATGTGAAAAAGGTAATTCAAATAACCAAATTCAACCTAGCTAATTTCCGATTTATACGAAATTGTTTGACTACAGAGGTAGCAAAACTGTACTTCAAATCTATGATACTCCCCCACTTAACATACTGCTTGACTAGTTGGACCCAAGCTTGCTGTACAACATTAAAACCTATTCAGTCTGTCTACAAACAGGCTCTCAAAGTGCTTGATAGGAAGCCCAATAGCCATCATCATTGTCACAT
The DNA here is from genome assembly GCF_013265735.2 of Oncorhynchus mykiss. Classification (NCBI taxonomy): domain Eukaryota; kingdom Metazoa; phylum Chordata; class Actinopteri; order Salmoniformes; family Salmonidae; genus Oncorhynchus; species Oncorhynchus mykiss. The sequence goes on along the minus strand of NC_048584.1, from coordinate 27,119,972 downwards.
CCTTAGAAAGCATGAGCTCCTGAGTTGGGGAAATCTTGTGCAATACACCGACGCATGTCTTGTATTCAAGATCCTTAATGGCCTGGCTCCCCCTCCACTCAATATTTTTGTTAAACAGAAAACCCAGACATATGGCAGCAGATCCACAAGGTCTGCCATGAGAGGTGACTGTATAGTTCCCCTAAGGAAAAGCACCTTTAGTAAATCTGCATTCTCTGTGAGAGCTTCCCATGTCTGGAATACACTGCCATCAGACACACATAACTACACCACATATCACACTTTCACAAAATGCTTGAAGACATGGCTAAAGGTAAATCCGATTTGTGAACTTGGTCCCTAGCTGTGTGTTGCCGCTTTCCATGTTGTCTGTAGCTTGTGAGGTGTGGAAACACTTTGTTGCTTTTATGAATTTTGTCTTGCTGCTTTTTGTTTTATGTTGCTCTGTCTGTATGCTACGTCTTGCTTGTCCTATGTTGCTCTGTCTGTATGCTATGTCTTGCTTGTCCTGTTGCTATTGTCTATATTGTAATTGTTTTTAATAACCTGCCCAGGGACTGCGGTTGAAAATTAGCCGGCTGGCTAAAACCGGCACTTTTACTGAAACGTTGATTAATGTGCACTGTCCCTGTAAAAATAAAAAATAAACTCAAACTCAAACTCAATTAAGCTAGCAACAGCAAGCTAGCTAAATAGGACAAATTAGCTAGCAACTGCAAGCTAGCTAGCTAAATTGCCATACATTTTTAATGCTTTTCGACCTGTCCCCAAATTAATATAATTGGTTCAGAGTTTGTTTTGATATTTTAACCTGCGTGTCTTGATCGCGTTTGGTGTGGGGGGACAAAATCCATTTGCGCACGGTGGGATGTGCGAGGCCGGTTTGGGTACGGTGTAAGTGTCGAGACGGTATGTTAAATCCCTGAGAAGCTTTAGCGTTCTTATAGATTCAACAGAAAGACCATGTATTCTATTAAGACCATTTCAGCCATTACCGGAGTGTGTTTGATAGGTCATTACATACGTTTCCTCGGTTGTAACATTAACGGGAGGGAAAAAAACAACAGGAACAAGCAAAACTATGAAAGTTAAAGTGACAAGTGGATTTTGCATTCCTCGAGCACAGGAAATAGATGGCTGAAAAAGACAGATCCTCCGGTGGACGGTGCATGTGCGTTGCTAAAAACACATTTATCGAATCCAGGCCACTAACCTGCGGGTGACACTGGATGACTGCAAACAGAGCCTCGTGAATGGCCTCAAAGGTAGCGTGGTAGACTTCCATCGTCAGGTGCTCAAGGGGGACAAACTGCAGGGCCCCCAGCACCATGGTCACGTGGTGGGGGTTGGAGAGCATCCTCTCCCCCTGACGGAGCATGGCTGTCAGAGTGTCCAACACTGGCACGGTCAGAGCAGCAGTCAGGGTTGGCTCCTTGCCAGCCTCCTTCACTAGAAACTGAAAGAGAGCAGAGAGCACCGTGGGAGTTGAACCAGAGATGAATATAATGAGGAATATGGATTTAAGATGGAGGACAGAAAGAGAGAAACTAGCAAGGAGTGAAGTACTACATCCTGTATGGGTTCTCAAAATGTCTCAATGTTTTACTATGGTTGATGACAACAAGTAAATAAATGTGTTAATTAAGCAATGAAAGTTTAAATTTGGATTTGGCAATAGGTCTCAGTAAGCCATAGAGAGAACAGAGAAAAACTGATATACTGTAGACCAATTAAGGTACGAGGCAACATTCCTGTTTGTGTTGTGAACATAGTGAGGGATTGTAGTTGTGTTGTAAAACCTAACGTCAGTTATTCCTGCAGAGTTGCAATGAGGTGAGAAGGGGCAATATTGATAAATGAAACCAGATTCAGCTTGATTAAATGGGACAGTAACAGGGAGGGAGAGACACTTACTGCTGCAGCCCAAAATTGGCTTTCCCCAGCTAAATAAATTCTTCCCCCGTATCAGATCCAAGACCCAGGAGACAGTGCAGCGGAGGAGAAGCGTGACATGCTTTGTAACAGACAGCCAGACTGTGGTTCTAATTACAGCGCTCTCTGCAATGCCCAAAGGGGGTTTCTACGTTAGATAGGAAACACATTTACCCTTTAAGTCGATGATAAGTCTATGCCAAAGCCAATGCTTTGTCCCTCTTGAAGCATGGACGCAGGTTTTTAAGTGAGAAAGACGCAGGTTTTTAAGTGAGAAAGACGCAGGTTTTTAAGTGAGAAAGACGCAGGTTTTTAAGTGAGAAAGACGCAGGTTTTTAAGTGAGAAAGACGCAGGTTTTTAAGTGAGAAAGACGCAGGTTTTTAAGTGAGAAGGACACATTGTACCTTCCCCATAACTGGATTTTGAGTGATTCTAGCTCAAATAATATTTTTCAGTGGCATCAATTGATTTGGATAAACAATCCTTCTTTATCCAAATCAGCACATCAAATGTCACAGTGAATACTTACTACTAAGGCAGATATGATCTGAGGTGCAATGAGCCAGAACGCCTTTAAGCAGGTTTCTGGAAGCAGGCCGCTGGCAAGCAGCTTCGTTATCGTCACAGTTGAAAGGACTTCCTGTAAAATACAGTGTGCTCTTTGTAGTGTGTCAACAAAGCCCACATAACCATTTTAGGGAAAATCTCTGTAGAGGAGAACTGAGAAGAGGGAAAATTGAGGGATTCCTGTGCTGAATTATTTAGTTGGAAAAATATAAAGCTAGGTTTTAAAGGTGGCGTTAAATACAATTTAGCCCATTATGGAAATGTTATCCAGACTTCAGTGTTTAAGTATTCAGGACACCAAATACAGTAGCTTGTAACTCAGATAGCATCATTTTACAGTAGCTAGTAATATCACAACTTGTACAGTAACACTTGCAGTAAATATAACACCTACCCTATGACAGCCGCTCCTGAACTTGGAGGTATCCAGTCCGTCTCGGAGCAGCAGCAGGAGAAGGTGGAACTGTTCTGGGGTACTCCTGACCAGCAGCTGGTCCAGAAGCTCCTTTACTGGCTCCTCCAGGGACCTCACCTCTGATACTGACAGCCATGGTGCTAACATAGAAGAGTTACGGTTAACATTAAATAATTATACATTATATTTATCCATTACTGGGAAATGAGATGGTTTCTAAATGTACAATTCTTTTGAATAATATTTTTTTAATAATAATATGTATTATTATTTTGTGTTCAAGAGAAATTCTGTGCAAATTCTTAATTATGTCTGTTTTAGTTATCAATGTCTGTCAGCAATGGTACAGGAAATGTACTTTGACATTTACTTGAGCACTATTTTACAGATATTACGAGCAGTAGGAAATCACACAACGCACACACAGGAGAGCATCTCAGAATACACTGTACCAAGTCTGATTAAAAAAAAACTTTCATTGTTGTGGAATAAGAGTGCGTACCTGCAAGCAGTTTGTGGACATTCTGCAGAATTGCCACAAAGAGCTCCTCCTGGCCAAGGGCTTTGGTCATCTCTGCAGCAGCATAGTACGCTGAGAGGAAGTGGAGCGATGAGACCAGGAAGTCCATGGGGCGCTGGGATGGGCACAGCTCTCTGAGAATCTGCTGGCTGAAGCTCCTGTACATGCCCATGTGGCTTAGACTCTCCTGTGTGATGCCCTCGCTAGGCTCATCTTGGGGGCAAGCACAGGCCAGCTCGCTCCTCACCATTCCGGTCACCACATCCACGGAGAAGGCCTGGCCTAGTAGACTGCCTGTCTGAGCCCTCAGGCTGGCCTGGATGGCAGGGCCCATGACAGCAGTGGTCTTCCCCAGTAATTGACTCAGGGTCTCATCTAGCTGCTTGGTTGTCCTGAGGCTGGATGTCATGGCCTGGCACAGTGTGTTCATAGAAGCAAGCAGGAGCTGTACGGCGAACAGGCCCCCTGTTTCAATGTTTCCTGGGAGAGAAGACAAAGCCATAACGGCAACCTCGCTATTGACCAAATAGGTGGTGAATTTCTCCAGGTTAAGGCGGACACTGCTCTTTCTGTGGATTATCAATAGGATCAGGGACTGGATGAAATCCTGGACGGTTTTTAGGAAAGTCAGCCAAGCGGAGCTGTCCACGGTTTGAAAGAGGCCCTTATTGCTGTGTGAAAAGAGAGCTGTCAAAGATGCCTCCAAGAGGCTACTCCCATGCACAATCTTTAAAACATGATGGGAATTATTCCCTGCCAGAAGCAACCCCATGAGACTGAAGAGCTGATTCAGCAGATGTATTGTTACGGCAGGCTTCACATCATTATGTAGCTGTGTGTCTGTGACCATGAGGAATAAGAGTAAAAAGAGCCCTGAAAAGTCTTCAGAGGACATTCCATCTGGGTTAAGAGAATTGGTGATTTGAAGTAAGCTTAAAAGGTTATTGGCTTGACTTTGAGATAGGGTTATAGAGGCTCTGGTCGTACTAGAGTTCAGTATGTGTTGGGCTATGGACTCCAGTCTCTTCAAAGCAGAATGGGATTCACTGACATCGCCATCTGACTGAGTTACTGCACTTCCTTTGTCTCCAGCTGTCAAACAGCTTACTTCACTCAACTTCATGAGTGCAGGACAGACAGAGGCCATGTCTGGGATGCCGCTGAGAATCCCCACAATCCTTTGAGTGACACATCTGACAACAGCAGAGTAAATAGTGGGTAACTCGACAAGAACAAGGCTCCCAAGCAGATCTTTGGAAATGAGAGAGACAGACAGCCTCTCAGTGGTGTCATCTGGTGTCTTCTGAAGTAGGGAGCTGAGGAGAACATCAGCTATATGACACACTTCGTCCTCAGTGAGGAATGGCGAGATCATGGGTAGGTTTGTGGTAACGAGGTACCAATGTGCCACTGGGTACGTGCTGGCATCCACACTACTGACCTGACGGTCCCATAGCTGGTCACTCTGCTGGCAGAGTTGAGGATCTCCTCTCCCCACAATGTACTGGGCTGCTCTGCGGAGGACATCTGAAGCTCTAGTCTGTGCCAAGAGCTCATTGCTTAGGATAACTTTCTTCATTTGTTGGAGAGTGAGCAGTTTTTGCAGGAGGTGAGTCATGGGGCTACAGTGCTGGCCGATGGGAGAGGCCTGCTCTTCACCTGTCGCCATCACACCAGAGAGGAGAATACCTATGTCGTCTAGTATGTTAACGCTAGCTGGGTCCGCTGGGGATGTGTATTTCGTACAGTGAATCTGAAAGAGGGTGTCCACCTCCACCCAAGTGTACTTTAGCAGAAGGCCTGCATCTTGGACTTTCTGACACCCAGGGACGTCTGGGGCCTGGCCTTCAGCCAGCTGCAGCACTGGCTTCACCACCTGGAGCATCTTCTCCATCAGAGCCTGGGTTTGCCTCACAACAGGAACTGGTGTGCTGTTGTCCAAAGTTTTCAGGCTGAACAACACAGAGTACAAGAGCACACTCAAGGAGAACAACTTCAGGGACATGTCTTCGTTTCCTTCCAGATCCGGGAGTACATAGCTTGTTACATTTTCTAAAATGAGGCAGCATATTTCCAAAGTATGGCTGGTGGGGTTGTCCAGAAGGCATGTGCTGAGCGTCCTATGCACGGCCTCTGGGAGAACGGGCTGTCGGAGCTCATCCATTGCTGGGCGGCAGATGACAGCCAGGAGCTCCTCGAAGAGCTTGGGGAGCTGCCTCAGCTTGGCGTAGATCTGGAGAACAGAGGAGATGAGGGCCTCGCGTGCCTTCCTAACCCGTGGCTCTGTGCAGTCGGAATCAATCCATCCTGCCGACAGCAGCTCGTCCAGGTCCGGCTCTATGATCAGGTGGTTGAGACTGAGCAGGGCTTTTAGACAGCGGTACCATGCTGATATGGTGGGCTGGGCATTGTCGAACAACAGCCTCACCACCTTCCTGTAGAAAATCAACTGAACCTCCTCGTACTTTATCCTGTCAGCCACCACATTGTAAATGTCTACCGTCAAGCATAAATTCAAGAGGTTCTCCAAAGACAGCAGAGCTAAGCTCCAGTTTTCACCATCAAACAGGTCTTTGAGAGTCACCTCATTTGTGAAATCCAAGGCAGTGATTAACTGTGTTAACATGTGAAAGCAGAGTACTTTATTATCTCCTCCTTTACAGTAGGCATCCAGAGAGAATTTGAAGAGCAGTGGGAGGGAACTCGACCTGACCGCAAAATGGAGATCAGTGTCACAGTACCCTTGTGCACAAATCTTTGAGAGTATCGAGTTGACTGGGGAGAGTAGGCTCTTCCCCGCTGCTCCTTTCTTCATCCCTGGCTCCTCCTTTGAGAGGAGCTCCTCCTTATAGGCCTGGAGGTGGTCTGGCAGGAAGAGAGCAGACTGCAGGATGGTGTCCACTTTCCCACGGATGTCCCTACTCAGGTGCTGGCGGACACGGGAGTCATCCTCGGCCATCCAGGCCCTGGAAGTCAATAGGTGTCTGAGCAGGAGGAGGGGCTGGAGCAGGTGTGTTGTGACTTGGGCAAACACGCGGTTGGCATTGGCCTGCTGCTTTTGGACCGCGAGGTAGCTACTCAGGGTAAGGAGGAGGACCTCAAACACCTGGGGTGTCAGGGGGTCTGTGGCTTGCTGCTGACTGAGCTTGGAGCAGCCCAGGGTACACAACTTGGCCAACAGCTCCACCAGTAGCTCGTACTTAGTGGTGAATGTGACAGAGAGGACTGAGGAAGAAAGGATGCCCTGACAGCAGCTCAACACGGTGGAGACAGACGCTGAGGAGGTCCCTGAGGCAAACTCCTGAATCCTTTCAATTATAACCTGGAAAGAAAAATTACCTGTCAAAAATCAATACATGCAATAAAACAGGTGTACTTTTTTTTTTTACAATTATTTTACCAGGTAAGTTGACAGAGAACACATTCATAGTTACAGGGGAGAGGAGGGGGATGAATGAACCAATTGTAAGCTGGTGATGATTAGGTGACTGTGATGGTATGAGGGTCAGATTGGGAATTTAGCCAGGACACCGGGGTTAACACCCCTACTCCTTCAATAAGCGCCATGGGATCTTAAGTGACCACAGAGTCTGGACACCCATTTAACATCCCACCCGAAAGATGGCAGCCTACACAGGGCAATGTCCCCAATCACTGCCCTGGGGCATTTTAATATTTTTTTTAGACCAGAGGAACAGGTGCCTCCAACACCACTTCCAGCTGCATCTTGTCTCCCATCCAGGGACCAACCCTGCTTAGCTTCAGAAGCAAGCCAGCAGTGAGATGCAGGGTGGTACCATCAATGTCCTTATCTTGAAAAGCATCAAACTAACTTAAGCTGCTAAAAGTGTAGCGATTACATACTGATCATCGGCACTTATGACCAACTTACTTGCGCTACTGCCAAACGAAGGCTGATGGTTTTTCCTTGGCTCAACACACTATGTAGCTTTTTGCTGTGCAAAATATCATCCAGGTAGATCCACAAGCCTTCCACCACCACCTGTGGCAACTCCACTTTCTTACTGTAAAAGCCTGTCAATGCATGACTTATCCAATCAAAGAGTACCTGTAAGGATATATAGGACACAGCACTTCAATATAAAACAAATAAGGTTTACAGAGAAAATAGGATAAACATGCTGGAATAATTCACCTAATATCTGATGGGCAGATGTGTTACCTGTTCTTTGTTAGGAAGTAAGCACTGTGATGAAATCCATGCAAAACGGGCAAGCTTCAGTTTGTCCACCCAGGGTGTCTTGGGGTTTTTGAGCTTCAAGTGAATACCAGAGTACATGGCAGCCATGTCTGAAGCCTGGCCTGTGGAGAAATTGACCTGAGTCAATACAGTTCTCAGACTAAAGGACGTACCTTATCTGGCCAGTAGAGGGAGACGTTTACTTAAAGTTCAATTCTGACTGCTTAGTATAATGGAGCAAGCTGGTGAATGGACTTGAAACCGCAAGAATCCACATGATTGTGAAACAAAAATTAAATACATTTGTATGTCACATGCACCATATACAACAGGTGTAGGTAGACCTTGCAGTGAAATGATAAATGTACCATGCCTGGAGTGCACTGGTCAAACAAACGTGTAATCAGATTTGTTTTATAGCAAATAGCATTGACGGCTTCTAGTACAGATATACAAATATTTGGTACTAGCTTTAGTTATTAACTCGCCAAGGTTGTTTCTGCAATGCTAACATCTGTCAAAAATGACATGTCAAGTAGAAAGAAGTAAATAATACAAGTGAAAGTCATTCATATTTAGTGTCATGAGGTTGTAACAAAATCGAAGGAGACGCTAGAAAGAACAAGCGAGAATCTACATGATCAACGGCTAGCATGCACGGCTAAGCTAAATCAAGTTAAACTAATCATGGGTCTTCCAGCTGTACTTTTAACTAAGAAAACACGAAGCAATGTCTGAACAATTCAAACACTCTAATTTTAATACAATTATGAATTATAAACCGATTTTGTTAGCAAATGATGTTAGATATTACTTACTATTATAACACCAACACGTGTTCCGGTGTTTTCACAGACAAACTTTAACCTTTACCCTTTGAACGCCACTGTATCCAGACAAAAACAATCGAGTGCTGATGATTGCTCACTTTTTTTTTACGCAACCTTAATTTAACTAGGCAAGTCAGTTAAGAACAAATTCTTATTTTCAATGACGGCCTAGGAACAGTGCAGGGGCAGAACGACAGATGTGTACCTTGTCAGCTCGGGGGTTTGAACTTGCAACCTTCCGGTTACTAATCCAACGCTCTAACCACTAGAGCTGCCGCCCTAATGTGGTACCCTTCCTGCAGGCTCATCCTGACATGACCCTCCAGCATAACAATGTCACCAGCCATACTGCTCGTTCTGTGCATGATTTCCTGCAAGACAGGAATGTCAGTGTTCTGCCATGGCCGGCCGGCGAATAGCCCGGATCTCAATCCCATTGAGCACATCTGGGACCTGTTGAATCGGAGGGTGAGGGCTAGGGCCATTCCCCCCAGAAATGTCCTGGAACTTGCAGGTGCCTTGGTGGAAGAGTGGGGTAACATCTCACAGCAAGAACTGGCAAGTCTGGTGCTGTCCATGAGGAGGAGATGCACTGCAATACCTAATGCAGCTGGTGGCCACACCAGATAATGACTGTTAATTTTGATTTTGATTTTGACCCCCCCCCTCCTCCTCCTCTTTGTTGAGGGACACATTATTCCATCAATGTTAGTTACATGTCTGTGGAACTTGTTCAGTTTATGTCTCAGTTGTTGAATATTGTTATGTTCATACAAATATTTACACATGTTAAGTTTGCTGAAAATAAACGCAGTTGACAGTGAGAGGACGTTTATTTTTTTGCTGAGTTTATATGTTTCTGTGGAAGATGACATCGATTAATCGAGGTCGCTTAGCAATGTCTTTCAAAGTTTTTCTTATATCGTCGGCCATTGATTTCCGTCAGGGACTTTAACAAGAAGCAGCTAGGTTATTTTCCGGGGGTCACCTTTTCTATTGAACAGAGAGGTTTTTCTTTTCGTAGAGTTGTGTGTACTTCTGACAGTCGGTTACCGTTAGGCTGCCTTGTCGCCTGCAGATTGTGTCGACATGTCACTCCTATCGACAGACATATTGTTGTGACAGGGCGCTCCCAGCGCGATAAAGACAACTTCGCCTAAATGTGGCTGTCACGAACAGATAATGATGAATAACCGCCAGGAACCCACGATGTAATAGACATTATCATTTGTCGTTAGTGTTGGCTGGACACGAAGGAGGACGTTGACCTAACTGTTTTTATGTTGGAATTCGCTGGCCTCCTCGTATGTGAAATGGAACATGCTCGTTCGCACTTTCTTGCTATGTTTTGGTCATTTGGTAGGTAGCTGGCAAGCCAACGCACTTGAGTTTGTTTTTCTTGCTTTTATGTGTCTGAGTCGCTCACTAGCTGTCTTGCAGAATGGGACTGTTGCTGTTGCAATTGTCAAAATGTCCAGGCGTGAATATTTTGAAGCGCGAGGTTCACTCCGGTGTACATAAACTATTTTGGTTAGAATGCCAGACGTCCAGGGGACGACGAGAGGTGAGTGGGAAAAGGTTCGAACCTGTGGCACGCTCTTCGCTTTCACACCCGAGGAGATGCAACTCTCTTGTGCCCTGTGTACCACTTAGACAGTTCACCATACCCCCCCATTTGTTGAGGAACTCATGGACAGCAACTGTAAACTTTGCCAACTACAGCTCTTCGACGGACTCAAAACAAGCAACACAACAAGAAGTTGACAGCAAAGATCTGCAATCAAAGGAAACAAAACAATCCCCAACTCGGATACCCACTGAGGATGTCAAAAGGATTTTACAACTTGCCCACCCTGAGCGCTTGCGACTGTCAGGTAGGCCATGTCATTTAAGGTCACCACATGGATATCTTCGAAAATGACCAACCTGGTACTGAAATAATGTTATCACCAACTTGTGCCTGTGTAGGGTTGACTAAATTACATAGTTTATTCCTTACTTGGGCCCTATTTGTTGTCAGTTTCCCCTTTTAAACAATAATACAGTAATGTTACTTGTTTTGATTCTTATATTTTGTTTTCTATACCATCCTCCTCAGCGGCTGTGGGCTTCCTAATGGTCTCCAGCGCTGTCACAATGTCGGCGCCCTTCTTCCTGGGCCAAGTCATTGACACCATCTACACCAGCTCTTCAGAGGACTTCAGTGCCTCCCTCCGCTCTCTGTGTATCATGCTTTCAGGGGTATTCCTTTGTGGGGGCGCCGCTAATGCTGCCCGTGTCTACCTCATGCAAATCTCAGGTGAGCGTCACCGTTTGCTCTCAGTGCATGCAGAGTGGGTTTACATATTAAACAGATGTCCATCTCTGGATTTTTTGGGGGTTATTACTATCGTGACTTTGATGCCATACAGAGGAACTAATCGAACATTTCAAAAATATGTGACTCTTGCAGGGCAACAGATTGTGAGAAATCTACGTGTATTCCTATTCTCCTCGATTCTGAGGCAGGAGGTAGGTTTCTTTGATAAGACCCGTACCGGGGAACTCATTAACCGCCTATCTGCAGACACGGCACTCATCGGCCGCTCCGTCACGGACAACCTTTCTGACGGGCTCCGCGCTGTCGCCCAGGCAACAGCTGGGGTCAGCATGATGGTGAGAAACAGCCCTCTCCCCACATTTGTTTGTAAAGGGTGTGTTGGGGTGTTAAAGTCCATTCTACTCTGTACAGGGATCAGTTCTAAGATTTTGAGTCACATGGGAATGCAAGTTGTATTCAGAGGTGAAACTGGTTTGTCATTAGGAAGATGTGATTTTTCATCCTTTTATGTACAGCTTTCCTTAGCGGTTCCATTATTCTGGTTACTGTCATTTTTCTTTGTCATTGTTCTGGTCCCTCCACATAGGATCTGGTTTGACCCAAGTTCTTCATGTTACAACAAGTATATTTAGAATTTATCAAGTTAATTCCTTGAGTTTCCTCCTTGGTTACTATATATTCCTAGGATGTCATTTCTAAAACGGATGACCCCGTAGCAAAATATCCATAACTCATTTATCATAGTAAATATAGTACAGTTGAATACATTCATGATAAATATGTTAACACATCCTCTCCGGTCATTAGTGGCTTTACAGGTTCAAAATCCCTTTATAAAAAGGTAACCGAGCAGGCTTAAAAGACTTGGGCTGAATTGCCTCCTCACATTTCCTGGCATCTCCCTCTCGCTCTCTGCCAACAGTTTTACGTGTCACCAAGTTTAGCAGCCTTTGTGCTGCTGATTGTGCCTCCTATGGCTGGCCTAGCTGTCATATATGGGAGATACCTGCGCTCCATATCCAAACGTACACAGGACTCTCTGGCTGAGGCCACACAGGTAAGACGAGACCCGTTCTAACTGCACAGCATTAGTCATTACTGAAGCAGTGGTGCGCTGTAGATTATTCTCCAAGCAGAGTACATAGACACCAGGTCTTTTAATCATATATTTTTTCAAAATTGAAACCAATTGATCAGACTGATACTGTATTGTCTTGTAGTTGGCAGAAGAACGCATCAGCAACATGAGGACAGTTCGGGCGTTTGGTAAGGAGCTGACAGAGGTGGCCAAGTATACGGAGAAGGCCAACTATGTTCTCCACCTGGCCAAACAGGAAGCCGTTTTGAGGGCTGGCTTCTTTGGCGCGGTGAGCATCCAACAATTCAATGTTGCCCAATGTTCCTTAAAGAGAAATGGAGTGGTTGTTAACATTTTCTCAATCAACGGCATTTGAAATGTAGTCAAGCCCTTTTGGCCTTTTGAAAGACTGGAACCACAGAGTTGTGCGATCTGTGGTGGAAGCTTCTGCTTTTATGACCTGTGTGTTTCTTCGGGGGTCATTGGGTTGTAACTGGTTTTGTATGAGTCTCTTTTAGACTGGACTCAGTGGCAACATCATCATCCTGTCAGTGCTGTATAAGGGAGGGCTATTGATGGCCAGTGAACACATGACTGTGGGAGAGCTCTCTTCCTTCCTCATGTACGCCTTCTGGGTGGGCATTAGCATTGCAGGTAGGGCGTATATAATTGTCTCATTGCCTATGCATTCTGAGGAAAACCCCCGCTCATTAATCAATGAACAAATCACACTGTTAAAATTTTCATTTTAATAAGAAACTGATTCTCTCTATCCCCTAGTCTGTCTGAGCAGCTGTTTAAATGTCTGTTTCGTTGAACAGGTATGAGCTCGTTCTACTCTGAACTGATGAAGGGCTTTGGCGCAGGGGCACGGCTTTGGGAGCTACTGGACAGGAAGCCCGAGTTCCCCCTCAATGGTCAGCATCAAGCCCTGCCATTCTAGACCACACTGAGAAAGCATTGTGCAAAACACCTTAATTACATCACACTTGGCTAGTAGTCCTCTGCATCTAAACAGGCATGTAAACGTACATGTCCATGTTCCTCCTCATTTCTCTGAAGAGGGTATTGTGCTGAGGCCAGAGCAGCTTAAGGGTCAACTGGAGTTCCAGAATGTCTCCTTTGCCTACCCAACCCGCAAAGACGCCCCCATCTTCCAGGACCTGAGTCTCTCTGTGCCTGCTGGCTCCGTCATGGCCGTGGTAGGGCCCAGCGGATCGGGCAAATCCACTCTGGTCTCCCTGCTGCTCAGGCTCTACGACCCAGTTGCAGGTGAGGACTACAGCTGAGGTAATCTCTTACAGCATGTCTTCCATTTCGTCAACAGTCTTATGATATAGAGATCCTTTTTTGCTGTATAGGTGTGATCACTATCGACGGGCATGATGTGAGAGATTTGAATCCTTATTGGCTGAGGAGTCACATTGGAACTGTTAGTCAGGTAATTGGTCACATGACGATTATTAGTAGGCAATATGTTCCCATTGTTGTGGCTAAGCAGTGCTTTGACATGTGGTCTAACCCTGTGGTATTCTCCCTCTGTGGGTCTGCAGGAGCCTGTACTCTTCTCCTGTTCCATCGCTGAGAACATTGCCTATGGAGCGCCCGACTCTGGCACGGTCACAGTTCAGGAAATCCACCGGGCTGCACAGATCGCCAACGCTTATGAGTTTGTCCGAGGTTTCCCAAAAGGCTTTGACACTGTGGTGGGAGAGAAGGGTGTTCTTCTCTCAGGTGAGACAAATGCATGCGTATCAGGAATTTTCTTTGATTTTGTGATGTGATTACGTAGTTGATAGGTGTTCCTAAAGATTTTTTTTTTTTAAATTGTTATGGTGTTGGACTTCACTGGGCATTCCTCAAACCGGAATGATCTGACTACAGAGTTATTGTTCATAACTAAAACCATCGCTTCTTTAACAGCTTTAATGTAATGACTAGTTTTGCTTTAACCAACAGGTGGTCAGAAACAGAGAATTGCTATTGCAAGGGCTCTGCTTAAGGTATTTTTAATTACACCCGATTACATGCATCAACAATTTTATGTTTTAGTCAAATGGGCAAATGTTGTAATGTATGCATTCTCTCCCTTCTCTCAGAACCCCAAGATACTTCTACTTGATGAGGCAACAAGGTAAGACATTGTGCATGGTCTAATCACATTTTACATGAGTCGCTCTTCCTCTGTTTTGGACAGTTAAGCAAGGTCAATCAGCTGGGTGAAGCAGGGTCAAACAACCCAATGACATGTGAGCTATAACTCATGGACCTCTCACTTTTGCCCTCTCTTTTCCATCCCCCTCTTCCTCAGTGCCCTGGATGCAGAGAATGAGTTCCTGGTCCAGGAGGCTCTAGAGCGGCTCATGGATGGGCGCACAGTGCTGATCATCGCCCACCGCCTCTCCACCATCCAGAACGCTGACGCCGTGGCTGTGCTGGACCAGCGGCGTGTGGTGGAGTGTGGGCAGCATGCACAGCTCTTGGGCAACCGCCAAGGCCTCTTCAGGAAGCTGATGGAGAAACAAGCCTTCCTTCAAGAGGGGCAAAAGCAAGCGTTGCGTTGAAAAGAGCTGGGGAGGGGCCTTAAATGTAGAGAAACTGCCTTTAGCTGTGTGGTGACGTGCTAATCACGCTGCGCTCTGCTACACTCCTCAGTCTGTCAGTGGTGTGTGTGAATCAGTTTAAGCTATTTGCAAGGGAGCATTTGAATATCAACTGGAACATCGATGATTTTAATATTGCAGAGCCATCTCGTAGCGCTGACGGGGATTCATTTTGAGACAGCCAGTAGGTTTGGATTCTCTTCTTGAGGACACCCAACTTATTGAGTATCATTCTTCAAGCTGCAATATGTACCTGACCAAATTTGCATAGAAATGTTATAGATAAGTCACTCATTGAAAGCAAGTCTAAGAAGGGGTACATCTGTTCTATGTGCGCTATTTCTATGCTTCCTGTTAAGTTTAGTTTTTACGTCTTTTACTTTCGGTTTTGTACACCAGCTTTAAAAAGCTAGAAATATCTTTGATTCTGAAAAATATATTTCACAGTGGTTTAGATGGTACAATGATTCTCTACACTGTGCTTCCTAGTTTTGTCACACTAACTGAAATTAGGCAAACTATTAGTTTCAGCTACCAGGAAATGGCGGCGGGAATTCTGCATAGTGCATCTTTGAGGTTAGGATATGCAGAAAATATGAATCACACCAAAACTTTGAAGTACGGCCTATGTGAAGTAAATATTATAACTGAGTCACTATGCCTTTTCAAGAAAACAAAAGCTATCTTTTGTATTAAATAACTACTTACCAGACTGAAACAAATATACACTCAGTGGCAAGTTTCTTAGGTACGCCAACCCGTTCACAAAATTGGGTCGAGCCTTTAGATAGTGAGTCATGTGGCTTGCGATATAAAGCAGACGGACAGTCATCAAGGCATTTAGTTACTGTTCGATTGAAGGTTAGAATGGGTGAAACGATTGACCTAAGGGACTTTGAGCATGGTTTGATCGTCGGTGCCAGGCATGCATGCATGCCTCCTAGGCTTTTCACGCACAACCGTGTCTAGGGTTTACCGAGACGTGAGACAAACAAAAAAACATCCAATCAGCAGCAGTCCTGTGGGCGAAAACAGCTTGTTGATGAGGTCGATTGAGAAGGGCAAGAATAGTGCAAGCTTACAGGCGGACCACAAACAGGTAACAAATGGCGCACAACGACATCTCGGAACTCACAACTCATCCGTCCTTGTCACGGATGGGCTATTGCAGCAGACGACCACACCAGGTTCCACTCCTCTATCAGCTAAAAACAAGAAGCGGCTCCAGTGGGCACGCAATCAATTGACACACTGGACAATTGAGGACAAAAAAAACAACATTGCCTGGTCCGATGAATCTTGATTCCTGTTGCGTCATGCCAGAGTCAGGATTTGGCATAAGCAGCGTGAGTCCATGGCCCATCCTGCCTGGTGTCAACAGTAGAGGATGATTGGGGTGGTGTGGGGAACGTTCATTCCATTGATAACAATTGAGCAATGTTTCCATGCCCTGAAGAATTCAGACTGTTCTGGAGGCAAAGGGGTGTCCGACTCGGTACCAGATGGGTGTACCTAATAAACTAGCCACAGTGTGCATTTATTTGTTACAAGTTATCCAAAACGTGAAGCTAGCATTGTCAATTATGTAGGCCTATTTCAAAGACAATGGCAAACATACAGAGCACTGATATACAAGCAACATTGGCATAAATGTGGACGATCATCAAATATCTTACATTGCAGTTGATAAAGCAAACAAACCACCACTGATCAGTTATGAAAATGATGTGCATATCCATGCAAATGTTCTGCTATATCACCTATTTCACCACTGGCTATTATTTCATTGATGGTATGGTATGCTGGATATTTGATTTACATAAAATACAATCACAAAATGAATCTTCAAAGATGCTTTTGGGTCTTCCACTGGTACCAATTGTACATTTCTGAACAATCTAACATTCAATAGGTAAAATTTGACCAAATCCATGTTATCTTGACAGTATGTATGACTGAAAGACCTTGCAGACTTTTTAGTATTTGGATTTAGAGTTCAGCAAAATCCTTTATACTAATGGGATATGTAGATCTTTAAAATGTGGCATTATAAGCTCATAGTATCAAATAACATTTATTTTCTTATCTGACACTGATGAATAGATTTTTCTCACGTACCTGTGACACTGGATGTACTGTGCCTGGATTGTACTGCAAAGAAACATTCACTGCTCTGTTTTGTGCCATTTTGCTCCTCACATTTTAATATTGGATTCAGTAGTCATCCTTGTGCAATAGAAAGGCAAGAACAAGAATGGTAGGGAGATTTTAAATAACTTTGAGCTTCAACCAATGCCATACCAATGTGTTTGTGTGTAAGTCCTATATAAATGTTCTCTACAGAAGGCTCCTTGGTAAAATCAGCATGTTGTAATAATGTATTCAAATATAATATTTTAATGATTTTGTGTGCTAAATTATTAGGCCTTTGTGAAAAATAAATGATTTTAATAATATTCTGTGATTTCCTTTTCAAATATAAACCCTTTAATACAGAACCTTACTATGCAGGAAAAGTTACATTAACTGTAAAATGTTTTTTATATTATCTCAGACTCAGTCATATATCTTCTCAGAAAATATTTCATCTAACCTAATCTCTCGTGGACAGATGAAACAGCAAGAAAAAAAAGAGTAAATGACAAACTTTCACAAGAGAATTTTACTTCTGGGTAACAAAAATGACCAAAAGAGGGTACTAATTAACCTATTGTTTTTTTTCTCTCCAATCTGTGTGTGTTTAGAACAGTTATATATCAAATGAATGAAATTCTAAATGTTCAGTCGAGACAAATCTGGACCATCCTCATCCATTCTATTCATACACCTTTGTCACCCCTTTGTCACCTCAAATAGATCAGTTCAGAGCCCATGACATGCACTGGCGTTGCGTACTGGACACCTGCGCTCAATATGTACTATGAAGCTAAGTAGTTATTTCTTGGCATCAAATCACATATCTACCATGGCTTTGATTGGACTGATCATGTCAACATCATACTTTCAATATCTTAGCTAGCAAGCTAGACAAGCAGTCATCTTCAAGAATCAAGTCAACAATCTACTGGCAAATCCTGTTCAATCCTTGTCATATGAAGATAAATTATAGATAAAACGTATCGGTACTCATCAGCCATTGGACATAACACAACAATGAGTGGTTTGGAAGGAATCAGTGGCTAACTGCAAGTGTTGCAAAGCAATCACTAGCCTGCTACTCAGTGGAAAGGGTGTGTGGTCCAAGTCTGGGTTTAAGGGTCTCTTTTCCAAGCTTAAAAGGATAAGCATTCACATGCAACACCATGGGAATGAAAAGGTTGAATTCATTGGCCATGCTGTCAATACAGCATGACTTCTGCCGCATTCAAAACAACTGGAAACTTGGAACTGGGAAATCTCAGACGTCAGTGAGTTCAAGACAGCTGGGAACTCAGGGAAAAAATGAGCCCCGACTGGGAAAATACATTTTGAACAGTCATTCAAGTTGGAATTCCAAGTCGGGAACTCATGCCATGATTCAACCTTGTTTAAAAAATATATATTTTCCCCCTTTTTTCTCCCAATTTCAATTACGATCTTGTCTCATCGCTGCAACTCCCCAACGGGCTTGGGAGAAGCAAAGGTTGAGTCATGCATACTCCGAAACTTGACCCACCAAACCACACTCTTTAACACTCGCCTGCTTAACCCAGAAGCCAGCTGCACCAAAGTGTCAGAAGAAACACCGTTCAGCTGACAACCGAAGTCAGCCTGCCGGCACCCGGCCTGCCACAAGGAGTCACTAGAGCGCGAGAAGCAAAGCGAAGTAAAGTATTTATCCTACGGTTCTGACTTGTGTACAGGGAGATTACTGTAAGAACGGTCCATGTTATGAATTCTGTACCTGTACATTTCAAAAGTGCTGAACAAATACTTATATTGACTACATCCATCCTAGCTCGCTCATTAATGTCTTAATCGAAATTACGGATTGCCTCTTATCAACTGACAAACATCTCAAATGTCAGTAGAATCCACATTTGTTTAAGCAAGTCAGCCATATCAGCTATGTTTTTTAAAAAGGCAGTAAATGAGGCTGAATTAACTGTTTCGCTGCCAGACAAGGCTCTATTCATAGCCAGATGTAAGGATTCACTCCATGGTGCTGAAAAGAAAGCTCTGCTGTTGGGACAGATTTATGTAGTTTGTGGGCACAGTTTGTGGGCACCATTTGTCACTGTTATAGTGCAAATAATGTATTGTTTAGTGGTGTGTTGTGTAGTGGCTTTGCTAGCTTGCATCAAAACATTTGGGGGGAGTTTGCCCCACCAAAATCTTCATGCTAAAATCGCCACTGCTCAGGCCTTGAAAATGAAATGGCCTAATTGAACTGATGGAAAGTAAGTGGATTTCGGTGAAGAAATGCCGTGGTTAAGACTACGATGGTGCCAGTGCAGAGTGGAGCATACTCAGGTGTTCAAAAGCACATATCAGACCGAGACCCTAATGCTTCGTTCTTAGGTAGCTCTTTATGAGTTTTAGTTGAGAAAACCATCTCTCCGCAGAAGCGACAGTTACAGGGATGGTTAAAAACAACTTGATTGCCATAGCAACATCAGGGAACAGGGCAGAAGGGAGTGGGGATTCAAATACAGCAGCTCTGTAACATCTTTAATTGAGCCTCTCATTCTCCTTAATTTCCATTCTCAAAACATTATGGAAAGAGTTTAACTGTAGCCTATAGGATGTTTTGGGACAGGTCCACCTGGCAGATGCAAACAGATTGGCAGATGCAAACAGATAAATACAGGATAAGGTAGGATGAAGGAGTACTCACCCTGGTCAACGAGCAGAGGCAGCAGGTCTGTGGAGTAGCTGCACTCAAGGAAGGCAGTGTGTGGGCCACCTTCACAGGCTGTATTTACTGTGCAGCCCAGTTTCACTGGTGAATGGTTCTATGTCATCATGACAATGTGGGTGAGTGCCTCCCCATCTGGCAGGAAGTCCTCCATCCCTCTACTTTGACTGAACTGAGTTATCCATCTACCTACACACACACGCAAATAAGAGCCGATAGGTTAAAGGTGACAACAAGGAGATGAAATAAGGACTTGAACCCCAGCCCTCTAGTACCTTTGAAGTAGACAACACACAGAGCAACCAAGGCAGCACTTCTTCACACAGGCTTTGTCAGGATGCGATCCACCTTGCAGCCAGTCTGGTTGATTGCATTAATGGTTGTGCCTGTTTTCAATCTTTCCGCAAGATGGCGCCAACTCTCCATGTTTTGTAAATGCTCAGTACAATGCTCATGTGCTTTCAAAATGGTCCCGTATTCTTCCACGAACGAAAACCATCACTGTTCAAATTAGTCTCTTTTTCCAAAAATGCCACAACAAAAACAAAAAACTGCATCAGATATACTTGAATACACAAGCTATGTCAGTGTCATTTTTTCTCAATTTTTCATACATATTTCATAGTTGTCACTAAATCTCAGAGGGACTGGGTCCCCACTTTGAGGGAATACAAAATCTCTGATCTGTTTTGACCCTTTTTGACAAGATGTGGCCACAATTGTGCATCATCACATAAACACACTCACATTCTGTAGTAGGTCCACAAACTGGTATTTTTGTGACTGGAACAGCAAGTGCTGGGGGTGAATCAGACTCCAGGTGTAGCTGGTTGAGAAAATGCCAAGAGTGTGCAAAGCTGTCATCAATGAGTAGGTGTTCTAAAACTTTTGACTGGTAGTGTAGCTGATATTGCTGACTTGCTTAAACAAATGTGGTTTCTACTGACAACTGAGATGTACAAGCTATGGCATAAGGGGATGACAAGCGGATAAGAGGCTATCCATAATTTCAATTAAGACATTAATGAGCGAGCGACGACAGAAGTAGTCAATATAACTATTTGTTCAGCACTTTTGAAATGTACAGCGACAGAATTCAGAACATGGGCCGTTCTTACAGTGTTCTCTTTGTACAACAAGTCAGAACCATAGGATAAATAAAGGGGGCATATAAACAGACAATGAAAGCTCTTCCAATATTCAATAATTACATTTCTCTAAAACAGGTTATAGGCTACATGTGCACCCCCAAGTTAGAACAGTAGGCAAAATGAAGAGGTGAAAATAGATTGAATGTAACGCTCAATGAGTGAATAGGTGTGGAGTCAGGCGCAGAGAGCAAAGGATGCGGGAAAAAACACGCTTTAATGTCCAAAATAATCACAGGAACAACATAGTATACCCAAACCAGGTATAACTACAAAACAAAAATGTACCCTATCGTGAAATACAAGGACAGCGAGAAACCCAACGAAAACACTAACCACTCTAACACATACAGATGAACAAGCCCGCACAAACAGAAGCGGGCTGAACGAACTTAAATAACCCCACCCTAACAACCAAACAAGGAACAGGTGAAACCAATTAGACAAAACCAAACGAACACACAACAAAGGATCGGTGGCAGCTAGTAGACCGGCGACGACGACCGCCGAGTGCCACCCGAACAAGAAGGGGAGTCAGCTTCGGTAATATTTGTGACATTGAATTGTTAGGGTGAAGCACATTGAATGCCGTTTGGGTCTTTGCGTATCAAAAAACATACACGTCATATAACACTATTTGACACGTTAAATAAGCTTTTAATTTGACACATCAAATGACACAATTCTATTATAGAATGTTGTGTGTGCTGAATTTGCACGTGCAAGCCAAGCGCCCCCACTACTATCAGTAGCACTGTCAAAGCTGTACAAAAAAGTTTGCTAACCAGGCCATGAACGATGTGTTTGCAATACCGTATTACCTTCTTAGCTACAATATACATATCTCCGTTGCATATTACATCATTTATGCAGCAACATACAAGATATTTTTGGACTCACCTTGTGAAGGTGGCGCAGCGGGCCTTTGTGGGCAAATTTTGGCATCAAACTCTGGCATTCTCTGGATTTGTGGTGGGAACTCTGGAAAAAAAACACAGCCACTCCATTGAATAGCAGGCTAACATTAGTGGTTGCTTTGCAATGCTTGCAGTTAGCCACTGATTCCTTCCAAATGACTCATTGTTGAATTTGTTGTGTAATCTTTATGTCCAATGACCGATGAGCACCGATACATTTTAGCTATAATTTCTATTCATATGACAAGGATTAAAAAGGATTTGCCAGTAGATTGTTGACTTGATTTATGATGATGACTGCTAGCTAAGAAAGTAAGATGTTGACATGATCAGTCCAATCAAAGCTACTGTACATATAACGTGATTTGACGTAATTTTATCTGTGGCCAATCAAATCAAATCAAATGTATTTATATAGCCCTTCGTACATCAGCTGATATCTCAAAGTGCTGTACAGAAACCCAGCCTAAAACCCCAAACAGCAAGCAATGCAGGTGTAGAAGCACGGTGGCTAGGTAAAACTCCCTAGAAAGGCCAAAACCTAGGAAAAAACCTAGAGAGGAACCAGGCTATGAGCGGTGGCCAGTCCTCTTCTGGCTGTGCCGGGTGGAGATTATAACAGAACATGTCCAAGATGTTCAAATGTTCATAAATGACCAGCATGGTCAAATAATAATAATCACCGTAGTTGTCGAGAGTGAGGCAAGTCAGCACCTCAGGAGTAAATGTCAGTTGGCTTTTCATAGCCAATCATTAAGAGTATCTCTACCACTCCTGCTGTCTCTAGAGAGTTGAAAACAGCAGGTCTGGGACAGGTAGCACATCCGGTGAACAGGTCAGGATTCCATAGCCGCAGACAGAACAGTTGAAACTAGAGCAGCAGCACGGCCAGGTGGACTGGGGACAGCAAGGAGTCATCATGCCAGGTAGTCCAGAGGCATGGTCCTAGGGCTCAGGTCCTCCGAGAGAGAGAAAGAAAAAGAGAAAGAGAGAATTAGAGAGAGCATACTTAAATTCACACAGGACACCGGATAAGACAGGAGAAGTACTCCAGATATAACAAACTGACCCTAGCCCCCCGACACATAAACTACTGCAGCATAAATACTGGAGGCTGAGACAGGAGGGGTCAGGAGACACTGTGGCCCCATCCGATGATACCCCCGGACAGGGCCAAACAGGAAGGATATAACCCCACCCACTTTGCCAAAGCACAGCCCCCACACCACTAGAGGGATATCTTCAACCACCAACTTACCATCCTGAGACAAGGCTGAGTATAGCCCACCAAGATCTCCGCCAAGGCACAACCCAAGGGGGGGCGCCAACCCAGACAGGAAGATCACATCAGTGACTCAACCCACTCAAGTGATGCACCCCTCCTAGAGACGGCCTGAAAGAGCACCAGTAAGCCAGTGATTCAGCCCTGTAATAGGGTTAGAGGCAGAGAATTCCAGTGGAAAGAGGGGAACCGGCCAGGCTGAGACAGCAAGGGCGGTTCGTTGCTCCAGAGCCTTTCCGTTCACCTTCACACTCCTAGGCCAGACTACACTCAATCATATGACCATTCCATAAAAATTGGCAGACCATTCCATAAAAATTGAGCTCTATAGGAGAAAGCCCTGCCTCCAGCTGTTTGCTTAGAAATTCTAGGGACAATTAGGAGGCCTGCGTCTTGTGACCGTAGCGTACGTGTAGGTATGTACGGCAGGACCAAATCAGAGAGATAGGTAGGAGCAATCCCATGTAATGCTTTGTAGGTTAGCAGTAAAACCTTGAAATGAGCCCTTGCCTTAACAGGAAGCCAGTGTAGGGAGGCTAGCACTGGAGTAATATGATAAAATGTTTTGGTTCTAGTCAGGATTCTAGCAGATGTATTTAGCACTAACTGAAGTTTATTTAGTGCTTTATCCGGGTTGCCGGAAAGTATAGCATTGCAGTAGTCTAACCTAGAAGTAACAAAAGCATGGATACATTTTTCTGCATCATTTTTGGACAGAAAATTTCAGATTTTTGCAATGTTACGTAGATGGAAAAAAGCTGTCCTTGAAACAGTCTTGATATGTTCGTGAAAAGAGAGATCAGGGTCCAGAGTAACGCCAAGGTCCTTCACAGTTTTATTTGAGATGACTGTACAACCATTAAGATTAATTGTCAGATTCAACAGAAGATCTCTTTGTTTCTTGGGACCTAGAACAAGCATCTCTGTTTTGTCCTTATGTCTGAAACACAGGATTCTAGCGAGGGCAATTTTGGGGCTTCACCATGTTTCATTGAAATGTACAGCTGTGTGTCATCTGCATAGCAGTGAAAGTTAACATTATGTTTTCGAATGACATCCCCAAGAGGTAAAATAAACTGCTCAAAAAAATAAGGGGAACACTAAAATAACACATCCTAGATCTGAATGAATGAAATATTCTTATTAAATACTTTTTTCTTTACATAGTTGAATGTGCTGACAACAAAATCACACAAAAATTATCAATGGAAATCAAATTTATCAACCCATGGAGGTCTGGATTTGGAAAACCACACTACAGGCTGATCCAACTTTGATGTAATGTTTTTAAAACAAGTCAAAATAGGGCTCAGTAGTGTGTGTGGCCTCCATGTGTCTGTATGACCTCCCTACAACGCCTGGGCATGCTCCTGATGAGGTGGCGGATGGTCTCCTGAGGGAACTCCTCCCAGACCTGGACTAAAGCATCCGTCAACTCCTGGACAGTCTGTGGTGCAGTCTGTTGGTGGATGGAGCGAGACATGATGTCCCAGATGTGCTCAATTGGATTCAGGTCTGGGGAACGGGCGGGCCAGTCCATAGCATCAATGCCTTCCTCTTGCAGGAACTGCTGACACACTCCAGCCACATGAGGTCTAGCATTGTGTTGCATTAGGAGGAACCCAGGGCCAACCGCACCAGCATATGGTCTCACAAGGGGTCTGAGGATCTCATCTCGGTACCTAATGGCAGTCAGGCTACCTCTGGCGAGCACATGGAGGGCTGTGCGGCCCCCCAAAGAAATGCCACACCACACCATGACTGACCCACTGCCAAACCGGTCATGCTGGAGGATGTTGCAGGCAGCAGAAAGTTCTCCACGGCGTCTCCAGACTCTGTCACGTTTGTCACATGTGCTCAGTGTGAACCTGCTTTCAACTGTGAAGAGCACAGGGTGCCAGTGGCGAATTTGCCAATCTTGGTGTTCTCTGGCAAATGCCAAACGTCCTGCACGGTGTTGGGCTGTAAGCACAACCCCCATCTGTGGACGTCGGGCCCTCATACCACCCTCATGGTCTGTTTCTGACCGTTTGAGCAGACACATGCACATTTGTGGCCTGCTGGAGGTCATTTTGCAGGGCTCTGGCAGTGCTCCTCCTGCTCCTCCTTGCACAAAGGCGGAGGTAGCGGTCCTGCTGCTGGGTTGTTGCCCTCCTACGGCCTCCTCCACGTCTCCTGATGTACTGGCCTGTCTCCTGGTAGCGCCTCCATGCTCTGGACACTACGCTGACAGACACAGCAAACCTTCTTGCCACAGCTCGCATTGATGTTCCATCCTGGATGAGCTGCACTACCTGAGCCACTTGTGTGGGTTGTAGACTCCGTCTCATGCTACCACTAGAGTGAAAGCACCGCCAGCATTTAAAAGTGACCAAAACATCAGCCAGGAAGCATAGGAACTGAGAAGGTCTGTGGTCACCACCTGCAGAACCACTCCTTTATTGGGGGTGTCTTGCTAATTGCCTATAATTTCCACCTGTTGTCTATTCCATTTGCACAACAGCATGTGAAATTTATAGTCAATCAGTGTTGCTTCCTAAGTGGACAGTTTGATTTCACAGAAGTGTGATTGACTTGGAGTTACATTGTGTTGTTTAAGTGTTCCCTTTATTTTTTTGAGCAGTGTATATAGTGAAAACAATAGTGGTCCTAAAACGGAACCTTGAGGAACACCGAAATTTACAGTTGATTTCTCAGAGGACAAACCATTCACAGAGACAAACTGATATCTTTCCGACAGATAAGATCTAAACCAGGCCAGAGCTTGTCCGTGTAGACCAATTTGTGTTTCCAATCTCTCCAAAAGAATGTGGTGATCGATGGTATCAAAAGCAGCACTAAGGTCTAGGAGCACGAGGACAGATGCAGAGCCTCGGTCTGATGCCATTAAAAGGTAATTTACCACCTTCACAAGTGCAGTCTCAGTGCTATGATTGGGTCTAAAACCAGACTGAAGCATTTCGTATACATTGTTTGTCTTCAGGAAGGCAGTGAGTTGCTGCGCAACAGCTTTTTCTAAAATTTTTGAGAGGAATGGAAGGTTCGATATAGACCAATAGGTTTTTATATTTTCTGGGTCAAGGTTTGGCTTTTTCAAGAGAGGCTTTATTACTGCCACTTTTAGTGAGTTTGGTACACATCCGGTGGATAGAGAGCCGTTTATTATGTTCAACATAGGGGGGCCAAGCACAGGAAGCAGCTCTTTCAGTAGTTTAGTTGGAAAAGGGTCCAGAATGCAGCTTGAAGGTTTAGAGGCCATGATTATTTTCATCATTGTGTCAAGAGATATAGTACTAAAACACTTGAGTGTCTCTCTTGATCCTATGTCCTGGCAGAGTTGTGCAGACTCGGGACAACTGAGCTTTGAAGGAATACGCAGACTTAAAGAGGAGTCCGTAATTTGCTTTCTAATAATCATGATCTTTTCCTCAAAGAAGTTCATGAATGTATTACTTCTGGAGTGAAAGCCATCCTCACTTGGGGAATGCTGCTTTTTAGTTAGCTTTTCGACAGTATCAAAAATACATTTTGTATTGTTCTTATTTTCCTCAATTAAGTTGGAAAAATAGGATGATCGAGCAGCAGTGAGGGCTCTTCGATAGTGCACGGTACTGTCTTTCCAAGCTAGTCAGAAGACTTCCAGTTTGGTGTGGCGCCATTTCCGTTCCAATTTTCTGGAAGCTTGCTTCAGAGCTCGGGTATTTTCTGTATACCAGGGAGCTAGTTTCTTATGAGAAATGTTTTTAGTTTTTAGGGGTGCAACTGCATCTAGGGTATTGCGCAAGGTTAGATTGAGTTCCTCAGTTAGGTGGTTAACTGATTTTTGTCCTCTGATGTCCTTGGGTAGGCAGAGGGATTCTGGAAGGGCATCAAGGAATCTCTGCGTTGTCTTTGAATTTATAGCATGACTTTTGATGCTCCTTGGTTGGGGTCTGAGCAGATTATTTGTTGCAATTGCAAACGTAATAAAATGGTGGTCCGATAGTCCAGGATTATGAGGAAAAACATTAAGATCCACAACATTTATTCCATGGGACAAAACTAGGTCCAGAGTATGACTGTGACAGTGAGTAGGTCCAGAGACATGTTGGACAAAACCCACTGAGTCGATGATGGCTCCGAAAGCCTTTTGGAGTGGGTATGTGGACTTTTCCATGTGAATATTAAAGTCACCAAAAATTTGAATATTATCTGCTATGACTACAAGGTCCGATAGGAATTCAGGGAACTCAATGAGGAACGCTGTATATGGCCCAGGAGGCCTGTAAACAGTAGCTATAAAAAGTGATTGAGTAGGCTGCATAGATTTCATGACTAGAAGCTCAAAAGACGAAAACGTCATATTTTTTTTTGTAAATTGAAATTTGCTATCGTTAATGTTAGCAACACCTCCGCCTTTGCGGAATGCACGGGGGATATGGTCACTAGTGTAACCAGGAGGTGAGGCCTCATTTAACACAGTAAATTCATCAGGCTTAAGCCATGTTTCAGTCAGGCCAATCACATCAAGATTATGATCAGGGATTAGTTCATTGACTATAACTGCCTTTGAAGTAAGGGATCTAACATTAAGTAGCCCTATTTTGAGATGTGAGGTATCACGAACTCTTTCAATAATGGCAGGAAGGGAGGAGGTCTTTATCCTAGTGAGATTGCTAAGGCGAACACTGCCATGTTTAGTCTTGCCCAACCTAGGTCGAGGCACAGACACGGTCTCAATGGGGATAGCTGAGCTGACTACACTGACTGTGCTAGTGGCAGACTCCACTAAGCTGGCAGGCTGGCTAACAGCCTTGAGCCTTCTTGGAAGGGCACTTGTAATATAACTCTATGGCAGGACCCAAAGGGCTGAAATGTTTGATGTTTACCCTTACTAAGGACTTAAACTTGGCGATGACGTACTATCCCCATGAGTGACAGAACAATGAGCCAATCAAGGCGCAATGGTCCTATTTTCTGCTCGCTCGCCCCACCGCCACAGAAAGCACTGAGTTAGGCTGAAACACCTGCATTTTGGAGCTGCCTTACTCAAGAAAACAAAAAAGAGACCATGTGTGTATGAAGCTTTATTAATAACTGAATGATATATATATTTTTTTACATTGTTTGCAAACTGATATGTGACATGTATTAATGCCAAAATAACATGCAAAACAGGCAATACCCCCCCCCCCAAAAAATACATATATTATTATTATTTTTTGTTAAAAATGTGGGGCTCAAAACATGAATGAGGGGCCACCACTGGCTCTATGCCTCTCGCAACTGCAACATGTTGGATAAAGCAATTTCACAATTTCGGCTGTTTTGAATCTTTGCTATGCTGTAATAAAGGCTCTCTGGTATTACTTATAATTTATTTATTGTTATTTACACTGTTCCAAACAGTCAGAAATATAATAATACTGCAATCTAAAAGCACCTGTTTATCACACATAATAAGCTGCCCACTCAGCTCTTGCTCCTATACACTCATTTCTTTCTTGATCTCCTTCTTATTGTTATTATTACAATTGTGATTATGATCGTCAGTATAATAATAAGTCATGTCATTATCATTCATAGGCTTAGCATAGTAGCCTTGTTTTACCACCATCGAGCTGTAGGCCTAAGAGTGCATCCTGTTCAGCTGTCTTAATACTGTAATTTAGGCCTATATTTCAATATAGCCTAAAGGCTACAGTGTCAATAAATCAATCATTCATTCGTGCATGTCATCACACAGCATACAGGTCATTATTCATGCTTTGAAATGCCATTAAGCTTTTTTTGTTTTAAAATTAAATAAGAAAGGGAGCCTCGAATAATTAGCCTAAACAATACATCTACTGCAACATGTCAGCAATTGCATTCACAAATCCATGCGACTGTTTTTAGTCTTTGCGGGAATAAAGGCTTTCAATTTTTTAAAGTTAGAATAGACTCTCTGGTACAGTTATAATTTATTAAGTGTTGTTTACACAGTTCCAAAAGGTCAGAAAAAAATGGATATTGTAATCTTCCACAACTAAGTCAAATGTCTTCCACACATTGGACTTCCCCTTTGCCCCATGAGCAACCAGTAAACATTCCCCATTTGGAGTTAATTTGTCACATCCTCTGCACCAATATACTTTCAAATGTGTTATGGTTTTCGGAGTTTGCTATAACCAACTTATTGATGTGATTATGATATGCTATAGGTCAGGCCCTATTGGTCACGTGCATACGATGCATAAAGTGCATTTGGAAAGTATTCAGACCCCTTGACCTTTTCCACATTTTGCTATGTTACAGCCTTATTCAAAAATGTATTTCAAAAAATCTATTGCCTCATCAATTTTCCCTTAATGACAAAGCAAAAACAGGTGTTTAGACATTTTTGCAAATGACAATACATTTACATAACTATTCAGACCCTTTACTCAGTACTTTGTCGAAGCACCTTTGGTAGTGATTACAGCCTTGAGTCTTCTTCGGTATGACTCTACAAGCTTGGCACACCTGTATTTGGGGAGTTTCTCACATTATTCTCTGCAGATTATCTCAAGCTCTGTCAGGTTGGATGGGGAGTGCTGCTGCACAGCCATTTTCAGGTCTCTCCAGAGACGTTCGATCGGGTTCAAGTCCGGGCAACTTAAGGACATTCAGAGACTTGTCCCAAAGCCACTCCTGCGTTGTCTTGGCTGTGTGCTTCTCCCATCTCCACAGAGGAACTCTGGAGCTCTGTCAGAGTGACCATCAGGTTCTTGGTCACTTGCCTGACCAAGGCCCTTCTCCCTTGATTGCTCAGTTTGGACGGGCGGCCAGCTCTAGGAATAGTCTTGGTGGTTCCAAACTTCTTCCATTTTTAGAATGATGGAGGCCATTGTGTTCTTGGGGACCTTCAATGTTGCAGGCATTTTTTGGTATCCTTTCCCAGATCTGTACCTCGACACACTCGTAGCACTGGACAATTACTTCGACCTCATGGCTTGGTTTTTGCTCTGACTTGCACTGTCAACTGTGGGACCTTATATAGTAGACCTTATATAAACCATGGCCAATCAATTGAATTTTCCACAGGTGGGCTCCAATCAAGTTTTAGAAACATCTCAAGGATGATCAATGTAAACAGAATGCACCTGAGCTCAAATTCGAGTCTCATAGCAAAGAGTCTGAATATTTATGTAAATATGTTATTTATTTTTATGTGCTAAAATTTCTAAAACCTGTTTTCACTTTGTCATTATGGGGTATTGTGTGTAGATTGAGGCCGATTTTTATTGTTTTATCAATTTTAGAATATGGCTGTAACATAACAAAATGTGGAAAAGGGGAAGGGGTCTGAATACTTTCCGAATGTACTGTAAATATGAAACAGTCCATGGGTGATTAATGACACTTGTTTCTACTATTATGAGAAAAACATGGATTATATGAATATTGATATAAAATGTATATGTAGAGAAATACATTGTTGATCTATTATGAATTATTATTCAGTTGAAAGGATTCATTTACTTTTTTTGAGGTATTGTTTGTCAACAATATGACCTCATTAACCTGGGCACAGTGCTCATGTCATGCAGGTTCAGGTAGGCTATACAGGACAATTGTATTTTTTGTTAATAGACAACATTTATCCATTAGCTAAAGCAAAGCCATAGGCTACATTCCCTGGCACCACAGAAAGGCTATCATCGATTTGATAGGCAGCTGTATAGACATACCACAATTTCAGCACCATGGACACAAATCAGTAGTCTAAACTTGGTGAGTGACTATCTGACTGACAGATTTTGTTTTATTTTAGGGAAGGTGGTGGGAGAGGAGAGTGAACTCTGACCTTGTGGGGTCCAGAGAAACTACATTACGCCAGTGATGGCGTGTAGCCTATCTGTCATGAAAACAGAGGAATGCATGTGTCTAGAAGAGGCCTCTGAACCTCATTAAAGCTAGAATCCTTAATTGAAACAATAACAAAGTGGGCAACCCACCTCTGTTTTTGTAAAACGCTGAGGGATTGGCTTGGAGAAATGTAATCACTCAAATTCATAGAAAGAGCAATGGATGGACTGACCATCCATGATTTCAAAAGTATAGTTTTAACCATGTTTTGAGGCTGTTTGTTTATAGTTACATTGTTTTCAACCATTGGAGCAAACCAAGCTTATATTTTGGGTTCTGATGGGGTACAACAGTTGAACTAAGCTCATGAGGCGATCGGATTGAATCCCAGCCTTAGTCTATTCTTGTCCTATTACACTCTAAGGAAAAAAGGTTCTAAAAGGTTTATATTACTTGCTTCATATATGCCACCCCTAAAGGTTCTAGGCTTTTCAAGAAAAGGGTTAATTGGGGTTCTATATAGATAGAACCTTTAAGCGCGCCATAATATATGAAACAAAGTATAGAAAAAACATATATATAGAACCAAAAAGGGTTCTAAGAGTGTAGGGTTCTCCAGCCCAGGCTGAAGTGGTCTTCTGAACGAATAAGCTGCTTATTTTCCCTTGGTGACAGGGGGAGACATAGTGGCAGTTGTCCCTCTTGCTTCCTCCCCTCCTACCAAACTGACACGTACCCCACAGACATCACCTGCTGGGGCAGACAGTGGAGTGGCAGCAGCTGGGCAACAGACCCTGTCAAACCAAGCAAGCCTCAAATGTAGACCTACTAAAATAAATGCTTTATGTACTGTATTTTGAGTTCATGGAATAACTGATTTACACCGAATTTCAATGGGAAAAAATGCTTTGCAGCTTTTCATTTTCTTTGAACACAGCATTAGAAGGTTGTATATGAGGTTCTTGGATCGCTTATTATGTCATATGTTCAGGATACACATCTGAACGTTTGAGACATGGTCCTCATGCCAACACCGAGTTAACTCTGGGCTCCTGTTGTCTCTGTCAACAAATGATTTGACTTGTGTGTTGCTGTGAGGATATGACCTGGCCACTATGTGTTGAAACGTCTAAAGTATATGAGAAGTAAAAAGTCACATTCTCGATGTATTTGACCAACTGGAATTTGTATGTTTAAAAAAAAAAAGAAGATTTTTAAATATAGCCTGTGACAATACCAACAATAAATAGCCTATACGGCTAGCTGTTATCAGCTGTTTCAGAGAACCTGTCGGATGCTGGCCATAAGATGATAGAAAAGAGGTCAGTCTATGGATGCATAATGATGTAGGCTAATAATAATAATAATGCAATCTTTATTGGGTCTCGTCACAAAATAAACATTTCAAAATGTTTTACTTTGCATGTAATTAGCCCCATGCAAATAGTTGTATTAAACGTAGCCTATGCTATGCCTGAATCAATGCGGCATCTGTTATTGTTTGGATAACCTACAGCTACCCCACAGTAGGTATGCACCGGGTTCTAGAGCTCTAAACTGAGTAAACCCTAAAACCCCAAGCAGCAACGATTACAGAGCACAATGGCAAAAAATTACAGACCAATCCATTGTTAACACGGCTGTGTAACTGCAAATCCAAGCTCAAATGGACATTACTATGTTTGTAATCAACCTGCAGTAGTATGACAGAACAATAATTTAAACTACCTTCTTTCCTTCGTGTTGTCGTTCCTATATGGCTATACAGTTGCGCTCCTCGATAAGGGCTTTCCAACCGGGATCCTGTATGCAGTTGTAGTTTGCTGTGCCACGAGGGTGTCTTACAAATCATAGGCTCTCCATATACGGCCCTGGCGCCGTGGCTTCGAATCAGGACCACAGTCCCATACATGGAGAGCCCTGCTCACTTTTAAACCGGGGAGCCCTTTAGCCTGCCTGCGAAGTTTCCCCCGTCACACCGAAGAACCTAATATGGATGACGCTGGAAAAATGTCCAATGGAACACGTAGACATTCTCAATGGTGGGTAAGGGAAATAGGCCGAACGCGGTGAGTATATAAGGTTTGAAGTGCCACTATAGCTCGATCCAGCAGCAGTTGCTTTCCGCCTTCTGAGCTTAATCTGAGACAGACACCACCAAAGGTAAGAAAAATGGAATCAACCCAAACCTCAAAGACTGGATCTACTATTCATGGACTGATATCAAAGGATGTACCCTTCTTTTTATTTTACATCTGCGGAGCCAATTAATATGATAAAATACACAGATAGTGATGTTAGTCTCTTCACCTGAAGGAATTGCGCATGCCAATTACGCATGGATTTATTGTATAGGCTACAGAAATTAAACAAATTGCGGAAGAGTAGAAGAGAGATAAAATACAAATGTTCCTTTCTGTAAAATTACTTGATAAACCCTTGGCCTTGTTTGTAGACTTAATTTAAACAAACAACTGGCCAAATTGCCTGGGTTGGCTACCTAACGATTTAACAGCATTGTGTTATTGAAAGAAATTAGAGTGGTTTCATGGAGTTCAGAAACAATGCATTTTAATTGGATAGATAATTTCACTCATACAACAAATGAGTGTGTAACATGCATAATATAACCAGTAGGGTATTCAACAGGTGACAATATCAATGCGTAAATCTAACCAATGACTTGTGCCTAAACTCAATTCAATATAATTTCGACATAGTAGCGAATTAACTTGCAACAACCTTTTGAGTAAATGCAATGATTTTCTCACTCAACCAGGCTGTTAAACTGTCATCCGTGACTTGTACAATATTTAGTGTTAGACAACGTTTAGGTGTGCATCGTGAGTTATGTTGTTCTAATGTGTTCCACAGCTCCGGCATGTGTGCGTGCACTCTGGAGAAATATGATAGTTATTTGTGTATGTGTATTATTAAGAACTCAAGATGTGTGACGACGACGAGACTACAGCTCTGGTGTGCGACAACGGCTCCGGCCTTGTGAAGGCTGGGTTCGCCGGTGATGACGCCCCCAGGGCTGTCTTCCCCTCCATCGTTGGCCGCCCTCGTCACCAGGTATGATCTGCACTCCGAAGACGCCTGCAACAGGCCCATATTACGCAATTTGCCCCTTTATTATCCATTATCTATCTATGCGTTCCCACGTCATGTTTTGACTGGGATTAGGCTATGCCACCATATAGGCCAATGAGTCTCGTCTTTCCTCCAGGGTGTCATGGTCGGTATGGGTCAGAAGGACTCCTACGTAGGAGATGAAGCTCAGAGCAAGAGAGGTATCCTTACTCTTAAGTACCCCATCGAGCACGGTATCATCACTAACTGGGATGATATGGAGAAGATCTGGCACCACACCTTCTACAACGAGCTGCGTGTGGCCCCCGAGGAGCATCCCACTCTGCTCACTGAGGCCCCCCTGAACCCCAAGGCTAACCGTGAAAAGATGACTCAGATCATGTTTGAGACATTCAACGTCCCCGCCATGTATGTTGCGATCCAGGCTGTGCTGTCTCTGTACGCCTCCGGTCGTACCACTGGTATGGAATGCAGCGTTTACTCATAAACAATTAACTTAAAACAACGTGTCGGCTACGTGTGGCCTACCATGTGTCTATACTATGAGTTTTTGTCAACTGAATATTTACGTTTTTGTTTGTGTTAAAGGTATTGTGCTGGACTCCGGTGATGGTGTGACCCACAACGTACCCATCTATGAGGGTTATGCTCTTCCCCACGCCATCATGCGTCTGGATTTGGCTGGTCGCGATCTGACTGACTACCTCATGAAAATCCTCACCGAGCGTGGCTACTCTTTCGTCACAACCGGTGAGATTTCGTTTGCCTTGTTTGACTCACCATGAAAATACCATGCATAATCTGTAAAAATGCGCTAAAACGCACAAGACGTGCGTAATTGCAATGATTTGTTCCATGTTCTGAGCAAAATAGTTATTCATTACAGCCGAGCGTGAGATCGTGCGTGACATCAAGGAGAAGCTGTGCTATGTGGCTCTGGACTTCGAGAATGAGATGGCCACCGCCGCCTCCTCCTCCTCCCTTGAGAAGAGCTATGAGCTTCCCGATGGTCAGGTCATCACCATCGGTAACGAGCGTTTCCGTTGCCCAGAGACCCTCTTCCAGCCTTCATTCATTGGTATGTAATAATCATATAACGAGTAATGATAATTTATACGCCTATTATATTGGTCAAAATAGAGACATGCTGTTTCTAATACGTTATAATCCGAACAGGTATGGAGTCTGCGGGTATTCACGAGACCGCCTACAACAGCATCATGAAGTGCGACATTGACATCCGTAAGGACCTGTATGCCAACAATGTCCTGTCCGGTGGTACCACCATGTACCCTGGTATTGCTGACCGTATGCAAAAGGAGATCACCGCCCTGGCACCCAGCACCATGAAGAT
The DNA here is from genome assembly GCF_013265735.2 of Oncorhynchus mykiss. Lineage (NCBI taxonomy): Eukaryota > Metazoa > Chordata > Actinopteri > Salmoniformes > Salmonidae > Oncorhynchus > Oncorhynchus mykiss. The sequence continues at coordinate 27,085,065 of NC_048584.1, read as the reverse complement.
CAAGGTATGACATATATGACAACCCAATAACACTATTCGTATTTATACCTTCCAATAAACATTTTTTTTTTTAACAATAAAACCTTCATAAAAATATGTAATGGGTTTTACTCATACTCAACTTCTTTCTCTATAGATCATTGCCCCACCTGAGCGTAAATACTCCGTCTGGATCGGTGGCTCCATCCTGGCTTCCCTGTCCACTTTCCAGGCTATGTGGATCACCAAGCAGGAATACGACGAGGCAGGCCCCAGCATTGTCCACCGCAAGTGCTTCTAAATGTATCATCTCCTGCGTCTGTTTGCTCTGGATCCCCAAGAGGAACAACACAATGTTGTCACTGGACTGTTTTTGTAACCGTGTGTTATCTGGAAAGAAAATCTGCAAATGTGAACCAGCATCAACAAGAATGAGACATGACATGTTATTATTCAACATGTGAATGTAAATGTACATAAATACTAAGTTATTAAAGTCCATTATTTGGTATTTTGATATATGTCTGTTTTATAATCATAATGCCGCAATATGTTGTAAAGCACATAACATGATCATCACACAATAAACCAATAGGCCTTCAGTCCAATAGTCGTGGTCACTCGAATGCATGGTATGTTGAGGATTTCCATGCTGAATATGGCATGGTACTGTAGGATAATGTTAGAGATAATACTCTATAGTAAATGCAAAGGATTTATCAAACCATTCAAACTGCCATCAATTTACACAAATGCAGAATTATAATAGGCTACTGCTATAGTGCATCCTGTTTTGCGTCGAGTCTACTACAAGAGATTTGACTCTTGATTTGGCATGGCGAGAGTGAAAGGGGACTGTCGGGCATGACTTCGCTGGAATGTGCCATGCTTGCTCCTTCACGTCCACTTTAAACTTCGCAACAACACAGATTTGACATTTGATACCAATCTCATATTCCATGGACAGCCTGAAGAAGCCTTGTATAGAATGTATTGCATGGGCAAATAACCACCTTGCACACTGAGTCTAGGGTAATAGTAGCTGCTCACCAGGACCTTGTTAGAGCAGGGTTGGAGCATTCTTCTGACATACATTTTAACAAACAGATTATTGTATTCTAACCAACATTTACCATCTGAATGTACAAAACATTAGGAATACTTGCTCTTTCCATGACATAGGCTGACCAGGTGAATCTAGGTGAACGCTATAATCCCTTATTGATGTCTTCTGTTAAATCAACTTCAATCAGTGTAGATGAAGGTGGGGGGGGGGCAGGTTAAATAAGGATTTTTCAGCCTTGAAACAATTGAGACATGGATTGTGTATGTGTGAAATTCAGAAGGTTAATGAGCAAGACAAAATATTTAAGTTTCTTTCAAACACCTGTTAGGAGGAAACTGACTTTTAAATGCATCTCAACTATGGGCGGGGTTAAAACGTAGCCAGCCTATAATTACTGCACACGAAACACCATCTGTTGTGTTTTGCTTCCGTGAAAACCGAGCCAGCAAATATATATGCTGTAAGTATAAGACATAAGAATGTTCAAACCTGCGATTTGCAATACATTTTCAGACACACATTCTCTAGTTCTGTGCAGATTAAAAATCGGATATAGGCTACACTATGCATAATCTGGTTCTCTTCCACATTTTGCATTCATTGCAGTGTAGACATTAGGCTACATATTCGTTTAATTTTCTTACATAGTATATTCTGACAATAGAATATGAAGATTGATGTGCTATCACTTAAATAGTAGGCCTATGGCAGCATCATGTTACAATAATACTCATGTCATAACAGTTTAATAATAATTTAATAATCAATCAACACTACACATCCAAGTATATCTGATCAAATTATGAAAGACAAGCATTATAAATATAGAATTTCGTAAAGCGAGTGTGGAAGAAGTTTAAAAAATATTGTTGACTATCAACAATGACAAGTCACCGGGGTCTGATAACTTGAGTGGGAAATTACTGAGGATAATAGCGGACAATATTTCCACTCCTATTTTCCATATCTTCAATCTAAGCCAACTAGAAAGTGTGTAGGCTTGGAGGGAAGCAAAAGTTATTCTGCTACCCAAGAATAGTAAAGCCCCCTTTACTGGCTCAAATAGCCTACCAATCAGCCTGTTACCAACTCTTAGTAAACTTTTGGAAAAAATTGTGTTAAACAAATTGACAACAGACTTTCAGCACGCTTATAGGGAAGGACACTCAACAAGCACAACACTTACACAAATTACTGGCTTATTGGCTGAGAGAAATTGATGATAAAAAGATTGTGGGAGCTATTTCAGTGTGGCTTTTGACATTGTCATCATAGTCTGCTGCTGGAAAAATATATTTGTTTTGGCTTTACACCTCCTGCTATAATGTAGATAAAGAGTTACCTGTAACAGAACACAGAGGGTGTTCTTTAATGGAGTCCTCTCCAACATAATCCAGGTAGAATCAGGAATTCCCCAGGACAACTGTCTAGGCCCCTTACTTTTTTCAATCTTTACTAATGAGATGCCACTGGCCTTGAGTAAAGCCAGTATGTCTATCGATGTATGCGGATGACTCAACACTATACAAGGCAGCTACTACAGCGAGTGAAATCACTGCAACACTTAATAAAGACCAGCAGTAAGTTTCAGAATGGGTGGCAAGGAATAAGTTAGTACTAAATATTTCAAAAACTAAAAGCATTGTATTTGGGACAAATCATTCACTAAACCCTAAACCTCATCTAGATCTTGTATTAAATAATGTGGAAATTGAGCAACAAGTTGAGGTGACTAAATTGCTTGGAGTAACCCTGGATTGTAGACTGTCATAGTCAAAACACGATCATACAACAGTAGCCAAGATGGGGAATAGTCCATCCATAATAAAGCACTACTCTGCCTTTTTAACAACACTATCAACAAGGAAGGTCCTATAGGCTCTGGTTTTGTCGCACCCGGACTACTGTTCAGTCGTGTGGTCAGGTGACACAAAGAAAGACCTCGGAAAATTGCAATTATCTCAGAACAGGGCAGAACAGCTGGCCCTTAGATATACATGGAGAGCTAACATTCATAATATGCATGTAAATCTCTCATGGCTCAAAGAGGAGGAGAGATTGACTTCATCATGTTGACATGCAAAATGGACCGAGGTGTCTGTTTAAACTACTAGCACACAGCACTGACACACATGCACCACAAGACCAGAGGTCTTTTCACAATCCTTCATAAGTCCAGAACAGACTATGGAAGGCGCAGAGTAGTACAGTGCCTTGCAAAGTATTCATCGCCCTTGGCGTTTTTCGTATTTTGTTGCATTTACAACCGGTAATTTAAATTGATTTTTATTTGGATTTCATGTAATGGACATACACAAAATAGTCAAAATTGGTGAAGTAAAAAAAATAACTTGTTTCAATTTTATTCTTATTTTTTTTTAAATGTAAAAGTGGTGCGTGCATATGTACAGTGCCTTGCGAAAGTATTCGGCCCCCTTGAACTTTGCGACCTTTTGCCACATTTCAGGCTTCAAACATAAAGATATAAAACTGTATTTTTTTGTGAAGAATCAACAACAAGTGGGACACAATCATGAAGTGGAACGACATTTATTGGATATTTCAAACTTTAACAAATCAAAAACTGAAAAATTGGGCGTGCAAAATTATTCAGCCCCTTTACTTTCAATGCAGCAAACTCTCTCCAGAAGTTCAGTGAGGATCTCTGAATGATCCAATGTTGACCTAAATGACTAATGATGATAAATACAATCCACCTGTGTGTAATCAAGTCTCGGTATAAATGCACCTGCACTGTGATAGTCTCAGAGGCCCGTTAAAAGCGCAGAGAGCATCATGAAGAACAAGGAACACACCAGGCAGGTCCGAGATACTGTTGTGAAGAAGTTTAAAGCCGGATTTGATACAAAAAGATTTCCCAAGCTTTAAACATCCCAAGGAGCACTGTGCAAGCGATAATATTGAAATGGAAGGAGTATCAGACCACTGCAAATCTACCAAGACCTGGCCGTCCCTCTAAACTTTCAGCTCATACAAGGAGAAGACTGATCAGAGATGCAGCCAAGAGGCCCATGATCACTCTGGATGAACTGCAGAGATCTACAGCTGAGGTGGGAGACTCTGTCCATAGGACAACAATCAGTCGTATATTGCACAAATCTGGCCTTTATGGAAGAGTGGCAAGAAGAAAGCCATTTCTTAAAGATATCCATAAAAAGTGTTGTTTAAAGTGTGCCACAAGCCACCTGGGAGACACACCAAACATGTGGAAGAAGGTGCTCAGGTCAGATGAAACCAAAATGTAACTTTTTGGCAACAATGCAAAACGTTATGTTTGGCGTAAAAGCAACACAGCTGAACACACCATCCCCACTGTCAAACATGGTGGTGGCAGCATCATGGTTTGGGCCTGCTTTTCTTCAGCAGGGACAGGGAAGATGGTTAAAATTGATGGTAAGATGGATGGAGCCAAATACAGGACCATTCTGGAAGAAAACCTGATGGAGTCTGCAAAAGACCTGAGACGGGGACGGAGATTTGTCTTCCAACAAGACAATGATCCAAAACATAAAGCAAAATCTACAATGAAATGGTTCAAAAATAAACATATCCAGGTGTTAGAATGGCCAAGTCAAAGTCCAGACCTGAATCCAATCGAGAATCTGTGGAAAGAACTGAAAACTGCTGTTCACAAATGCTCTCCATCCAACCTCACTGAGCTCGAGCTGTTTTGCAAGGAGGAATGGGAAAAAATGTCAGTCTCTCGATGTGCAAAACTGATAGACATACCCCAAGCGACTTACAGCTGTAATCGCAGCAAAAGGTGGCGCTACAAAGTATTAACTTAAGGGGGCTGAATAATTTTGCACGCCCAATTTTTCAGTTTTTGATTTGTTAAAAAAGTTTGAAATATCCAATAAATGTTGTTCCACTTCATGATTGTGTCCCACTTGTTGTTGATTCTTCACAAAAAAATACAGTTTTATATCTTTATGTTTGAAGCCTGAAATGTGGCAAAAGGTCGCAAAGTTCAAGGGAGCCTAATACTTTCGCAAGGCACTGTAATCACCCCCTTTGCTATGAAGCCCCTAAATAAGATCTGGTGCAACCAATTACCTTCAGAAGTCACATAATTAGTTAAATAAAGTCCATCTGTGTGGAATCTAAGTGTCACATTTAAAAAAAAATTTAAAAAAATTCACCTTTATTTAACCAGGTAGGCTAGTTGAGAACAAGTTCTCATTTGCAACTGCGACCTGGCCAAGATAAAGATAAAGATAAAGACATGATCTGTCACATGATCTCAGTATAGATATACCTGTTCTGAAAGGCCCCAGAATCTGCAACACCACTAAGCAAGGGGCACCACCAAGCAAGCGCCATCATGAAGACCAAGGAGCGCTCCAAACAGGTCAGGGACAAAGTTGTGGAGAAGTACCGTTCAGGGTTGGGTTATAAAAAAATATCAGAAACTTTGAACATCCCACAAAGCACCATTAAATCCATTATTAAAAAATGGAAAGAATATGGCACTACAACAAACCTGCCAAAAGAGGGCCGCCCACCAAAACTCACAGACCAGGCAAGGAGGTCATTAATCAGAGAGGCAACAAAGAGACCAAAGATAACCCTGAAGGAGCTGCAAAGCGATTGGAGTATCTGTCCATAGGACCAGTATCAAAGAGATTGGAGTGTCTGTCCATTGGACCACTTTAAGCCATATACTCCATAGAGCTGGGCTTTACGGAAGAGTGGTCAGAAAAAAGCCATTGCTAAAAGAAAAAAATAAACAAACACGTTTGGTGTTTACCTAAAATATTTTGCTTGTCTTTTCTCAGCACGCCCCTCCAGGGTGCTGTTGGAGAGACATCTCTGCAGCGCTCTGCCAGATATAGGATATGGTAGAAAGAGTATCTGGCATTTTCTGTAGCCTACAGGCTGTAGATAATGACAATGTAATGAGACGGACACTTTTTATCATGCAGGTTTCTCCATCAAATAGCCTAACTTAAACGGCACTCAATCCCCCCAAAAATGAGCTGTCATGTTAACAAACAACATTTCATAAAAACCAGGACAGGTCAAAGTAAAATGCACAATATGGAATCGTCATGCCTGTCACCAAAGGAGTACCCCAAGGCTCAATCATAGGCCCCACACTCTTCTCACTTTACATCAACAACATAGCTCAGGTAATAGGAAGTTCTCTCATCCATTTATATGCAGATGATACAGTCTTATACTCAACTCGCCCCTCCCAAAATGTTGTGTTAAATTCTCTACAACAAAGCTTTCTTAGTGTCCAGCAAGCTTTCACTACCCTTAACCTTGTTTTGAACACCTCCAAAACAAAGGTCATGTGGTTTGGTAAGAAGAATGCCCCTCTCCCCACAGGTGTGATTACTACCTCTGAGGGTTTAGAGCTTGAGGTAGTCACCTCATTCAAGTACTTGGGAATATGGCTAGACAGGACAATGTCCTTCTCTTAGCACATATCAAAGCTGCAGGCTAAGGTTAAATCTAGACTTGGTTTCCACTATCGTAATCGCTCCACTTTCACCCAGCTGCCAAACTAACCCTGATTCAGATGACCATTCTACCCATGCTAGATTACGGAGACATAATTTATAGATCGGCAGGTAAGGGTGCTCTCGAGTGGCTAGATGTTCTTTACCATTCGGCCATCAGATTTGCAGCCAATGCTCCTTATAGGACACATCACTGCACTCTATACTCCTCTGTAAACTGGTCATCTCTGTATACCCATCGCAAGACCCACTGGTTGATGCTTATTTATAAAACCCTCTTAGGCCTCACTCCCCCCAATCTGAGATATCTACTGCAGCCCTCATCCTCCACATACAACACCGTTCTGCCAGTCACATTCTGTTAAAGGTCCCCAAAGCACACACATCCCTGGGTCACTCGTCTTTTCAGTTCTCTGCAGCTAGCGACTGGAGCTATCTGCAACAAACATATATATATTTTTTTTTATCCCAAAAGGTAGGCCCACCACATGGATGGGCATTCATAATATTCCATTGCTGGCCAACATGGAAGGCTACACCCCAGTAAGTACGAGCCAATGTCATCTGGACGTCTTTTTTTGGTCTTGTACGGACAAGTTTTTGGGTGTTTACAGTAGGCTTACCACATGGATAGGCATTCCTAAAATTCTATTTCAGGCAACACTGTAGGCTACCCCTTAGTAAGCACGGGCCGACGTTGACGCCTTTTGAACATATTTTTGGGGTGATTTCCATATTCACAGACATTGGTTTTTGGTCCGGATGTCTAGGTTTAGTTCAGATTTGGTGTGGTCCAGAACGGCCTTAATTTGGCCCAAACATAGATGTCTATAAATTACTTATTTCCATTCAGAACCAAAAATGAGACTGATTTCAACATCAGGGAAAAACATATTTTCAACTTTCATCCAGAACAAAAAAATAAGCTGATTTCAACATCCGGAAAATACGTATCTTTCAATGTCCGGAAAAGATGCCTTTTCAATGTCCTGGAAAATATGTATTTTAAATATACTGAAAATACCTTTTCAGCTTTCATTCAGAACCTAAATGAAACTTAAATTCAATGTCATTTTTCTTATTCTAGTTTTGCGGGTGCATTTTTTGGTTTCCCTATTTCGGCAGAATGGCAAGGACCAGCCCTGCTGAGACATATGTTTTTGTTGTACACCGTCCCTGGTCAAATAAAGTTAATACAATAACAAATATTTATACTATAAAACTGTTATGTTATTTGATAAGTTAACATTACATTATATACATCTTTGTATCACTCTCAAATCAAATCAAAGTTTATTTGTCACGTGTGCCAAATACAACAGGTGTAGGTAGACTTTACAGTGAAATGCTTACTTACAGGCTCTAACCAATAGTGCAAAAAAGGTGTTAGGTGAACAATAGGTAAGTAAAGAAATAAAACAACAGTAAAAAGACAGGCTATATACAGTAGTGAGGCTATATACAGTAGCGAGGCTACATACAGACACCGGTTAGTCAGGCTGATTGAGGTAGTATGTACATGTAGATATGGTTAAAGTGACTATGCATATATGATGAACAGAGAGTTGCAGTAGCGTAAAAGAGGGGTTGGCGGGTTAGCCAATGTGCGGGAGCACTGTTTGGTTGGCCCAATTGAGGTAGTATGTACATGAATGTATAGTTAAAGTGACTATGCATATATGATAAACAGAGAGTAGTAGCAGCAGCGTAAAAAAGAGGGGTTGGGGGCGGCACACAATGCAAATAGTCCGGGTAGCCATTTGATTACCTGTTTAGGAATCTTATGGCTCGGGGGTAAAAACTGTTGAGAAGCCTTTTTGTCCTAGACTTGGCACTCCGGTACCGCTTGCCATGCGAGAGAACAGTATATGACTGGGGTGGCTGGGGTCTTTGACAATTTTTAGGGCCTTCCTCTGACACCGCCTGGTGTAGAGGTCCTGGATGGCAGGCAGCTTAGCCAGTGATGTACTGGGCCGTACGCACTACCCTCTGTAGTGCCTTGTGGTCAGAGGCCGAGCAATTGCCTTACCAGGCAGTGATGCCACCAGCTATAGAACCTTTTGAGGATCTCAGGACCCATGCAAAATCTTTTTTTTTTTTTTTGTTTCCTCAGGGGAAACTAGGCTTTGTCGTGCCCTCTTCACGAATGTCTTGGTGTGTTTGGACCATTCTAGTTTGTTGTTGATGTGGACACCGAGGAACTTGAAGCACTCAACCTGCTCCACTACAGCCCCGTCGATGAGAATGGGGGTGTGCTCGGTCCTCCTTTTCCTGTAGTCCACAATCCTCTCCTTAGTCTTGGCTACGTTGGGGGATAGGTTGTTATTCTGGCATCACAAGGCCAGGTCTCTGACCTCCTCCCTATAGGCTGTCTCATCGTTGTCTGTGATCAGGCCTCACTGTCTGTTGACAGTTTCTACAACACTTGCACATATAAAAATCACAAGGTATACTAATAAAATTATAGAACTCTTAAGTATTCCTCATCCCTTCCTAGATGTACAGGGTGCTGTGGACGGAGGCTGCGGAGAGGAAGAGCAGCTGGGAAAAGGATTAACTGCTTCTGAGCCAGGGAGGAAGCCAGAGGCTCAAACTAAAGCCAAACAGTCCAGAAAGCCCCCCAGGGCGAGGAGCCAGCTACAGAAACCCAAAGAAACCGACAAGGAAAACAGGCACCCATTTGCCATGTATGGATGGGGTGAAAGGCAGGCTGAGATGGCTAGCAAGAATACCCACAATGTGGGTCCATCAATCAATCAAATGTATTCATACAGCCCTTTTTAAATCAGTAGATGTCTCAAACGATGACACTGTGGCCCCTTCTGACGATACCCCCAGGCAGGGCCAACCAGGCAGGATATAACCCCACCCACTTTGCCAAAGCACAGCCCCCACACCACTAGAGGGTTATCAACAGACCACCAACTTACTACCCTGAGCCAAGGCTGAGTAAAGCTAACAAAGATCTCCTCTACCTCACAAACCTGATGGGGTGCAAGACCGGACAGGGTGATCATGTCAATGACTCAACCAACTCAAGTCGAGTATAGTGCAAAAAATCCTGGCACCACGTGACGCACCCCTCTTAGGGGCGGCATGGAAGAGCACAAGTAAGCCAGTGACAGCCCAGTGAGTAAATAGGGTCAGAGGCAGAGACTCCCAGTGGAGAGAGGGGAGCCTTAACAGGAAGCCAGAGTATAGGCTAGCACTGGAGTAATATGATGTTTGGTCACTATGGTCACAATTTTTGGTTCTAGTCAAGATTATAGAAACCGTATTTAGCACTAACTGAAGTTTATTTAGTGCTTTATCCGGGTAGCCGGAGAGTAGAGCATTGTCGTAGTCTAATCTAGAAGTGACAAAAGCATGGATTAGTTTTTATCCATTTTTGGACAAAAAGTTTCAGATTTTTGCAATGTTACGAAGATGGAAAAAAGCTCACCTTGAAATATTCTTGATACTTTTGTCAGAAGAGAGATCAGGGTCCAGAGTAATGCCGAGGTCCTTCACAGATTTATTTGAGATGACTGTACAACCATCAAGATTAATTGTGAGATCAAACAGTAGGCCTCTGTTTCTAGAACTAGCATCTTTGTTATGTCCTAGTTTAAAAGTTAAACATTTGCCACCATCCACTTCCTTATGTCTGAAACACAGACTTCCAGGGTTGGCAATTTGCATTGACCCCCTTTTTCACACTGCTGCTACCCACTGTTAATTATCTATGCATAGTCACTTTACCCCGACCTACATGTACAGTACATACAGTATTACCTTGATTAAGCCTGTACCTGGGCACGTTGACTTAATACCAGTACCCCCTGTATATGGCCTTGTTATTTTTATTTTATTTTGTTACTTTTTATATTAAATGTAAAAATGTAGCAAATATTTTGTTACATCCGTACAAAAAAAGATCAGTATTGTTGATTTAATGGCTGTAAGTAAGCATTTCACGTTAGAGTTAAATGTTCCTCGATATTAAAAAAGACCCAAGCCGCTAAATAATAACAACGCAAGTCTATAGATACACTTTTCTACTCATTCATTACTGCTGGAGTTCTTGTTGTAGCGCTGAGTTGAAATAGGAAGAACGCGCATTTTATGGCTTATAAAAGTGTTGAATACAAAGTGCTGAGTAAGAACTTCAATGTGAACTTAGTCATAAAAACAGCAGCCCTTTGCTGTATTCGTTGACAGTCTTTCTCTACTCATGGTTTTAAATATTTTGACATCTCCAGTGACGTGTATTCATGGATGCCACGGGAAGCCAGATTCCCCAAAAACAGACCAAGAATTGCTTTAAATAATACATATTTTGTCTCTCAGTGTTTCAAAATGTTCCTTCAAGAGGCTGAATGTATCTCACAGGAGAAAGCATCCGAGCGAGCGAAACAGCGCCCCTCTGTATATCTACGTGTAGGTCATCTATCTGATACTGCCTGGTTGTAACGGCATTCAGAGGTGGAAGAAGGATCGGACCAAAGCGCAGCGTGGTAAGTGTTCATGATGATTTGTTCAAAACGAACTGAACACTGAAATACAAAACAATAAACGATGTGAACAAAACGAAAACCAAGACAGTACCGTGTGGCCCAAAGACTCACACGGAAACAAACACCCACAATCCAAAAGTGAAACCCAGGCTACCTAAGTATGATTCTCAATCAGAGACAACTAACGACACCTGCCTCTGATTGAGAACCATACTAGGCCGAACACAAAAAACAACATAGAAAAACAAACATAGACTGCCTACCCCAACTCACGCCCTGACCATACTAAAACAAAGAATAAAATAACAGAACTATGGTCAGAACGTGACAGTACCCCCCCCCCCCCCCCCCCCAAAGGTGCGGACTCTGGCCGCAAAACCTGAACCTATAGGGGAGGGTCTGGGTGGGTGTCTGTCCGCGGTGGCGGCTCTGGCGCGGGACGTGGACTCCACTTCACCACAGTTTTTGTCCACCTCCTCAACCGCCCCCTTGGCCTCTTATGAGCTGCGACCCTCGCCGCCGACCTCGGACTGGGGACCCTCGCCACGGGTGCACGGGAGACTCCGGCGGCTAAGGACAGGCGGGAGACTCCGGCGGCTCAGGACAGGGGGGAGACTCCGGCGGCTCAGGACAGGGGGGAGACTCCGGCGGCTCTGGACAGAAGGAAGACTCCGGCGGCTCAGGACAGACGGGAGACTCCGGCGGCTCAGGACAGGCGGGAGACTCCGGCAGCTCAGGACAGGCGGGAGACTCCGGCGGCTCAGGACAGATGGGAGACTCTGGCGGCTCAGGACAGACGGGAGACTCTGACAGCGCTGGGCAGGAAGAAGGCTCTGGCAGCGCTGGACAGGCGGGAGCACCTGTAGGGAGAAGACGGAGAGACAGCCTGGTGCGGAGGGCTGCCACCGGAGGGCTGGTGCGTGGAGATGGCACCGTATAGACCGGACCGTGCAGGCGCACTGGAGCTCTTGAGCACCGAGCCTGCCCAACCTTACCTGGTTGAATGCTCCCCGTAGCCAGGCCAGTGCGGCGAGGTGGAATAGCCCGCACTGGGCTGTGCTGGCGAACCGGGGACACCATGCGTAAGGCTGGTGCCATGTACGCCGGCCCGAGGAGACACACTGGAGACCAGATGCGTAGAGCCGGCTTCATGGCACCTGGCTCGATGTCCACTCTAGCCCGGCCGATACAAGGAGCTGGAATGTACCGCACCGGGCTATGCGCACCGGGCTATGCACACCTCCCTCTCGCTCTCCGGTAAGCACGGGGAGTTGGCGTAGGTCTCCTACCAGCCTTAGCCACACTCCCCGTGTACCCCCCCAATACATTTTTGGGGCTGCCTCTCAGGCTTCCAGCCGCGCTGCCGTGCTGCCTCCTCATACCTGCGCCTCTCTGCTTTCGCTGCCTCCAGCTCTGCTTTGGGGCGGCGATATTCCCCTGGCTGTGCCAAGGGTCCTTTGCCGTCCAGAATCTCCTCCCAAGTCCAGTTCTCCAAATATCGCTGCCTCTCCTGCTGCTGCCCATTACCACGCTGCTTGGTCCTTTTGTGGTGGGTGTTTCTGTAACGGCATTCAGAGGTGGAAGAAGGATCGGACCAAAGCACAGCGTGGTAAGTGTTCATGATGATTTATTCAAAACGAACTGAACAATGAACTACAAAACAATAAACGATGTGAACAAAACAAAAACCGAAACAGTACCATGTGGCAACAAACACTCACACGGAAACAAACACCCACAATCCAAAAGTGAAACCCAGGCTACCTAAGTATGATTCTCAATCACAGACAACTAACGACACCTGCCTCTGATTGAGAACCATACTAGGCTGAACACAAAAACCAACATAGAAAAACAAACATAGACTGCCCAACCCAGCCCTGACCATACTAAAACAAAGAATAAAATAACAGAACTATTGTCAGAACGTGACACTGGTCCAAACGAGTATGACATTGTTTGTTGCTGCTAAACTGAGCGATCTCAACAGTGAAGGGTTTTTCTACTTGCACAAACGCACACAGAAATCAGGACCATGGACAGCCAGATCAATTTTAGCTTATGTTGATTGGACTAAAATGTTTTTGGTATATTTTAGTTGTCACTGTATTAGACTAAGCAGAGGTGATTTGATGTTGAAATGTTGATGTTGAAATGGGGCTGGAATAGTTGAGGCAGCTCCTGTTTTCTTTGCGACTTCCATTAACTCTCTGTGGTTCTAAATCAATAGTTGTTAAGTGGTCCGAAAATGTTGGAAACATTAACTTGCTTGACCATGCTGTAGGTCATGTAACTGTGTTACTGTCCATGCAATATGCTTTGTGGACTTCATAGATTGTAATATGGCTTGGCTTCCCCAGTGATTTTACCCATGCACCGCTACTTGAAATCTCACAGTAACAACTTTTCTGTAGCTTTCTTTTAAGCCTGCTACATGACTGCAGACAAGGTAATCCAAGCCATGCGATTGGCCAGCAGTAGTAGGCTTATAGTGCACTTGATTTGCTGGGAAGGTAGAGTTTGTATCTTCAGACATATGAAATGGTTCGATATGGCAACAGTTGCGTACCCAGAGCACAGCTGAATTGGGTGTAACTACCGCCAACAGCACGAGACAAATAAAAATTGGCAGAAATGTTTGGCAATCGACTAGGAATGCCTTGGAGATCGACCAGTTGATCTCCAAGGCGGTATGTACTGCCTGAAGGGGCAGCGGCCCCTAAATAGCAGAAACTGCTCTACAACAGTAACGTTGGGCCCAAGGTTGTAAAACAGGAGAAGGCGGTCCACCCACTTATCCCACAATGACCTGATTGTAGCTAGCTTGTCTCTCTGCCACAGAGCTGGTCTGTTGTCCCGGTTATCGAAGTGGATAATCCTGGAAATGGTGTGGAACGGAAAAGTTGTATGGAAAAGTTCTCTGCCAGTTTCTGCATCCCACAGGGATTCTGTGGATTCCCCATTGGATCTGAAAACACCAGCAAGGAAAGAACCCCAAAGTATGCATGTAAATGAGTTTGATCTATCTCCTACTAACTCTCTCCAAAAATACACCTTCCCTCCAAATTAGTGCAGTCCAGAATGATTTTCTGGATGGTGTCTGGGATGAACATTTCAAAAGAAGACTTTATGTCCTGTACATGAGTAACCACCATCCGCATTGGCCCTGGTTGCATCCTTATCACATTGGCAGCCATGCGGGGTGGCTCATTTCTTGGACAAGAAGACCAGCTCACCTGCAGGCTGCTGATGAGCTGGTTGCTGACAGGCTGGCTGAGGGTCAATCACATCCTCTTCTTCCAACTCACTGTCAGACTCAGAATTGACAGAGACATCATCTTCATATTAAGAAAATTATTCACCTCCAAAGGGGAAGACACTCCTTACACGCTAGCTTCTCTCTCTGCAAAATTAAGGCCCTCTGAGCAGAGATTATTTTTCCATACTGATTGATTGTGGTAAGGAGCTACACATGCAAATCTATTTATTTGTTGTGTCCCTCCCCCAATTTGCAACTGGCTGGCGTAGTGTGGGGAAAAAGCACTTTTTTTTAACAGTGTATCAATATGTTTTGTAATAACATTGCGCAGGTTCCCGCAAGACATTGTGATGTTTCACACACTAAAACGTGCGAGAAAAGCGGAAGACAGACAGCACCAATAACCTGTCTGTCTCCATGCTTATGTTGAAACAGCATGCCGAGGGAGGAGGAAGACCGAGTGAAAGCACAGAGCAAACCTTTTTGTTTCATTTTGACTTGTTTTCACACACACACACTTTTATTACCCTCTGGTCCAGTGGACCCGAACACCACATGTATTTATTTAACTAGGCAAGTCAGTTAAGAAATTAAATTATTATTTACAATGACGGCCTACCCCGGCCAAACCCAGACGACGCTGGGCCAATTGTGCGCTGCCCTATGGGACTCACAGTCACGGCCAGATGTGATACAGCCTGGATTCGAACCAGGGACTGTAGTGACGCCTCTTGCACTGAGATGCAGTGCCTTAGACCCCTGCGTTACTCGGAAGCTGATATGTGTGATATAAACATGTAGGGAGTGTACAGTGTGCACTCAATGAAAATGTGTTCTTTTGCATGTTCTTCATAGAAAATGAGCCAAGGTCAATGAATCTCAGGTTGAAAGATTAAATAATTTGCAATAAATAGATGCAATAAGTCGTAGATAACTTGTACTTCTTTTTAAACCATTGTTGACAGTTTGTGCAATATTCTGTTTCAAATAGTTGCAACCGGCCCAATGCTTACAGTGATCATAGCCATGGGATGTGTGCATTAATTGTAATAATCTACCAGCTACGGATAACTATTTATTCACTGACATGTGAAAGTAAGCTGTAGTACACAAAATGTTATTGTGAAGTATGGCACAACAACAATTTTACTACAGTCATAACATTAAGGCCTTTATTCATTGAAAGCTATGGAACATCTTCCTGTCAGTGTAATGGCTTGTCGGTGCTATAGTGAAATATGTTAATGTGAAACTGTAATGAACAAAAATAGAAAAGCAACATGCAACAATTTAAACGAGATACAGTTCATATAAGGAAAGCAGTCACGTGAAGTATTCATTATGCCTAATCTATGGAGTTCACATGACTGGGAAGGGGCGCAGCTATGGGTTGGCCTGGGAGGGCATAGGCCCACCCACTGGGGAGGCAGGCCAAGCCAACCAGAATGAGTTTCTCCCCATAAAAAGGGCTTTATTACAGACAGAAATACTCCTCAGTTTCATCAGCTGATCGGGGGGCTGGTGTCAGATGATCCCACAGGTGAAGAAGCCGGATGTGGAGGTCCTGGGCTGGGCTGGCGTCGTTACACATGGTCTACGATTGTGAGGCCAGTTGGACGTACTGCCAAATTCTCTAAAATGATGTTGGAGGTGACTTATGGTAGAAAAATTAACATTCAATTCTCTGGCGGACATTCTTGCAGTCAGCAAGCCAACTGCATGCTCCCTCAAAACTTGAGACATCTGTGGCATTGTGTTGCGTGACAAAACTGCACATTTTAGAGTGGGCTTTCATTGTACCCAGCACAATGTGCACCTGTGTAATAATCATACAGTTTACTCAGCTTCTTGATATGCCACACCTGTCAGGTGGATGGATTATCTGGCAAATGAGAAATGCTCACTAACAGGCATGTAATTTTTTAAATTTGTTAACAAAATTTGAGAAATAAGATTTTTGTCCATAAGGAACTTTTCTGGGATCTTGTATTTCAGCTCATGAAACATGGGACCAACACTTTACATGTTGCGTTTATATTTTTGTTCAGTATAAATTATTTAGAAAAAAAGTTGAGTTGTGGATCACAGTCAACATGAATGGTAGACTTCTGTGGAGGGAGCAAATATCCAGCTCCAACTGATAAAAAAAATCACTACTTTGTATGATTAAATGTTTAAGCTTTTACACATTCAAACGGAGCCGATACAGGTATCAGATTGCAATTTGATGTACAAGTATTTTGACATTGTGTGCTAGGCTTAAAAAAATTCATAAACTACTTTTTACTAAATCGTTTGACTTATTTGATTGATTTACCTGTCGAAACACATGCCAGTAAATATCTACTATAGTAATGAGATTGAAAAGCATTTCACCTGGATACACATACATTTATCAGCATGACAAATATTCTTCAAAATAAAATCTGCTGGAGCGTGTCATTAAACAAAAATACAGATAAATGCCATACTGTAATACTCTGAAATGTAACAAACGGGAAAAGAGGGAAGAGGACATACAGTACCATAATGGAGGACAGATGGGCAATTTCAGAACTGTAGCTGGCGTTGCCTTTTCTCCCCATCGAAAACATCAATCTTCAAAATACTGTAGAACTTGGTCCTACCCTGAGGAGAGGGGATCAGTGGATTTGCTGTCAATCATCTCAACACAATGGTGGCATTGTAGGTTATTTTCTTCAGTCGCATCGAACCTGGGTTAGTTTTAGGTCTCAGGAACTATATTAATACGACACAGCAATCTTGCAAACGGTCAATCTAAGCAGACAGACACAATAACATTCTGGAGCCTGCCATTTCACACAGGCAGCCCAATTCTGATATTCTTCCCACTAATTCGTCTTTTTCAGAGCTGATCTGATTTGTCAAATGACCAATAATAAAAAAAATATCCGAATTGGGCTGCCTTTCTAAACACAGCCAAAGTGCACTGAAAAGCCCTCTGACCTGCATTAGGAAAATGGTCATTGAATTAAATGACTGTCATCAATCATATGAACTTTGGTGCAAGGTGTCAAAAGGGAAGTAGCTCACCGTGCAGCCAGCTTGTGACCCAGTTTATCCACCTGTGTAATAACAAAACCTATACAACTCCATAAATATACTATTACACAGCTATGAATAATTATTAGAAAGTTACTACAGGTATAACAACAATTTACCAAGTATTCTAAATGGATATTACACACTTAAGTAATAAAGATGACAAAGAGGAATCACCTTAGAACAATATACAAACATACATTTTGAATACTTTATTTTAAAAAGAGCTTCTATATCATTGAGAATAAATTAAAAAAGCATGACTCATAACAATTAGGGAGGGAAAAACAACAACTAATAATATCAACACAAAGAACAACCCAAACAACGGGTCAATGAAACCAGCAGGCGTGAGACAGTGCTGAATGATAATTCTCACTATAACATTACATAATTGATAGATTATTCTTCAGCTAATAATTAAATTCTGATATTCAGTCCATAAAATATGCTTTGAGGCAGTGGTTCCCAAACTCACTCAGCCCCGCTCCCCCCCCTTCCATCACTGGGGAACATCTGTCTATTTCCATGGGCACAAGCACTGTCCATGACAGTAACTGTTCACATCCCTTCTTGGCAGTTTTAAAGCTAATTTCCTGCAATTCTACACATTCCGCCATGTCTTGTGTGTTCATGTGATATCTGAGTGACTCAAACATTACAACAATATCAGTGGGCTAAAAAAACCTAGCTGAAAAAACTTGGGCTAGTTGATCTGGACATTTTTTCACCCTGCACCCACGCTGCAACTCCCCTTCCGACAGGGACGCGCCCCACAGTTTGGGAACCACTGCTTTGAGGGACTATATGATGTGTTCTTTATACAGATAACACTGTACATAATGCAATATGCTATGGGTAGCATAGGGCAGAAGTACAGGGGTGAAAGTAAGATGTCAGGGGTCATTATCATATAGCATCTCAGACTTAGTGTGCTGATCTAGGATTTGGGTTCCCTGTTATCTTGTTCATTATTATATAAAAAGGAAAAACAAATCATATCAGCAATCATACTCTGAGAGGCTTTATGAATACAGCCCAGATGATTAAAGGGCTTGAGTAAGATGAAACAGGACTCTCTGCCTGTGTCTGAGGGGCCTAGGAACAAGCTCAGCAGTCCAGAGTAGGGCCAGGAATCCAGGACTCTCTGTGGGTCTCTGACGGAACATCCAGAAGTTGGGAAGATAAAAGGTCAGAGAAGAGTCGCTCCACCATTATGAGCCCTGTATCATGTTCCCTACATCTCATCTTTCCTCGAAGTCTTCACCAACCTGCCTGAAAACAAGGACAGAGAGAAGTTTGAAACCACACACACACACACACACAGAAATGTGTGGGGATCTTGTAAATTAGCCCCTTTAGCTAAGAAACCTGTGTCAACGTGAGGTTAATAGTTACATTTTGTTACAATTGCGTGCTGGCAATATTTGCCACGTACTCAACACTGTAATTTACAAATTAATTGATCATGTATTTTTGTAGACATAGTACCCCTCTATTTATGCCTATCATTTTTTTGCAAAATACTACAATACCCCAAAAAATCTCAGGTAAATGTATCTGCCAAGATAGAAAACTGTATTGACAACAGTTGTGTGGAGCCACATCCACACAGCTTCTAAGCAGGGTCATTCGATCATTCTCAAACTATTGAGCCCCTTTAGCTTCCCCTCTCACTAAAGAGGCGGAGTCATTTTGGGTGGCTATGGTTTTCTGTATCATTGACACATCAGGCACTTGGGAGCTGGAGGACAGAAATAGCCAAAGGTGGTTCCTTCCTCTCTGTGAGATACCTAAAAATAGCCCCCTGGACCCTATCCAACCACACACACCCACCCACCGACCCAAGGGGGAGATACAGTACAACAGAATAAAACTCTGGACTTTGGGAGTTACATTTGGGACACAGGCATTAACTTTACCCTGAATTCAATATGATGATACTCGTGAAAGTAGCATCAGAGATCACCTTGCAGCAATAGAAAAGTAATCATTACAAACCACTTCAGGGAAACCATTTGAGAAGAACATGGATCCGCATTGTGATAATCTTTTATTTTAGTTCTGATTGTTTGTTTTGAGTAAGTACCAAAATTTGAGAGGGGTAAAGAAAGTAGTTAAGGGCACAGATAATCGGCCCAGCCAGGGTTCAAACCCCCCATCGCCAAGGGGGAACGTGATGATTCTGACACCAATAATGCTGATAAAACTAGCCACGTTTCAGCATTTGGTGCATTAAGGCCAAATCTTTAAAGCTCATGGAGGGGCTTCTCAAAATGGCAAATGAATGCTTTACCTGCTCCATGCAATGCAACACAGTCAACTGTAAAATAGAGAGGACTTTTGAATTGCCTCTTACATAACATGTGAATGTGAAAAGCACCATCTACAACTGTATTTCTGCCTGCTATTTTGAGAGGGAGCATTTTCGATGTCACTAAACTGAGCTATTAATTAAGTTACTAGTGTGATAACACAAGGATAAGTCACAGAGCAGAATCCTATGCAGTAGGCAGCACTGAGGGGGAGGAGTCTCACCTTGGTCCTGGGCATACTGAGCGTGTTCACTAACAGCCACATTCCTGAGCGCTCTCGGCCTGTCCCCTGCGAGGGGAGCGCAGCTGGCGCAGCGCGGCGTCTCCGTACTGGATCCCTGATCCCATCCTCTCCGGGTCCAACTCTCCTGGAAGAGAACACAGAGAGAGAGAGAGAGAGAAATAGAGAGAGAAAAAAAGAGTGAGATGGAGAGAGAGAGGGAGAAGCCCCTGAGCTGAAACAGTAGAGTTCAGTTGGTACTACAATTTCATTGCTGTTGGTTAAGGTGAGAAGATACTGAATGCAGAGATACCTGACTCTATCTTGTTGAGGATTTTCCTGGCACACTGCACAAAGGCCTCCTCTACATTCTCCCCTGTCAGAGCACTTGTCTCCAGAAACATAAGCTCTGAAACAGACAAGACAGCAGGACACAATAATAACAATGATTATCATCAATGTTGATAACATTTGAACACAAGAGAATTAGTCAGCATTTAGCTGTGGAGGACAAGAATTGCAACGGTTTTGTGGGCAATAGTTCACACCAGTGAGTTGTCCTACAGTGACCTCTAGTGGAGTATACGCAGTGCAACAATCAGAAATGAGGATTTCAGGTCTGCATCAGAGGGTAGGGGGTAGATTTGGGTCCATATACATCAAGCTTCTCAGAGTGGGAGTGCTGATCTATGATCAGTTTTGCAGTTTTTTAGACACATAGAGGATCTGCACTCCCAGTCTGAGGCGCTTGACACAGGGAGCAGTTTGGAATTCAGCTGTAAAGGGATCATCATTCATACTAAACGCACCATTTTCCTGAGCAAAGCGAGACGCCTCCAGGAAGGTGACCTCCCGGTCTGCGTCCAAGTCCTTCTTGTTACCACACAGGATTATGACAATATTTTGGCTGGCCAGCATCCTGGCATCTGTCAGCCAGTTGGTCAGGGCGTTGTAGGTTTCCCGGCTGAGGATGATCAGGTCAATGGAGCGAGAGGGAGAGCAGTGGAGACATACAAATCAGACTTGGTGGTTCACTAAAATCACAGTAGGCTTTAGGAAGGTTCGAGCAGTGTTTTCCAAAACAGTCAATCGGGAGCCACTGTGCAACCAATGAGTCATATCATATTTGTGTTTTATTAAAACAACATACCCCTTGAAGGTCCACCCATAATAAGGCAAGGATTATTTCTCCTCAACTCTCCTGATCACCTATGAGTAGGTAAATTAGCCTACCTGGTGATGTCATATACAAGCAGGGCTCCAGCAGCGCCTCTGTAGTAACTCCGTGTAACAGACCTGGGAGAGGAAAGCAATTGTAACATCAGTTGAAAATACACAAGTGCATAAATATAAACATTTTACACATCCTAATTACATTTATTAAATTGACATTCTCCATCTCCTACATCTATAGTTAGCTATACATAAAAGCATTTAGTGCCATCCAAGCTGGATAAGGAGTTGGTCAATGTGCAAAACAAAATGCTCAAGGTGCTCAGTAACCTTTATTTAACTAGGCAAGTCAGTTAAGACGAAATTATTATTTACAATGACGGCCTACACCCGCCAAACCCGGATGACGCTGGGCCAATTGTGCACCGCCCTATGGGACTCCCAATCACGGCCAGTTATAACACATCCTGGATCCGAACCAGGGTGTCTGTAGTGACGCCTCAAGCACTGAGATGCAGTGCCCCAGACCGCCACGCCACTCGGGAGGGGAGCAGTAATAGTGTTTCAGAATTTTAGCTGCGCTACACATTATTAACTCCCCCACAACAGCTGGCCATGATTCATTTTACTTGCTGTTCTAAGGATCTGGCACAAGTTCTCTAATGATCAGCTGGAGATGGACACGCATGAAACAGTCCAAGCTGGTTTGAGAAAAAATGTCTAATGCCCTGCCACAGTAGGAGTAAGTATGTGAAATGCTCTCACATACTGTACAGTACCTGAATCTCTCTTGTCCCGCAGTGTCCCAGATTTGGAGTTTGACATATTTGTTTACCACGTTGATTATCTTTGAGCCAAACTCCACTCCAATGGTGTGATTCGAATCGTCTTTGACTGTGATTTAAATGAAATCATTCCACAACACACAGCTAGATCACAACAATGCCTGTTAATGTATTCAAAGTTAAGTTAATTATAAATTGTAGTCTGTCCCTAAAATAAACTACAAGTCATAGCTAGATAGAAAATACATGTCAAAACAATCAATTGGACATAACTTACATCTCTTCTCAATAAACTGGTGAAGTAGACATGATTTTCCAGTTCCTGCATTCCCAATTACTAGGAATTTGAACAGAAAATCTAGAAGAGGAAAAACAAACAAAGTTCATTTTAATCATTAGAGAATGCGTATTCTTAGGCTAGTTGGATAGAAAGCTGGCTAAC
The DNA here is from genome assembly GCF_013265735.2 of Oncorhynchus mykiss. Lineage (NCBI taxonomy): Eukaryota > Metazoa > Chordata > Actinopteri > Salmoniformes > Salmonidae > Oncorhynchus > Oncorhynchus mykiss. Next base: position 27,062,778 of record NC_048584.1, on the reverse strand, counting down.
GTTAGTTAAGTAACAGGCGCACTACTTGCAGAACAGAAGCTATGTTATTGCTTCATGCAGAACGTTACATTTGCATCGACAGTTGTCTGACATTCAGATGGCTTTCTAGATAGCTAGCTAAGAAACCAATTAATGATAACATTTGACGGAGATGCAAGCGATCAGGCGAAACTAAAGTTAGCCAGCTAGCTAATGTTAGCTAGCTATACCCCCAACAACGAGTAAACATGAAAGCATAGCACATAGGCTATTTGTTTTGATGGCATTACAATACACCTGCTCCATCTCATCTGGCTATCTATTGTGTAACGCGACCTGACTGATCAAGATTTCTTACCGTATGTCTCAGACATGGCAATGGTTGTGTTTTATTTGCTAGCAATATCCTATTGTTTTTCTTGAGGCACTGCAGCTTCGAAATTAATTGAAGAAAAATCCCTAATAGCCGTGAATCCTACTGGATTTTCCTTCTCACTTCCCGTAGAACGCTTTTTCAAAATAAAAGCTCTATCAATCAACATTTTAAAAACATCGATTGTCAATAATATAGTTAAATATAATTTCATTATTATTGCATGTCTAGTTATATTGAAATATAATTTTTACTTGTAAAATAGACAAATCTGGTTACTTTTGCATTACTTCAATTTTCTGAAGAAAATGTGTGCGCTTGTTTCCGCTATTACTATTTGTTTTTTTGTGTATGGTCAATGAGTGGCCCAGGGAAATGTTCTCTTCTGTGGGGACACAAATACGCGCACAGGAACACTACCTGATCTAACGAGCACACGAGGGGACAGCTTTATTACAGGCAATACTGTTTCTAACTGTCTTAATCTCCCCCATAGAAACAACAGTGACAGCACCGTCAACAAAAACGGAAGGGATCTGTTGCAGCTCTGTAGAAGCCTGGGTCTATACTTTGTCAATGGTAGGTTACGGGGACTCTTTGGGGAGATCCAACTGCTCACTTCTTGGCCACAGCACTAGACTATATGATTACAGACATTGACCCCTTCTCTCTCATCAATCTGGCAGTAAAAAACATCAACTATATATTCAGGCAAATGGCAAAGAAGTACAATTGAAATGGATAAAAAACTTTTTTTTTTAAAAGATCACAGATGACAACTGGTTTGATGCAAATTGTAAAATTATAAGGAAAACACTTAGAACACTATCCAACCAAAAGCACAGAGACCCAAATAATGGTGAATTACGCCTTCATTACTGTGAGACTTTAAAACTTTATAAACAAACACTCAGAACCATTACTGTGAGACTTTAAAACTTTATAAACAAACACTCAGAACCAAAAAAGCACAGTGCAACAGCAAGCAGCTGACACTAATTGAGGAGTCCATAAACGCAAACAACTTTGGCAAAATTGGAAAAAACTAAAAAAGTCTAAAGAAGAGGAATTGGCGATACAAAATGGTGACATATGGACACCCATTTTAAACACTCTACAACACTGTTCAAATTGACACAAACACAGAACAACAGCAAATTCATGAGAAGTTGAATGGATTAGAAAAAGCTATAAAGGACTGAGCAGGAGCTCTATAAGAAACCTCAGGCTCTCAAATTTAAAACATCATGTGGACCTGATGGCCTCCTAAATGAGATACTCAAACTCACTAGTGCAAAATTTCAATATTAAAACTGTTTAATTTGATCCAGAGTATAGGTTATTTCCCTGACATCTGGATTCAAGGACTCATAACCCCAATCTTTAAGGATGGAGACAAATTTGACCCTAACAATTACAGAGGCATCTGTGTGAACAGTAACCTGGGGAAGGTTTTCTGTAGTATTATACATGTAAGAGTTCTAAACTTCCTTAATAAGCACAATGTCCTGAGTAAAAGCCAAATTGGATTTATACCAAAACATCACACGACTGATTATATTTACACCCTACACACCCTGATAGATAAACATGTCCACCAAAATAACACCAAAATATATGCTTGCTTTATCAACTTCCAAAAAGCATTTGATTCTATTTGGCATACAAAGTTATTGAAAGTGGTGTAGGGGGTAAAACATATGGCATAATTAAATCAATGTATACTGGCAATACATGCAGCATTAAAATTGACAAGAAAAGAACAGAATTCTTTAACCAGGGGCAGGGCCTTCATCAGGATTGCAACCTGAGCCCTGCACTCTTCAATATTTCCATCAACGAATTGGCCACTGTTCTAGAAAAATCCTCAGCCCCTGGTGTTAGTCTCCACAACTCAAAAGATAAATTCCTACTCTTCGCAGATGAGCTATGCCTGCTGTCACCCACAGCACATGGCCTACAGCAGAGCATGGACCTGCTAGAGCAGTACTGCCAGACCTGGGTCCTGGCAGTAAACCCCAGAAGATCCAGATCTCAGGGAATTAGAACAAAGTTCTCAATTGGTACAAAATATATAGAGTACTGCACAGACTACAATTACTTAGGTTTAAAAATAAGCTCAACTGGACACCTTAATGAGGCAATGAATGAACTGAGAGAGAAAGCACGCAGGGCATTCTACGCTATTAAAAATCTAATTCAAATTGAAATACCTATTACAATTTGGCTAAAACTAATTTAATATGTCATTGAACCAATTGCACTTTATGGCAGCGAGGTGTGGGGTCCACTTGCAAAACAAGATTTCATCAAATGGGACAAACACCCCATTGAAACCCTGCATGCAGAGTTCTGTAAGATTCTCCTACATGTCCAGAGGAAGACTACAAACAATGCATGCAAAGAAGAATTAGGCCAATATCCATTAATAATAAAAACTCAAAAAAGAGCAATTAAGTTTTGGAAACTTAATTGAAATATAATTTCCAAGTGTAGCGCCCGGGGTATAGTGGGTGAGAAGTCAGGCGCAGGAAGCAGAGAGTTCAGGGTAGTAACTTTTAATGCACAACAACGGTGAACATACGCCAACCAAAACAAATGTCCCAAACACGGGGGACTTAAACAGTCCAGCAAAAACCCAACCAACAGGCGGGCCTAAAACAAACACAGGTGAAACCAATAAACAGAAAAGGGGGAAAGGGATCAGTGGCAGCTAGTAGGCCGGTGACGACGACCGCCGAGCGCCACCCGAACAGTGACAGTACCCCCCCCCCCCCCCCCCCCCCCCCCCGGCTGGAGGCAATGGAAATCCCTCAACAGTGACGGGTCCAAGATGTCCCCCACCGGTACACAGCATCTCTCCTCCGGACCATGCCCCTCCCAGTCCACGAGGTATTGCAGGCCCCTCTCCCGGTGTCTCGAGTCCAGAATGGCCCGTATCGTGTACACCGGAGACCCCTCAATATCCAGAGGGGGCGGAGGGACCTCCGGAACCTCACCGTCCTGCAGGGGACCAGCTACCACCGGCCTGAGGAGAGACACATGAAACGAGGGGTTAATGCGATAATAGGAAGGGAGTTGTAACCTATAACACACCTCGTTTATCCTCCTCAGGACTTTGAAGGGCTCCACATACTGCGGCCCCAGCTTCCGGTAGGGCAAGCGGAGGGATAGGTTTCGGGTCGAGAGTCAGACCCTGTCTCCCGGTACAAACACGGGGGCCTCACTGCAGTGGCGGTCAGCACTCCTCTTCTGCCGTCCACTGGCTTGTTTGAGGGATTCCTGGACGGCCCTCCAGGTTTACTTGGAGCGCTGCACCCACTCCTCCACTACAGGAGCCTCGGTCTGACTCGGATGCCAAGGTGCCAGGACTGGCTGGTAGCCCAACACACACTGAAATGGTGATAGGTTCGTCGAGGAGTGACGGAGTGAGTTCTGGGCCAACTCTGCCCATGGGACGTACCTATCCCACTCCTTTGGCCGGTCCTGGCAATACGACCGCAGAAACCTACCCACCTCCTGGTTCACTCTCTCCACCTTCCCATTACTCTCGGGGTGATAACCAGATGTCAGGCTGACTCAGACCCCCAGACGCTCCATGAACGCCCTCCATACCCAGGACGTGAACTGGGGACCCCGATCAGAGACGATGTCCTCCGGCACCCCGTAGTGGGTAAATACCGCCTCTGCAGTCTGTAGGGCTGTAGGGCTGTAGAGAGACCGGGCAATGGGAGGAGACGGCAGGACTTAGAAAACCGTTTCACAACAACCAAGACCGTAGTGTTCCCCTGAAACGGGGGGAGATCGGTCAGGAAATACACTGATAAGTGAGACCATGGCCGTTGTGGAACGGGGAGGGGTTGTAACTTCCCTCTAGGAAGGTGCCTAGGAGCCTTACTCTGGGCGCACGCCGAACAGGAAGAGACATAAAACCTAACGTTCCTAGCCAAGGTGGGCCAACAATACTTCCCCCGGAGGCCCCGCACTGTCCTCGCCACCCCAGGATGACCCGAGGAGGGTAGGGTGTGAGCCCACCGAATCAGTTTGTCCCGAACACCAAAGCAGCACGTACTTACGCCCAGCCGGACACTGAGGAGGTGCAGGCTCCGCCAGTAACGCCCACTCGATGTCCGAGTCCACCTCCCATACCACTGATGCCACCAGCCTCGAGGCTGGAAGGATGCGAGTAGGCTAGGTGTACCGATCCTCCGTGTCATAGAGACGGGACAGCGCATTGGCCTTTGTGTTCAGGGAGCCTGGTCTATAAGACAGAGTGAACCTGAATCGGGTGAAGAACATGGCCCACCTTGCCTGACGCGGATTCAGTCTCCTAGCTGCCCGGATATACTCCAGATTCTGGTGGTCGGCCCAGATGAGAAAAGGGTGCTTAGCTCCCTCAAGCCAGTGTCTCCACACCCTCAGGGCCTTTACCACCGCTAACAACTCCCGGTCCCCCACATCATAGTTACGCTCCGCCGGACTGAGCTTCCTCGAAAAGAAAGCGCAGGGGCGGAGTTTTGGTGGCGTACCTGAGCGTCCCCGATAGCACGGCACCCACCCCAGCCTCTGACGCGTCCACCTCCACTATGAATGCTAGAGAGGGGTCCGGGTGCGCCAACGCGTGCGCCAACGCAACCTATTGAAGGCTCTGGCCGCCTCTGCCGACCACCGCAAACGCACCGGCGCCCCCTTCAGCAGTGAGGTAATGGGGGCCGCTACCTGGCCAAAACCCCGGGTAAACCTCCGGTAGTAATTGGCAAACCCCAAGAACCGCTGCACCTCCTTCACCGTGGTAGGAGTCGGCCAATTTCGCACGGCCTTAATGCGATCACACTCCATCACCACCATCACCAGGTGGAAATGCGATAACCCAGGAAGGAGACAGCTTGTTTGGAGAACACACACTTCTCAGCCTTGTCGTATAGGTCATGCTCCAGCAGTCTACCAAGCACCTTGCGCACCAGAGACACAAGCGTGGCGCGGGTGGTGGAATAGATCAGAATATCATCGATATAGACAACCATGCCCTGGCCAGAGCATTCTTTAACCCATACGGCATGACGAGGTACTCATAGTGGCCCGAAGTGGTACTAAACGCGGTTTTCCACTCGTCTCCATCCTGAATACCCACCAGACTATACGCGCTCCTGAGGTCCAGTTTTGTGAAAAACTGTGCTCCGTGAAATTATTCCACCGCCATAGCGATGAGAGGTAGTGGGTAACTAAACCCCAATGTGATGGCAATTAGACTTCTATAATCAATGCACGGACGCAGACCTCCCTCTTTTTTCTTCACAAAAAAGAAACTTGAGGAGACGCGTGAGATGGAGGGCCCCTGCCCCAAAGATTCCGTGACATATGTCTCCATAGCCAACGTCTCCTCCTGTGACAATGGGAACACATGACTCCTGGGAAGTGCAACGTTTACCTGGAGATTTATCGCACAATCCCCCTGTCGATGAGGTGGTAATTTAGTCGCTCTCTTCTTACTGAAAGCGATTGCCAAATTCAGGGGGGATGCGCACAGTGGAACCCTGGTCTGGACTCTCCACCAACAGGGCACCGATGGAAACTCCCATACACCTTCCTGAACACTCCTCTGACCACCCCTGGAGAACCCCCTGTCTCCACGGAATCTTAGGATTGTGACTAGCCAGCCAGGGAATCCCCAGCACCACTGGAAACGCAGGCGAATCGATAATGAAGAGCCTAATCCGCTCCTTATGATTCCCCTGTGTCACCATGTCCAGTGAAACCGTGGCCTCCCTGACCAACCCTGACCCTAATGGCCGGCTATCTAGGGAGTGCACGGGGAAGGGAGAATCTATCGGTACTAGCAGAACACCCAGTTTGATGGCGAGTCCGCGATCCATAACGATCCCAGCTGCGCCTGAATCGACTAACTGGGAAGAGGGGAAAAAAAATCAAGTAACAAAATCAAGACAAACATGTGACCAACAGGGGGTTCTGGGTGAGTTTGGTGCTGACTCATCTGGGGTGACCGAGAAGTGTTCCGCCTGCCCTCTCGACTCCCAGACGGGCCCCCCCCCCAGCACCGATCGGCCGTGTGTCCTCTCCGACCACAGCTGGTGCAGGGGGAGCCTCCTCCTCCGGTACCCCTCGGCACGGCCCCCCCTAACTCCATAGGAATGGGAGCGGGAGTGCTAGGTGGTGGAACAGGACACTCTCCAAACGCCCTCAGGCAGCCAACAGATTGTCCAGTCGGATAGACTTGTCTATGAGTTCGATGTCCCGACACGCTAGCTCCCTTTGGACGTCCTCCCGGAGACTACACCGATAGTGGTCTATCAGGGCCCTGTCGTACCACCCAGCCCCAGCGGCCAAGGTCCGGAACTCTAACGCGTAATCCTGTGCGCTCCTCTTCTCCTGACTAAGATGGAACAGTCGCTCTTCTGGGTAGTGCTCCTTCGTCGAGTCTGGGCCATTCCAGACCGCGTTTGCCCACTCCAGAGCACGACCCGTCAGGCAGGAAACGAGAACACTAACCCTCTCCGCTCCCGAGGGAGTGGGCCTCACGGTCACCAGGTACAGTTCAAGTTGGAGCAAGAACCCCTGACACCCAGCCGCCGCTCCATCATAATCCCTCGGGAGCGCAAGACGGAGAGCGCCGGAGCCAGAGGAGGAGGGAGGAGAAGGTGGATCCAGCGATGGAGGAACCGGAGGTGCAGAGAGGAGACCACTCCTCTCCCATCGGTCCATCCTCTCCATCATTTCGTCCATCACCGATCCTATCCGATGGAAGACGGTGGTATGATGAAGGACACGTTCCTCCATCGATGGGAGGGGGTTGGCAGCTGCTCCTGCTGACTCCATATTGGCGGTGCGGGATTCTGTAACGCCCGTGGTGTAGTGGGTGAGAAGTCAGGCGCAGGAAGCAGAGAGTTCAGGGTAGTGCTAACTTTTAATGAACAACAACGGTGAACATACGCCAACCAAAACAAATGCCCCAAACACGGGGGACTTAATTAAACAGTCCAGCAAAAAAAACAAGCACATGGGAAAACCGTGACACACACACGAACATCGAACAATCCCGCACAACCAGCAGGCGGGCCTGATAAATAAAGCCCAACCAATCAGCCTAAAACAAACACAGGTGAAACCAATAAACAGAAAAGGGGAAAAGGGATCAGTAGCAGCTAGTAGGCCGGTGATGACGACCGCGGAGCGCCACCCGAACAGGAAGGGGAGCTACCTTCGGTAGGAGTCGTGACATGAAGCCCTGCAATGCCAAGAACTGAGCAAAGAAAAGAGTCCCCTCATCCAGCTGGTCCTGGGGCTGAGTTCACAATCCTGTTCTACTAACACACTGAGACCTCAGGACCAGAACATCCAATCAATCAGAATAAACCAAATTACAACACAGTCAAAACAAAACTACATTGCTTATTGGGAAACACAAGCACAAACACAAAGCAAAATGCATTGCTATCTGTCCCTAAATCCCTAGAGTTTCCTCTACAGGGAGCCAGGTTTTCCTGTGTCTACCCATTTAAGGCTGTGCACCCACTGCACAACAGCAGAACCTGAGACGGAGCTGCATTTCCTGACAAAATGTGAAAATAGAAAACAATTAGAGAGTGTCATTTCCCCAAATTTGAAACCCTTATTCAAGGTTATCAAGACCTCTCTGATGAGAGTAGGCCACTTGTCCTGTTGGGGGAGGACGCAGAGAGCTGTGGGTTGGCAGCGCGCTACGTTGCTGCCTGCCATAAGTTGAGGGACAGTGAATGACAGACCAATCAGCCTGCACATGTACTCTACTGTAGGCTTATTGTCATTGTTCAATGTATGGCTATTTTGACCCTTGGTTATTGTTGTTACTGTTGTCCTGTTGACAATTTTGATTCTATTTTTTTTTCATATTGTAAATATCCAAAATAAGTGTTTGGCAATATGTGCATTGTTATGTAATGCCAATAAAGCAAATTGAATTGAATTGAATGTCGAATTTTGTCAACAAAAAATGGAATTGCTTATTTGATCGAATAGAAGTTTCGTAATCTTTAGGTTTCTACGATTGCACTGATATAAGTGGACGCACATCGCCTTTCCGCAACTTTGTAAAAAAACTACATTGTATTGGTCAGTTAAATAAAATATCAAATTGGAGTTGTGCCTGTTGTTCACACGCGTATCTGCCCTCTCACTGGCTAGAATGGTCCCTCCCACCTGATCTCGCCTCCCGCCTACCATCCATCTTTGAGGACACGTATTTCCATTGTTAGAGCAGCCACTGGACTATCTTGTGAATATAATAGATCATCTTTAATATTGACACAGAGCTAGCCTGGTCTCAGATCTGTTTGTGCTCCATTGCTGTCATTGTCAAGCAGTACACGTTTGGCATGATAGCACAAACAGACTGGAATTGAGGCTTTCTTCAATCTAGTTGGTCTTGATCTAGTGTTCTTCTTCTTCTATGATATAATGGCGGTCAGTAAACAAACATTTAAGGTGCATGCCGCAACCTACTGTGCTGGAGTGTGTTGTCAATCTTTGTAATGGGTGCGTGTTGGTGGCAGGGAAGTCAGGCACAGGAGAACAAACTTAATAAGTTTTCACAAGTGCTCACAAAACTCCAAAAAACAAAATATACAAAATAATAAAAGTGGGTACAAAACCCGTCGCACACCAACACATAACTTGCACATAACATACAATCAAACTATCTCCGACAAGGACATGAGGGTTAAATACACAACATGTAATTGATGGGATTGGAACCAGGTGTGAAGGAAGACAAGACAAAACCACTGGAAAATGAAAAATGGATCAGCGATGGCTAGAAGGTCGGTGACGTCGACCGCCGAACACCGCCCGAACAAGGAGAGGGACCGACTTCGGCGGAAGTTGTGACAATCTTGGTCTACATTATCTCCGCATTTCCAAATCTTCCTACCTACAGTTGAAGTCGGGAGTTTACACATACTTAGGTTGGAGTCATTAAAACCCATTTTTCAACCGTTTTTCAACCACAAAACTAAAGTTTTGGCAAGTCGGTTAAGGACATCTACTGCAGTAGAAAGTAATTTTTTTAAACAATTATTTACAGACAGAAGTTTACATACACTAAGTTGACTGTGCCTTTAAACAGCTTGGAAAATTCCAGAACATTATGTCATTATATCATTTGAGTCAATTGGATGTGTATCTGTGGATGTATTTCAAGGCCTACCTTCTGACTCAGTGCCTCTTTGCTTGACATCATGGGAAAATCAAAAGAAATCAGCCAGGACCTCAGAAAAAAAATTGTAGACCTCCACAACTCTGGTTCATCCTTAGGAGCAATTTCCAAATGCCTGAAGGAACCACGTTTATCTGTGCAAACAATAGTATGCAAGTATAAACACCATGAGACCACACAGCTGTCATACAGCTCAGGAAGGAGAAGCGTTCTGTTTCCTAGAGATGAACGTACTTTGGTGCGAAAAGTGCAAATCAATCCCAGAACAACAGCAAAGGACCTTGTGAAGATGCTAGAGGAAACAGGTAGAAAAGTATCTATATCCACAGTAAAACAAGTCCTATATCGATATAACCTGAAAGGCCGCTCAGCAAGGAAGAAGCCACTGCTCCAAAACCATCGTAAAAAAACAGACTACCGTTTGCAACTGCACATAGGGACAAAGATGGTACTTTTTGGAGAAATGTCCTCTGGTCTGATGAAACAAAAATAGAACTGTTTGGCCATAATGCAAGCCTAAGAACACCATCCCAACCGTGAAGCACGGGGGTGGCAGCATCATGTTGTGGGGGTGCTTTGCAGCAAGAGGGACTGGTGCACTTCACAAAATAGATGGCATCATGAGGACGGAAAATTATGTGGATATATTGAAGCAACATCTCAAGACATCAGGTAAAGCTTGGTCGCAAATGGGTCTTCCAAATGGACAATGACCCCAAGAGTACTTCCAAAGTTGTGGGAAAATGGCTTAAGGACAACAAAGTCAAGGTATTGGAGCCATCACAAATCCCTGACCTCAGTCCTAAAGAAAACTTGTGGGAAGAACTTAAAAAGCGTGTACGTGCAAGGAGGCCTACAAACCTGCCTCAGTTACACCAGCTCTGTCAGGAGGAATGTGCCAAAATTCACCAAACTTATTGTGGGAAGCTTGTGGAAGGCTACCCGAAACGTTTGACCCAAGTTAAATAATTTCAAGGCAATGCTACCAAATACTAATTGAGTGTATGTACACTTCTGACCACTGGGAATGTGATGAAAGAAATAAAAGCTGAAATAAATAATTATTTCTACTATTATTCTGACATTTCACATTCTTAAAATAAAGTGGTGATCCTAACTGACCTAAGGCAGGGAATTTTTACTCTGATTAAATATAAGGAATTGTGAAAAACTGAGTTTAAATGTATTTGTCTAAGGTGTATGTAAACGTCCGACTTCAACTGTAGCTGGCTGGGTTTTTCCGTCCATTGGCAAGATAGAACAGCTGCCTCCGGTAAGACAAGGGGTGTCTATTTGTAAACAACAGTTGGTGCACGAAATCTAATATTAAGGAAGTCTCAAGGTTTTGCTAGCCTGAGGTAGAGTATCTCATGATAAAATGTAGACCACATTATTTACCAACAGCTATTTTTCGTAGCTGTCTATCTACTACCACACACTGGGGCTGGCACTATGATAGCACTCAACGAGATGTATAAGGCCATAAGCAACAAGAAAATCTCATCCAGAGGAGGCACTCCTAGTGGCCAGTGACTTTAATGCAGGAAAACTTAAATCCGTTTTACCTCATTTCTACCAGCTTGTTACATGTGCAACCAGAGAGAAAACAAACTCTAGACCACCTTTACTCCACACACAGAGATGTGTACAAAGCTCCCTAGCCCTCCATTTGGCAAATCTGACCATAACTCTATCCTCCTGATTCTTGCTTACAAACAAAAACTAAAGCAGGAAGTGACTCGCTCAATGCGGAAGTGACTTGCTTAATGCGGAAGTGGTCAGATGACGCAGATGCTAAGCTACAGGACTGTTTTGATAGCACAGACTTAAATAGGTTCAGGGATTCTTCTGATGGCATTGAGGAGTACACCACATCAGACACTGGCTTAATCAATAAGTGCATCGGAGATGTGACCGTACGTACATACCCCAACCAGAAGCCATGGATTACAGGCAACATCCACACTGAGCTAAAGGGTAGAGCTGTCGCTTTCAAGGAGCGGGACTCTAACCTGGAAGCTTATAAGAAATCCCGCTATTCCCTCCGACAAACCATCAAACAGGCAAAGCATCAATACAGGTCTAAGATCGAATACTACTACACCGGCTCCGACGCTCGTCGGATGTGGCAGGGCTTGCAAACTATTACAGACTACAAAACTAAGCACAGCCACGAGCTGCCCAATGACACGAGTCTACCAGACGAGCTAAATAGTTTTTATGCTTGCTTCGAGGCTCGCAACACTGAAGCATGCACGAGAGCATCAGCTGTTCCGGATGACTGCGTGATAACGCTCTCTGTAGCCGATGTGAGTATGACCTTTAAACAGGTCAACATTCACAAGGCCGCATGTCCAGGCGGATTTCCAGGACGTCTACTCCGACCATGCGCTGACCCACTGGCAAGTGTCTTCACTGATATTTTCACACTGTCCCTGACCGAGTCTGTAATAACAACATGTTTTAAGCAGACCACCATAGTCCCTGTGCCCAAGAACACCAAGGTAACCTGCCTAAATGACGACCAACCCGTAGCACTCACATCTGTAGCCTGAAGTGCTTCGAAAGGCTAGTCATGGCTCACATTAACACCCCAATTTGTATATACCGCCCCAAAAGATCCATGGATGATGCAATCTCTATTGCACTCCACACTGCCCTTTCCCACCTGGACAGAAGGAACACCTATGTGAGAATGCTATTCATTGACTACAGCTCAGCATTCAATACCATAGTGCCCTCAAAGCTCATCACTAAACTAAGGACCCTGGGAATAAACACCTCCATCTGCAACTGGATCCTGGTCTTCATGACTGGCCGCCCCCAGCTGGTAAGGGGAGGTAACAACACATCTGCCACGCTGATCCTTAACACAGGGGCCCCTCAGGAGGGTGTGCTTAGTCCCCTCCTGTACTCCCTGTTCACCCATGGCTGCATGGTCAAGCATGACTTCCAGACTTCTTCCATTTAAGAATGATGGAAGCCATTGTGTACTTAGGGACATTCAATGCTGCAGAAATGTTTTGGTACTTTTCCCCAGATCTGTGCCTCGATACAATCCTGTCACTGAAGGCTAACTTCTTAAACCTGGGGTCAAGTGCAGTAGTTTCTGATAGCACGTGATTATATTCTGTTCTGTGGAACTTTCTGTCCATTGATGAACAAAGGGTGTCCATCAACTCTGTCACATGTCCTGTGGTTACATTTCCTTCTCTTTGGTGGCTGGCTGTGATTCGCTGTAGACCCTTACACAGGAGTATCACTTTTGAGGCTGTTACATAGCTGAAAAGAGAGAACAGTAACTTATTAGTTCAAGTTCATGTTTTGTCTAGTGATACTACATTCTCATATACTGCTCATATACATATATAATACTGGATTAAATAATGATGTAGTAATAACTGCTTACTGTACCTCTCTCCACTGATCTCCACAGTGACCTGCTCAAAGGGTTCCAGGACTCTGCACACCTCCTCCACCACCTCCCATTCCTCTTGGGTCAGAACATCAACAGGTGCATTGACAATGGCCTAACTGACCTAAGGCAGGGAATTTTTACTCTGATTAAATATAAGGAATTGTGAAAAACTGAGTTTAAATGTATTTGTCTAAGGTGTATGTAAACGTCCGACTTCAACTGTAGCTGGCTGGGTTTTTCCGTCCATTGGCAAGATAGAACAGCTGCCTCCGGTAAGACAAGGGGTGTCTATTTGTAAATAACAGTTGGTGCACGAAATCTAATATTAAGGAAGTCTCAAGGTTTTGCTAGCCTGAGGTAGAGTATCTCATGATAAAATGTAGACCACATTATTTACCAACAGCTATTTTTCGTAGCTGTCTATCTACTACCACACACTGGGGCTGGCACTATGATAGCACTCAACGAGATGTATAAGGCCATAAGCAACAAGAAAATCTCATCCAGAGGAGGCGCTCCTAGTGGCCAGTGACTTTAATGCAGGAAAACTTAAATCCGTTTTACCTCATTTCTACCAGCTTGTTACATGTGCAACCAGAGAGAAAACAAACTCTAGACCACCTTTACTCCACACACAGAGATGTGTACAAAGCTCCCTAGCCCTCCATTTGGCAAATCTGACCATAACTCTATCCTCCTGATTCTTGCTTACAAACAAAAACTAAAGCAGGAAGTGACTCGCTCAATGCGGAAGTGACTTGCTTAATGCGGAAGTGGTCAGATGACGCAGATGCTAAGCTACAGGACTGTTTTGATAGCACAGACTTAAATAGGTTCAGGGATTCTTCTGATGGCATTGAGGAGTACACCACATCAGACACTGGCTTAATCAATAAGTGCATCGGAGATGTGACCGTACGTACATACCCCAACCAGAAGCCATGGATTACAGGCAACATCCACACTGAGCTAAAGGGTAGAGCTGTCGCTTTCAAGGAGCGGGACTCTAACCTGGAAGCTTATAAGAAATCCCGCTATTCCCTCCGACAAACCATCAAACAGGCAAAGCATCAATACAGGTCTAAGATCGAATACTACTACACCGGCTCCGACGCTCGTCGGATGTGGCAGGGCTTGCAAACTATTACAGACTACAAAACTAAGCACAGCCACGAGCTGCCCAATGACACGAGTCTACCAGACGAGCTAAATAGTTTTTATGCTTGCTTCGAGGCTCGCAACACTGAAGCATGCACGAGAGCATCAGCTGTTCCGGATGACTGCGTGATAACGCTCTCTGTAGCCGATGTGAGTATGACCTTTAAACAGGTCAACATTCACAAGGCCGCATGTCCAGGCGGATTTCCAGGACGTCTACTCCGACCATGCGCTGACCCACTGGCAAGTGTCTTCACTGATATTTTCACACTGTCCCTGACCGAGTCTGTAATAACAACATGTTTTAAGCAGACCACCATAGTCCCTGTGCCCAAGAACACCAAGGTAACCTGCCTAAATGACGACCAACCCGTAGCACTCACATCTGTAGCCTGAAGTGCTTCGAAAGGCTAGTCATGGCTCACATTAACACCCCAATTTGTATATACCGCCCCAAAAGATCCATGGATGATGCAATCTCTATTGCACTCCACACTGCCCTTTCCCACCTGGACAGAAGGAACACCTATGTGAGAATGCTATTCATTGACTACAGCTCAGCATTCAATACCATAGTGCCCTCAAAGCTCATCACTAAACTAAGGACCCTGGGAATAAACACCTCCATCTGCAACTGGATCCTGGTCTTCATGACTGGCCGCCCCCAGCTGGTAAGGGGAGGTAACAACACATCTGCCACGCTGATCCTTAACACAGGGGCCCCTCAGGAGGGTGTGCTTAGTCCCCTCCTGTACTCCCTGTTCACCCATGGCTGCATGGTCAAGCATGACTTCCAGACTTCTTCCATTTAAGAATGATGGAAGCCATTGTGTACTTAGGGACATTCAATGCTGCAGAAATGTTTTGGTACTTTTCCCCAGATCTGTGCCTCGATACAATCCTGTCACTGAAGGCTAACTTCTTAAACCTGGGGTCAAGTGCAGTAGTTTCTGATAGCACGTGATTATATTCTGTTCTGTGGAACTTTCTGTCCATTGATGAACAAAGGGTGTCCATCAACTCTGTCACATGTCCTGTGGTTACATTTCCTTCTCTTTGGTGGCTGGCTGTGATTCGCTGTAGACCCTTACACAGGAGTATCACTTTTGAGGCTGTTACATAGCTGAAAAGAGAGAACAGTAACTTATTAGTTCAAGTTCATGTTTTGTCTAGTGATACTACATTCTCATCTACTGCTCATATACATATATAATACTGGATTAAATAATGATGTAGTAATAACTGCTTACTGTACCTCTCTCCACTGATCTCCACAGTGACCTGCTCAAAGGGTTCCAGGACTCTGCACACCTCCTCCACCACCTCCCATTCCTCTTGGGTCAGAACATCAACAGGTGCATTGACAATGGCCAGGGTAGAAATGGTATCATTTGACTCAAGAAACCTCTAAAACATAAAATGTTTAATTCCACCTTGTAGTGCAGTCTTGTTTAGGCCTTAGCTCAGGCATTCCCATCTGGCGTTGTGTTGACTTTAGTTTTTCAGCACCTACTGTGCTCCTGTGGAAGTATTGCACAGCTGCTTTCACTTTGTCCACAGTGGACTTCATCACCTTCAGAGCATCTCTTACAATCAGGTTGATTGTGTAGGCAAGACATGGATGATGGGTCCATTTAAACATTTTCATGGCTTTGGTTATGTTAGCTGCAATGTCGCTAACACAACAGACTACTTTTCCATCTACTTGCCAATCTCTGGCCACTCTCACAGTTCCTCTGCCAAGTTCTCTGAGGTGTGTCTGTCGCTGACTTCCCACACTGAAGCCTGTGTGCTCTCGTACAGTTGTGGAATAATTGATTTTGAAAGGGGTTTCCTGCTTGGAATTGTGTATATTGGATTTAGACTATTGCTATAATTTATCAAATCTCTATCCTCCACGATCGAAAATGGCTGAAAATCAGTGGCAATCATTTTAGCCAATGCAATATAAATTTGGCCTTGTTTTGCAACAGACATAAACTTTTGCATAAACTGGTCCATAGAAGACTGTGTTGCTGTGGGTTGCGGAGTAGGCATACTTGACTGAGTGGATACATCTCCATGTGTGGACGTGCTGGCTCCACCACTATCACTAGCAGGCCCGCTAGTTTCTCAAAGCCCCGCTACAGCTAGCTTCATAGTTGGGTGCACAGTTCGCATATGCCAGTGTAGGTAGGGCGTAGAACCGGCTTTATATGAGATTTTGTTTTGGCAAATTCTACACTGTGCTCTAACATTGTCTACATTATTAAAATGCATCCAAATGCTACTGTGCTTCCGACTCATTTTCCAGCTGTTGTTTTCACAGCTGTCTTTCCTCTCTCTCCTTGGCTGCTAAGTGTGTGACTGTGAGTGAGTTGGCTCGGTCCTCCCTCACGCATCTTTGGTTCATTGGTTGACACTGCGTGTCTGATTGACAGGAACAACAGGAGAGGCTGTTAGTCTGAGCAGACAGTCAGAATGAATGTGTGCACTTGAGCATTTAGGCCTATATTATTTATTTGTTTGTTCTTTGAATTAGTTCATTCTATTCATTTAAATATTTTGATTATTCATATCTTAATTTTTAAAAACATTTTATAAATATATTAATTCGGCTCTTCCGATATGCGAGCTGGCTACCAACGTTCACCTACAAGAGCCGGCTCTTAGAGCCGATTCGTTCACGAACGCAACATCACTAGTTTAGACCAAACTGTTCGGACGCTACAGACAGAAGTTGCCATATCAGCTGTACCAACTTCAGATGAGTCCCAAGACACGTTTGGAGGTCGTAGAGAAAAATAGAACACCATCATGTTGGTGAGAGTCTCATCTTTCCATAGAGGGGTCATAATAGTTGGAAGGCCAAACGCCACATATGATTTTGTGAGAAGACCGATTTCTGGATGTCTAATGGTCTGACAAACACCACTCTAGCTCTGTCACCTTTCACCACAGATGCGGAAGTGTGATGTGGTGGATTGAGATGCAATGCAAAAAAACAGGACATCTCTAGTTTTTATTCTTACCGCCATCGATAAGCGACATTACTGTGCAGCCGTATTCATCGACCTGGCCAAGGCTTTCGACTCTGTCAATCACAACATTCTTATTGGCAGACTCGACAGCCTTGGTTTCTCAAATGATTGCCTCGCCTGGTTTACCAACTACTTCTCTGATAGAGTTCAGTGTGTCAAATCGGAGGGCCTGTTGTCTGGACCTCTGACAGTCTCTATGGGTGTGCCACAGGGTTCAATTCTCGGGCCGACTCTCTTTTCTGTATACATCAATGGTGTTGCTCTTGCTGCTGGTGATTCTCTGATCCACCTCTACGCAGACGACACCATTCTGCATACTTCTGGCCCCTCCTTGGACACTGTGTTAACTAACCTCCAGACGAACTTCAATGCCATACAACTCTCCTTCCGTGGCCTCCAACTGCTCTTAAACGCAAGTAAAACTAAATGCATGCTTTTCAATCGATCGCTGCCCGCACCTGCTCGCCCGTCCAGCATCACTACTCTGGACGGCTCTGACTTAGAATACATGGACAACTACAAATACCTGGGTGTCTGGTTAGGCTGTAAACTCTCCTTCCAGACTCACATTAAGCATCTCCAATCCAAAATTAAATCTAGAATCGGCTTCCTATATCGCAACAAAGCATCCTTCACTCATGCTGCCAAACATACCCTCGTAAAACTGACCATCCTACCGATCCTCGACTTCGGTGATGTCATCTATAAAATAGCCTCCGACACTCTACTCAACAAACTGGATGCAGTCTATCACAGTGCCATCCGTTTTGTCACCAAAGCCCCATACACTACCCACCATTGCGACCTGTACGCTCTCGTTGGTTGGCCCTCGCTTCATACTCGTCGCCAAATCCACTAGCTACAGGTTATCTATAAGTCTCTGCTAGGTAAAGCCCCGCCTTATCTCAGCTCCCTGGTCACCATAGCAGCACCCACTCGTAGCACACGCTCCAGCAGGTATATCTCACTGGTCACCCCCAAAGCCAATTCCTCCTTTGGTCGTCTTTCCTTCCAGTTCTCTGCTGCCCATGACTGGAACGAATTGCAAAAATCTCTGAAGCTGGAGACTCACATCTCCCTCACTAGCTTTAAGCACCAGCTGTCAGAGCATTTTACAGATCACTGCACCTGTACTTAGATGGGCTGTTTACAGATAGGCTATCTACCTACCTCATCCCCATACTGGTATTTATTTATTTATTTTGCTCCTTTGTACCCCAGTATCTCTACTTGCACATTCATCTTCTGCCGATCTACCATTCCAGTGTTTAATTGCTATATTGTAATTACTTCGCCACCATGGCCTTACCTCATTTGCACTCACTGTATATAGACTTTTTGTTTTATTTTGTTCTACTGTATTATTGACTGTATGTTTTGTTTATTCCATGTGTAACTCTGTGTTGTTGTATGTGTCGAATTGCTACGCTTTATCTTGGCCAGGTCGCAGTTGCAAATGAGAACTTGTTCTCAACTAGCCTACCTGGTTAAATAAAGGTGAAATAAAAAAATAAAAAATAAAAAGTTTACAGACTTTTATATGGATTTTTTTATTATGCTAATTTGATTTCCACGGCGGCACGGACATTCACATTAGGGGGTTTTAATAGCTCAAAATAACAAAAACATAGCTATAGGTTTGTTTAACTGTAACTGCATGGATCACCGGTGGGGCTGAATGCAGCATTGTAGTATAGTGCAATCAAAATGTATTGTAGTTGAGTAGCTAGTCTAGGATACTGTTCAAATGTTGCTGTAACAGGCTTACATGTTTCTCCTTTGCAAAGTAGTACATTCCACTTCAAGTCCCATTGGTCTAGATCTATGTATATTTTTTTAGCTTTATTTAACTAGGCAAGTCAGTTAAGAACAAACAAACAAACCTTGTCAGCTCTGGGATTAGAACTTGAAACCTTGCAGTTACTAGTCCAACGCTGTAACCACTAAGCTACCCTTCCGCCTAGGTAGAGGTCAAGTAAATTGTCAAGTCAAAAATACTAACGGACAATCTGACATCACAGGTGGAGTCACCAACGCTCTTGGACAACATAACCCTAACCAGCTCTGCTAGGGCGAGTAATGTTCAGTGAGCTGTTCTCTCTCTCACTTCGATGTCTGGAAGAAGCTAGCAAGTTAGCTTGGGTGCTAGACTGCTGTTAGAACGTTTGGATCAACCCTTAAAGAGATGGGTGGGGCTACAGCTTAAGAGGGTGTGAACGATGCTGAATGGGTGTAGACAAAGAAGGGCTCTCCAATAGAAGTACCAAAATATTCAAAGGAAATTTTCTCAAAAGTGAGTTTACAAGTTGATCAACTTTCAAAGAAAAATTACTTTTCCATTGTTCCTCAACTATAGTATATGACATACCATTTTGTAGCTCTGCGTTTCTACTTTTATCCAATGTATTAAAAAAAAGGAACAAATATCAAGGGAAGCGAGCGAGAGCTACAGGAGGCTTTCACAGCTCTCCACCCACAGCTCCAGGAGCAGTTGTCCAGTCAGAAGATTTGTTTCACCTTCAACCCACCAAGTGAGCCACCCTTTGGAGGATGCTGGGGGAGTGAGATTACGTCCATCAAGACTGCCCTGCAAACCCCCTCGGCGCGCAGAAAGACTCCAAAGAGATGCTGAGGAATGTCCTAATTGAAATAGAACGAATCTTGGAAATCCAAGCCCTAGTGATATCTGTCCCCCGACATAGCGGATCCAGATCCTATCACCTCTAACTCTCCTCTCATGGGGCGGCAAGACTCATGGGGCGGCAAGACTCCTCACTCAGTTTTGGGAAAAAAAGTGCTATCTAGAACTTAAAATGGTTCTTTGGCTGTCCCCATAGGAGAACCCTTTGAAGAACCCTTTTTGGTTCCAGGTAGAAACATTTTGGTTCCAGGTAGAACCCGATTGGGTCCGAACTGCTCAGTCGCAAAAGATGGAGACACAGACAGAGTTTAGCCGACCATTTCTAGCACTGTTTCACATGGATCTACTTACTGCACTTCAAGCCCGTCAGAAGTGGCACAAGGATACGGAGGACCTTGCAGTCGAGATTGTCTCCTAGGGTTCTCTGGCAAATTGGAACTGTCAAGCGAGATATCCCTGGAACGGTCAGGAAAGTGACAACAGTGGAGATCCAAGTCAAGGACAGAACATACAGCCTGTCGCACGGCTTATCCAGCTGCCCGCCCGTCCTCAAGAAGCTACCGACCATTAGCTGGCCTAACAGTTGAAGCAAATCCGTTCAACACATTTGGGGACACAACTGCTTTTAGTTTTCTCATTGGTTAGCGCCACGTCAAATCATTATTTATTATCCAATCAACAGACTTTATTCCCTGGACTTAGCGTAGGACCCCACCAGGCAGGACCTCAGTCAGTCAGTAGTTTTCCATCCTGATGACCAATCAATTTCCCTCCTGCTCATTCTACCTCCTGACCTCTTTTCACCAAAATATTTTCTCATTGCAACAGAAAATTGTTTGACGCTATCAATTTCTAGTGGAAAATGTATCATGTTGACTCCTACTTCATGCTGCAGATCTGTCATATTACAACCAGCATGTTGAAACATTAAACTACTAACTTTCTGCCATACCGTGGCAACAGTGAACAGCCTAGAAGAAGAAGAAAAAGGCCTACTGTAGATTCAGAAAATCAAATTGTCCTTCCCTTTTACAACTTGTAAGCTGGTCTTAACACCATGGAACGTGCTCCTCCCTGAGGACAAATGGCATCACTAGAAAACAATAGAAACCAGGAAGAGGGGAAATAAACTGTCCTTGGAATCTAAAAATGTCATGACACACTCAGAGCCAGGATGTTGTTCCAAAATGTGGGATTTTTTTAATTCTGCGAATCAGTGATTAGAGAGGCTAGCATCTGTGTTTATGTCAGGTCAGACCCAGGGGTAGAGCACACAGACAATGGTAATGACTGGGCGGTGGACAATGTCTATCTATTTTTGGTCTATTATCTAAATTGGGATATGATAATACTACATTCCAGCTATGGAGAAAGAGCAACAGAGCAAGGGAATGGAGGTGTAAATGATGTTCCTTTAACTGTGTGGGCCGATTTATGTAACTATATACTGAGAAAAACTATAAACGCTACATGTAAAGTCTTGGTCCCATGTTTCCTGATCTGATATCAAAGATCCAAGACATTTTACATATGCACAAAAAGCTTATTTCTCTCAGGTTTGGTGCACAAATGTGTTTACATCCCTGTTAGTGAGCATTTTTCCTTTGCCAAGATGATCCATCCACCTGACAGGTGTGGCATATCCAGAAGCTGATTAAACAGCATGATGGTTACACAGGTCCACCTTGTGCTGGGGATTTTTTTATTTAAAAAAATTCTATTTCACCTTTATTTACCCAGGTAGGCAAGTTGAGAACAAGTTCTCATTTACAATTGCGATCTGGCCAAGATAAAGCAAAGCAATTCGACACATACAACAACACAGAGTTACACATGGAGTATAACAAACATACAGTCAATAATACAGTAATAATAATACAGGGATAATAAAAGGCCACTCTAAAATGTGCAGTTTTGTCACACAACACAATACAACAGATGTCTCAAGTTGAGGGAGTGTGCAATTGGGATACTGACTATAGGAATGTCCACCAGAGCTGTTACCATAAGCCGCTTCAAATTTTGTTTTAGAGAATTTGGCAGTGCGCCCAACTGGCCTTACCACCTCAGCCCAGGACCTCTACATCTGGCTTATTCACCTGTGGGATCGTCTGAGACCAGCCACCCAGACAGCTGATGAAACTGAGGAGTATTTCTGTCTGGGATAAAGCCCTTTTGTGGGGAAAAACTGATTGACTGGGCCTTGCTCCCCCATGGCTGCACCCCTGCCAAGTCATGTGAAATCCATATATTAGGGCCTAATGACTGATTTCCTTATATGAACTGTAACTCAGTAAAATATTTTCAAGTTGTTGCAAGTTGCGTTTATATTTTTGTTCAGTGTGTATGTGTGTGTGTGTGTATATATACACACAGCAGGGCGGCAGGGTAGCCTAGTGGTTAGAGCGTTGGACTAGTAACCGAAAGGTTGCAAATTCATATCCCCGAGCTGACAAGGTACAAATCTGTCGTTCTGCCCCTGAACAGGCAGTTAACCCACTGTTCCTAGGCTGTCATTGAAAATAAGAATTGGTTCTTAACTGACTTGCCTAGTTAGATAAAGGTAAAATAACTAACTAATGTAATTTCCTTAGATGGTATGTTTGATATTTTCTCTCATTCACCACACAGACTTGGGTACTGTACCATAATACTGTAAGCCATCTGTAGTTAGGGTTACTGTAGAAATGTTTTTTAAATAATTGTGTGAAAATAAACACACCAATGGACTCCCTTTCTCCCTTTAAACAAATAGCCCCTCCAAAAAAAACAGCTCTCAACAACAGATGGCCACAAGGGACCAGACAGTCAGCAACACAGTATCAGCATTGTGACAGACATTCCAAACAACCTAGCTAAAGAATGACGGTTGTTTGGCCATGTTTAAGAGTTGAGACTGATTTGAGAAAAGACACCATCCATGCAAGATAGATGACTCGTGGTAATTCGATACCACATTGAACAGAACAGTACTTGTTACTTAAACTGGGGGAGACCTTGAGACTCCTGGCAGTATATTAACAATGATGGCTCTCAGTTGAGCTGCCTGCAGAAATGGCTGACCCCTGCTGGGATAAACTGGGCCACTGTGTTTCCCACAGGGAAACTGGCCAACTCTAATGGTATTTACCTGTATTTATCCTACAGAAGAATGACTCATGTGGAACTGATGTGGAGCTGAGGCAAAGCACAGTTTGTAATGCCTGGACATTAATATTGTAATTTTACAATGACTTGAAATGGTTTGGTGTCAAGATCACTCTAAACCAGTAGTGTGTCATTTTGTTTAAACCTATTTGGATAACAAGCTTGTCAAGGAAGTACATCCCCTCTCAAGCCCAGGACTGTCCAGATTTAGAGAGAATTATGACTGAAATGCTTTCCTCTAGGCCACTCAGCTAGAAGGTAAGAGTCTGCTGAATATGCTCAAGACAGATAAAAGCAAATAAGACTTGATGTGCATAGTCACTGTAATCTGTGGACCTCTCAGTCACAAGTCCATTATAATACACTATCTGCCTCATAGACCTTATGAGATGTATGATATATTTTATTATGTAATACATATAACCACTCGGATTAGATGTGCTGTGATGAACAGTAGATTTGTAGCTTAGAGGTTCATTCAGGCAAACTGCGAGTACAGTACGTTTTAGCACTTATAGATATACTGTACAGTACATGGCCATTTTAATCCATTCCTACTGTATGTCCATTAAATTGGCACAGAGTTACATTACCAGAAAAAAAATGAAGAAACAAAGAAACATTCCCTCCTACTGCTCTGTTAGCCCCAAGTTGAATGCCTTCTTTCAGGCGGTGATGCCTCCACAGTCCTTCATGGTACACAGAGTTTGCCATTGTTCCCCCTCACATCAATATTGGGGGACGGACAGCCTGGGAGGCAGTGGACAGAGAGCAGAGAGAGACTAACCCATGGAGGAGGGCAAGGGGGTGGGACTTAGCTCTTTTTGATCGCGTCAGCGTTCACTAAACACACATAAAGAGAGCTAAGAATCACTTGGCATGTCTGCTGTGGGTCACAGAGAGCATTCTGGGCTCTGATGGGAACCCTGACACTGCTAATCCTAAGAGGTCGGACAGGAAGTTGTCATGTGAGCTGTTTTGTAAACTGCCAGCCTGGGTAGATTTTCATCCTGTCACTGTTATGTCACACCCTGTGGTTGAAGGGATAGGGGGACGGAATATCTAGTTTGTGTGTCATCATTATCAGCAAGACCGAGCCCGTGTCAAAGTCCAGCTGAGGGTTCCACAATAACAGGAATGGCCCCTCCCCTCTCTGTCTACCACACCAGCCCCCTCAACTTTCAACACTGAGGACCAAGGACACCATGATAACTTGCCCCCTGCAATGGACAATGTGTATTAAGTTGAACACTGGTCACTGCGCAAAAAAAGGTGACCAAGCAAGGGCCGCCTGATCTGAGATGTGAATACAAAATGGTACAGGTGCAGCTGTCAACCTACTGATCCACAAGTCAATTGTTGCACTGGTGGCCCTATTGAGACCCTTTTTTGAATGGGAGATCTGCAGTGTGAAAAGGGCCTGACTTAGGTAGAGGCAGCCTGGTCTCATAAACTAGACATAACATAGTAAACGTTAATCCGGGACACTTAAATTAGCATGATATGTTACGTTTGGTATGGTTACAAAAGACATACGGTTACTTTGGAGTGGATGAGTCTTAGTATAACACAAACGTCTATCAACCCAAATGTTGCGAGTTCAAATGTTATCATGGACAACTTTAGCACTTTAGCTAATTAGCAACTTTTCAATTACTTAATTTGAGTAATTTGAGCCAAAGGGGTAAGTTGAGCTACCCTTGTTTCTAGGAAACCATACACAAAATTTATAATTTTACCAAATATTTAGGAAGAGGTCATAATTTCATCGATTCTGTGAAGAAAGAAACCACATGGTAAAAGTGTTAAGCAAGTTGGGTCCAACAAACGGATTTTCACCAAGTCAAATTAATTTGTGCTCGAGGTTTCATGATGCTTGTATCTAAACCAAAGTAGATCATTTTAAAATTGCTCTATACATCAGTTGCGGTCTTTATGAGGTCCTAAACCTAGCATGAAAGAGCATCCTTGTACAGTAGCTGTGTGGGCTAATATAGTGAAAATGTTTGCCTTGGGGTAATGGCCATGGGGTTATTTGAGCCAATGACAAATTGAGCAAATTAAAGTGTTTTCTTCCCAGGCATAATGAAAGGCATT
The DNA here is from genome assembly GCF_013265735.2 of Oncorhynchus mykiss. Lineage (NCBI taxonomy): Eukaryota > Metazoa > Chordata > Actinopteri > Salmoniformes > Salmonidae > Oncorhynchus > Oncorhynchus mykiss. The sequence continues at coordinate 27,037,737 of NC_048584.1, read as the reverse complement.
ATCACTGGGAAATGAGGTAACAACAGGACCTGGCCTATGTTAAAAGTTTTTTTTTAAGTACAAAGTGTTTGTTAGGTGTTAAGCCTGTGTTAAAAGATGCTTAACATTATTAAATGACAAAAAAAGCGATTGTGTTGAATTGTGTTTTGGAAATAAAGATAGACATGGTAGTGGTAATATTTCATTCGGTACAGAAATGTATAGTAATAGTAGTAATTATAAATTATTTTACTGATATTAGAGGTGTTCACCAATACAACACCAGAGCCAGAGACTCTGATATTGCATGTTTTAAATTTAAGAGTCTAACTGGTAAGAACACCGGTGCTGTTGAATAGAACAAACCACCACAGTAACTCAAAGCCATGCCAACCATAACTTCATTTAAAAAGAATGTCAAAGCTGACTAATGATCAAGCAATAGATTTGTTTTATTTTTATGTCTGTATGTAGTGCTCTAGGCAACGACAATGTCGTCATTTGTTTTGTTATGTGTTATATGCGTAACCAAATGATGCCTAGTAGGCGAGGTCTATTGTGTAGCCTAGACCTAGGCCACTAGGTCTATGTTCGTGCATTTTTTTAATCATTTATTTAAGAGGACCCCAATGGAAATACGTTTTCTAACTTTTTTGCGTCGTTCTCGATTATTGTAAACTCATTCTCCACATGTGTGGTTGTATTATGTTTTAAATGGTCAAATAAATACATCTATAACTGCTGTAAAGAGTAGGAAAGAGGCTCAGAGGCTTCCATTGGGTTCAAGCTACCCCTGAAGCACAGCAGATGTGCTGCTCTGCCGTTGAGACTACAAAGTCCTCGCCGCCACTTCCATGCGAACACATTAAAGAGCGTCACACTATAGAACGCACTGACCTTTCAGATTTCATTAGGCATTAGGGGGAGTGAGGCTGGGGGAACAGGACCATTGTTCTGTAATTAGAATCTTAAGAGGGAAACGTTGAGGGAGCATTTAGGGGAGAGCCTGGTGGAGTCAACGGAGCGAAAAGATGACATGGAAACAGTAGACAACAACGATGATGAGATTAGAGGGTCTACAACATCACAGCCTGCCTTCACTTCCCTCCATTCATGGCTAACCACTCTCTGTCCCCAATGTGGCACATGTATGCCAGTAAGCGAAAGGTTACTATACCTTGAGCTGACAAGGTAAAAATCTGTTGTTCTGCCCCTGAACGAGGTAGTTAACCCACTGTTCCTAGGCTGTCATTGTAAATAAGAATTTGTTCTAAACTGACTTGCCTAGTTAAATAAAATTACAAGAATGTGTGAGGATGGCCCTCTGTTACGAAGTCTGTTGTTGGCCTCACCTCTTGCATTTATTGGATAAAATGTGTGTCTAGTTTGCAGTAGACTCATCAGTCATTGGAACAAGTGTCTCATCATTTGTTGAAATGCTGTCTTTATAAACTACTGCTTTTTTTCATGAAGCTCAGTTGTCTTCTGCTTTCCTCACAGTGTTTCTTGTCTTACCAAGCAAATGGAGCTGGTTTCTCAACCTGGTCTCAGAGCATTTCGTATTGTTCTATATGTAAATCCGAGGCTCCATTTATTTGGATATGTTACGTTTGATATGGTATGTATTAATTTGTGGATGTCCATCACCCATTTCATATCATATGTTACGAATCACAAAATCATATATGTTATGACTTTGCAAAACATATGATATGTTACGAATTCTAGCTAGCTAATTGGCTAACGTTAGGTAACTGGATAATGTTGACCAGGCTGGGGTTAGGGCTTCCGAGTGGTGCAGCATTCTAACGCACTGCCTTGTAGTGCAAGTGCTGTCACTACAGTCCCTAGTTCAAATCCAGGCTGTATCACATCTGGCTGTGATTAGGAGGGTGGTGCACAATTGGCAGGGGTAAGCCGTCATTGTAAATAAGAATTTGTTCTTAACTGACTTGCCTAGTTAAATCATAAATAAAAAATAGGGTTAAGGTAAGGGGAAGAGTTAGCTAACATAAAAAGTAGTAAGATTGAAAAGTTGTTAAGATGCTAAAATTATCTGTGATGAGATTCGAACTCACAACTGGTGTTATACGCCTACCCATCTACCCCTACCAATCCCCCTATTTTTGTTTTTATCTTAAACTGTCTTATGTAACCATACAAAACGTGACTTATCATACCAATTTGTGTGTCCCATTTTATATTTACTATGTTATGTCTAGTCTATGAGACCAGGCTGGGTTTCTTGGAGAGCAGAGCCTCAGGCAGAGATGGCGCGTTGACTGAGTGGCTGATATTTTGAAGAGCACCACTGTTGCTTTTTCAACTTCCAATCCGTTGGTAGAACAAATCCTGAGTCGTGTTGTTGGAATGTCCGTCCCACTTATCAGCCTGACTGTATTGGGCTGGGAGGGGATGAGGGGTTGGGTGGAAGTACAGGGCATGGCAGGGTGTGTGTGTTGGATACAGGAGATAAGATAGAGTATGTGGAAATAAAAACATCTAACAGATCTGTTGTGGACGTGCTTGGCAGATTATGTCATGTCCTAGGCTTTCCACTCTCTGACTGTCACTCCAAAACACACAAACACAAGAGTGGGCAAGATGTGTAGACAGTGTCTTGATGATAATGTAATAAACAATGTCTTGTAAAACATAAACATGTTCAAAAAGGGGTCACATGGTACATGAAAACACATCTAATATACATTTCTACAGATTATTACATAGTCAAATAGAGCTCTCTTATACCATATTGACACCCCGGCCGTCCTACAATCTAACCTAGATGCCCTCAATCTCACACAAATTATAAAGGAGCCTACCAGGTACAACCCTAAATCTGTAAACATGGGCACCCTCATAGATATCATCCTGACCAACTTGCCCTCTAAAAAAACATCAGTGTCTCCTGACCCCTCCTGTCTCAGCCTCCAGTATTTATGCTGCAGTAGTTTATGTGTCGGGGGCTAGGGTCAGTTTGTTATATCTGGAGTACTTCTCCTGTCCTTTTCGGTGTCCTGTGTGAATTTAAGTCTGCTTTCTCTAATTCTCTCTTTCTCTCTTTCTTTCTCTCTCTCGGAGGACCTGAGCCCTAGGACCATGCCCCAGGACTACCTGACATGATGACTCCTTGCTGTCCCCAGTCCACCTGGCCATGCTGCTGGTCCAGTTTCAACTGTTCTGCCTTATTATTATTCGACCATGCTGGTCATTTATGAACATTTGAACATCTTGGCCATGTTCTGTTATAATCTCCACCCGGCACAGCCAGAAGAGGACTGGCCACCCCACATAGCCTGGTTCCTCTCTAGGTTTCTTCCTAGGTTTTGGCCTTTCTAGGGAGTTTTTCCTAGCCACCGTGCTTGTACACCTGCATTGCTTGCTGTTTGGGGTTTTAGGCTGGGTTTCTGTACAGCACTTTGAGATATCAGCTGATGTACGAAGGGCTATATAAATACATTTGATTTGATTTGATTTGTCTTCAACCAGACTCTCAGCGATCACTGTCTCATTGCCTGCGTCCGTATTTGGTCCGCGGTCAAGCGACCACCCCTCATCACTGTCAACGCTCCCTAAACACTTCAGCGAGCAGGCCTTTCTAATCGACCTGGCCCGGGTATCCTGGAAGGATATTGACCTCATCCTGTCAGTAGAGGATGCCTGGTTGTTCTTTAAAAGTGCTTTCCTCACCATCTTAAATAAGCATGCCCATTCAAAAAATGTAGAACTAAGAACAGATATAGCCCTTGGTTCACTCCAGACCTGACTGCCCTTGACCAGCACAAAAACATCTTGCCCCCGCGATATGCAATTTTTCAGGGACGTCAGGAACCAATATACAGTCAGTTAGGAAAGCAAAGGCTAGCTTTTTAAAACAGAAATTTGCATCCTGTAGCACTAATTCCAAAAGTTTTGGGACACTGTAAAATCCATGGAGAATAAAAACACCACCTCCCAGCTGCCCACTGCACTGAGGCTAGGAAACACTGTCATCACCGATAAATCTAAGATAATCGAGAATTTCAATAAGCAGTTTTCTACGGCTGGCCATGCTTTCCACCTGGCTCCCCCTACCCCGGCCAACAGCTCTGCACCCCTGCAGCAACTTGGCCCTTCTTTGGACACTGTGTTAACAAACCTCCAAACAAGCTTCAATGCCATACAACACTTCTTCCGTGGCCTCCAACTACATGAAACCACATGCATGTAAAACTACATACTCAACCGATCACTGCCCGCACCCGCCCGTCCACTCGACTTGCATCACTACTCTGGACGGTTCTGACTTAGAATATGTGGACAACTACAAATACCTAGGTGTCTGGTTAGACTGTAAACTCTCCTTCCAGATTCACACAAAGCATCTCCAATCCAAAATAAAATCTAGAATCGGCTTCTTATTTCGCAACAAAGCCTCCTTCACTCATGTTGCAAACATACCCTCGTAAAACTGACTATCCTACCGATCCTTGACTTTGGTGATGTCATTTACAAAATAGCCTTCAACACTCTACTCAGCAAATTGGATGTAATATATCACAGTGCTATCTGTTTTGTTACTAAATCCCCATATACTACCCACCGCTGCGACCTGTATGCTCTCTTTGGCTGGCCCTCGCTACATACAGTCTTTGCTAGATAAAGCCCCGCCTTATCTCAACTCACTGGTCACCATATCAACACCCACCCGTAGCATGCGCTCCAACAGGTATATTTCACTGGTCATCCCCAAAGCCAACACCTCTTTTGGCTGCTTTTCCTTCCAGTTCTCTGCTGCTAATGACTGGAACGAATAGCAAAAATCACTGAAGCTGGAGACATATATCCCTCACTAACTTTAAGCATCAGCTGTCAGAGCAGCTTACTGATCACTGCACCTGTACACAGCCCATCTGTAAATAGCCCACCCAACTACCTCATCTCCATATTGTTATTTTTGTTGTTGTTGCTCTTTTGCACCCCAGTATCTCTACTTTCACATCATCATCTGCACATCTATTACTCCAATGTTAATGGTAAATTATAATTATTTTGCCACTAGGGCCTATTTATTGCCTTACCTGCCTAATCTTACTACATTTGCACACACTATATAGATGTGTAACTCTGTGTTGTTGTTTTTGTCGCACTGCTTTGCTTTATCTTGGCCAGGTCGCAGTTGTAAATGTAAGGGGTGCGTAACTGGTGGCAGGGAAGTCAGACGCAGGAGAGCAGAACTAGGTAATAGCCGGAGCAGTTTAATTGCAAAACCAACGGCATAAAGAAATAACAAACATGGGTACAAAACCCGATGCGCACCAGTAAACATGTGCACAAGCACTACAACAAACAATTCCACACAAAGACATGGGGGGGAACAGAGGTTTAAATACACAACAATTAATGAGGGAAATGAAAACCAGGTGTGTAGGAAAACAAGACATAACAAATGGAAAATGAAAAGTGGATCGACAATGGCTAGAAGACCGGTGATGCCGAACGCCGCCCGAACTAGGAGAGGAACCGACTTCGGTGGACGTTGTGACAGTTAATGAGAACTTGTTCTCAACTGGCCTACCTGGTTAAATAAAGGTGAAATAAAAAAATGAATGATGAAATGAAAGATGAATATGGATCAAATCAAATCAAATGTTATTTGTCACATGCTTTGAAAAACAACAGGTGTCGACCAATAGTGAAATGCTTACTTACGGGTTATTTTCCAACAATGCAGAGTTAATGATAACAATCTAATAAAACATAGAAATAGTGACAATAAATACATAGAATAAATACACAGTGAATAACAAATATTCAGTAGCATGAAGAACATTCAACTTGTGAGGTTTCCCTTGTTCTTACAAACTCCTTTTAACAAACAGACCGTTGCACAATTGAGTCCAGAATATAATCATGGACATCTTCATTATTCCCTGAAGTGGTTTTGACTGAGATGTTGATGGTTTCAGTAAACCATACAATTTGTTTAAAACTTTTCCTCCCTCTCCTAAGTTTAACCCCATTTTTACTAAGGCACCACATACTGTAGCAGACATACAGTGGGGTTTGTTCACACAGAGACCTGTCTAATGCACACTTGTGATAAGTATATCTCTTTTCCAACAAGATGGAGTGTAAACGTTCCTTTGTTGTGTCAATCGCATGTGCTATGTGACAAAGCAAACATTTATCTGTAAAAAAAAAGAAAAAGAGAAGAGGGTAGGTATCCTTGAGTAAAATCGGTCTATCACCCCAGCAGGTTTCTCACCCCACAGGTCATAGTGGATCAATGTTCATAAAACCAGAGGAGGGTGAAATTAAATTTAGACACATCACAGTAGACACTTGAAAGAAGACAAGACACCATACAAATACAGGATGTTGTTTTGATTTCTCCTTCAGGTTTCAACAGGCATCTACAAAACCCCTCTCTTTATTTTGATGAACAACAACCCACCACCAGATAAAAATGTCCCAATTAGATAGCAAACAACAGTGGAATGACTGTATTAGCCACCTCATTGCAGATAGCAGATTGGGTCCTATGAGTAGTGTTGGAATCTGTGAAGACTGCAGTGCCATGTGCAGCAGCCTCCAGACAATGTCTGTGTCCCCTGAGGGATCTTTTCATCCAATGCACCCATGCACCCAGCAGCCCTCCCCTGCCTCCCAAACGTGGCCCCATCGCAGTTCTCCTGGTTATGTCATTGCAATATCTTTGCAAATAACAGCTGCCTGCAGCTCCCTTCCCCTCACACTGTGCTGGGCAGAGTCACGAAAAGAGAGGAACTGGGTGCAGCCCATGGAAAATAATGATACTTATGACAAATCATGGGATCAAAGGTACAGCATGGAAAGATTAATTGTTGAGAGGTCCATCTTCCAGTAAATGTGCCAGTGATGTGGACATTTTTAAGCTGGTATTGCTTGTAGTCTGTTTCTGTATGCATCCGTATACAACCATACTTCTCTGCATGGAAATATCATAATTGAAAGTAATGACATTTCAATTTTGTTTTATTGACCCAAGGTTCTACTGTGCTTGAGTAATCAAAAATATGGTTTTTCATACATGCTCATAGTATCAGGTTTGCTCCTTTTGAGCATGAAATCTGATCACTGACCCATATAGGAACCAAATTGAACATGTTGATGTCAAGGCATCTCCAGGAGGTTGTAATGTACTCCTCCCACACTTGCGGTCAAATTCAGCTCAAACTGTAAATTCAACTCACATAGTCCCATGATGTATTAAAACCTTTCCAATGCCTGCCTGCCTTTCATCAGCACAAGATCAGTCATTCAATACCAGGGTCATCAGTTCCCCACTGACAGTCTAATGGAGGCTCAGTGGCTTAAAGTATTAGCCAGTAAGAACATGGGGGCAACCGATCGTAAACCACTTGCTGGCCATATGGGGTAAAAAGGATCAGATAGAGTTTTCAAGACAAAACACAGCAGTCTCAGTCATTATTATAATGTAATTAATCTTCTTTAATGCATTTTTTGGTCATTACAACAATAGTTCCAAGCAGTGTGTGAGCGTTGTCAACTCTCTCCAATAATCTTTCATTGAAAATAATTCCTGCTCAAGATACGGAGGCATTATATCGTGATCTTAAAATATGTATTTCATGGGCAAACTATTTTCATGGGATTCAAATAGGATTTTTTTTAAACTCATGTTTGTTTTTTTGCAGAGCCTATTTTTTGAGGATGTGAGAGCCATAAGTTATGAGGTTACAGGAGGAGAAAGTAGGTGATTCGCCTTTCCCTCAACAGCCTTGCCTGTTTTCCGAATTTGTGTCGGCTCACAAAGTTGGAAAACAAGACAAAGGTTCTGGCCCACTGCCTTGACTCTGACTGGGGCAGTGGGAATATAAGGGGGGGGGGGGGGGGGGGTCGACAGGCTGGTTACATCTGGTTTCTAGGCCACAACTTAATAAGAAACCCAGAGGGGGTCTGTTTTCTCTTCTCAATGTCATTTTCTTGTCTTCATTTCCCAGCAGCACTTTATGTATACACATTGAGACACTTTTCTACTTAAAAAGGTAAATATGTTAGAATCCTCACCTCGTTTCTCTGGGGAGGATAAACTATAACAAGCTTACAGAAGTTCTATTGGGCTGACTGCTGAGACAGCATGACAAAGGACAGGTTTAAGATAAAGTAGACATAGTGACATCATAAAGGCTAGGGCAAGCTGTTAAAAAGGGTGTGGGACACTATCCAACTGTTCCCTTTATACAGTAAACATGCACACGTCACACATTAGAAATAAACAACCTCTAGTCTATGTAATCATCCCATCCAAGACAAACAACATTTGAGGTTCCCCACAGTTTATTAGGAAAAGGGGAGGGAGCTTTGGGGGCAAAAGGGATAAAGATATATATATATTTTTTAAGAGATTTCTTTCTTAATAAATTAATCAGCAAATGTTCTTTGCAAAACAGCTGTGCACCATTATTAGTGGCGTTTGAAGATTTGATAACCGTTTTCTTAGAAACCATGCTCTTGGCAACAAAATAAATGTATTGGCAAAAGCCCAAATGACTGCAGACCAGCTGATTTGATAAACACTCTCTCCTCACTCTCTCTTTTTTTTTAATGTCTAGATGATTTTACTTTTAAAACCCACTCTGACCTTTACAGACTGATCAGTCACATCTCAAAAGGGGCAATGGCCCGTTAAACTGAGCCTTAATTATCATACAGTAACCAGGGGTTTCCCACTGGGCAGAAACTGGTTGAATCAACTTTGTTTCCATGTAATTTATCAACGTATTGTGACATGGAATCTATATGGAAAATAGATTGGATTTGAAAAAGTGTTTTGAGGGTGAAATTTTAACCACAGGATTATGTCATCATGGCAACCAATTTTCAACATAGACAAACCTTGTATAAAATATGTTGAATTTGCACCTTTTGAAACAACGTCAGATCTTCAACATTATATCCACTACCTGAAAAAAACAAGCTGGACAGCACCTTCTACTAGCGAGCTGATCTATCGACAGCCATCCATTTGATCTCCCATCCAGAGTTTTAACCATACCCAGACCTGCTTAGCTTTAATATTTACAACTGACTACTAACAATGTACTATCGCGTGAATGATAAGATTGTCACGGATCCCCCCAGTACTGCTGCTCACTCCGTTCACCAGCACCAGAGGTCTACATCACCGGCCTTCTAGGTGTCACTGAAATGGATTCATTACCACCAACCCCGGACTGTCTTGTCTCATTACGCACACCTGGTTCCCATTCCCCCCGATTAGTAATTGTAAACTCAGCAAAAAAAGAAATGTCCCTTTTTCAGGACTCAGTCTTTTAAAGATAATTCGTAAAAATTCAAATAACTTCACAGATCTTCATGGTGAAGGGTTTAAACACTGTTTCCCATGCTTGTTCAATGAACCATAAACAATTAATGAACATGCACCTGTGGAACGGTCATTAAGACACTAACAGCTTACAGACTGTAGGCAATTAAGGTCACAGTTATGAAAACTTAGGACACTAAAGACACTAAGAGGAAAAACACCAAAAGAAAGATGCCACGGGTCCCTGCTCATCGGCGTGAACGTGCCTTAGGCATGCTGCAAGAAGGCATGAAGACTGCAGATGTGGCCAAGGCAATAAATTGCAATGTCCGTACTGTGAAACGCCCAAGACAGCGCTACAGGGAGACAGGATGGACAGCTGATCGTCCTGCCAGTGGCAGACCACGTGTAATAACACCTGCACAGGATCAGTACATCCGAATATCACACCTGCTGGACAGGTACAGGATGGCAACAACAACTACCCGAGTTACACCAGGAACGCACAATCTCTCCATCGGTGCTCAGACCTTCCGCAATAGGCTGAGAAAGGCTGGACTGAGGGCTTGTGGGCCTGTTGTAAGGCAGACATCACCAGACATCACCGGCAACAACGTCTCCTATGGGCACAAACGCACAGTCGCTGAACCAGACAGGACTGCCAAAAAGTGCTCTTCACTGACAAGTCGCGGTTTTGTCTCAACAGGGGTGATGGTCGGATTCGCGTTTATCGTCGAATGAATGAGCGTTCCACTGAGGCCTGTACTCTGGAGTGGGATCGATTTGGAGGTGGAGGGTCTGTCATGGTCTGGGGCTGTGTGTCACAGCATCATCGGATTGAGCTTGTTGTCACTGCAGGCAATCTCAACACCTGCGCTACAGGGAAGACATCCTCCTCCCTCATGTGGTACCCTTCCTGCAGGCTCATCCTGACATGACCCTCCAGCATGACAATGCCACCAGCCATACTGCTCGTTCTGTGCGGGATTTCCTGCAAGACAGGAATGTCAGTGTTCTGCCATGGCCAGCGAAGAGCCCGGATCTCAATCCCATTGAGCACGTCCGTCTGGATCGGAGGGTGAGGGCTAGGGCCATTCCCCCCAGAAATGTCCAGGAACTTGCAGGTGCCTTGGTGGAAGAGTGGGGTAACATCTCACAGCAAGAACTGGCAAATCTGGTGCAGTCCATGAGGAGGAGATGCACTGCAGTACTTAATGCAACTGGTGGCCACACCAGAAAATTACTGTTAATTTTGATTTTTACCCCCCTTTGTTCAGGGACACATTATTCCATTTCTGTTAGTCACATGTCTGTAGAACTTGTTCAGTTTATGTCTCAGTTGTTGAATCTTGTAATGTTCATACAAATATTTACACATTAAGTTTGCTGAAAATAAACACAGTTGACAGTGAGAGGACATTTCTTTTTTTGCTGAGTTTATATATGTGCCCCCTGTTCCCCATTGTCCTTGTCGGTTATTGTTACCATGTCCGTTGGTCCTGTGAGTATCTGTGCTATTGTATCGGCTTCCATGCTACGTGTTATTGCGGACTTAATTTACGGGTCTCGTCCCGTGTATTATTTATAGGTTGACACCTCACTCATTTGTTTGGTTGGAGAAAATAAAACCCCCTATTGCCTATTCCTGTGCCTGTCTCCAATCATTAGACAACGTGACAAAGATCTACTAATAACTAAATAGAATCACTGTTGCTATCGAAGTCATTCCAAATGGTAGATTTAAGAGTCAAATATTATCAATAATACTATTTAGCAGGGGTTGGAACTGAAATTATTTTCCAATTATTACATTCTGAACAGAACCATTATTTTTTTGTTCCGTTCCACTGTTCCGACCAGCAAAATGAAGTAATGGTTTATATTGTTCCTTTTTAGACCTCTGAACCCATATTTTTTATTTAGCTCAACATTAAATTACATTCATGCAGTGCTGATAGAGCAGCTTGCAAGCTATAGCTCAGCGAGTTGTTTACCTTCGTGATGGAAAGACAAGTGTAGGGTGTGAGATGGAATTTACATTTTTCAGGTGTGGAGTGAACAAGAAGGTGGAAGAGGCTTGGCATCTTGTGATGACATGCATTATATACATATATATATATATATATAATTTATTTAACTAGGCAGGTCAGTTAAGAACAAATTCTTATTTTCAATGATGGCCTAGGAACAGTGGGTTAACTGCCTTGTCAGCGCTGGGATTAGATCTTGCAACCGTCCCGTGGGGACTTGCATCTTTCGGTTACTAGTCCAACACTCTAACCACTAGGCTACCCTGCCACCCCATATGCCTAGAGTTTCAAGCTTTGGTTTACTTCAAATGTAATCTTCAAGTTAATAATATTTATGTTGGATTCATGTCTCTATCTCAACCCAAAATCTATGTTAAAGTGCATTTAAAGTGTGATTTGATTTAGTCTTATTCTGTAACTTAGATTTTTTGTTGAGATGGAGACTTGAATCCAACACAACAATTTTGAATTTGTAGACAAACTGGAATTGAAGCCAGACTAAGTCAGTGGCACTAAAGATACTTCTCCTTTTAAGTGTTGATATTTGGTTGCGCTGACAACCAAACACAATTCACTAACACTTTTGCAATACAGTAAATAGCCTATTATCTTGTCGACAAGTTGATATGTTGGATTCACATCTCCAACTAAACAAAAAATGTAAGTTATAGAATAGAATTAAAACTTCTTCAGGATCGGTGGTTCCCCACAGGACGGTAGAGCTAATGAAAGCTAATGTGATTAGCATGAGGTTGTAAGTAACAATAAAATTTCGCAGGACATAGACAGTTCTGATTTTGGCCAAAATCTAAATTGCGCCTGGGCTAGAATAATACATTATGGCCATTCTCTTGCATTTCAAAGATGATGGTACAAAAAAAAATACAAAACAGTTGGTTTTTTTGAATTTTCTTTTACCAGATCTAATGTGTTATATTCTCCTACATTCATTTCACATTTACACAAACTTCAGCATTTCCTTTCAAATGCATATGCATATCCTTGTTTCAATGCCTGAGCTACAGGCAGTTAGATTTGGGTATGTCATTTTAGGCAAAAATTTAAAAAAAGGGGCGGATCCTTATAAGGTTTTAAGCCAGTGGCTCAGACGAAACTATCCAAGCATGAGATACATCTCCTTTAAATGTTGATATTTACCTAACACAATTCAATATGACATTTGTAATACAGTAAATAGCATAAAGTTAAGGCTATCTTTAAAAAATGTAACAGTGTTTATTGAATCTTAAAATGAGTAACATCCACGGCCATATTTTGAGGTTACTGTAACTATAAATGTATTCTTATGTAATCATGGATGCAAAGGTCACAGGTCTGGAGATCTTCACAATGGCCATAATAATCTGCACAGAATCTCAAACAGCGTTGATGACGTGCACTATGTATTTTTTAATATAATCAATGCTAAGGCCTTTCTTTCATGATTTCAAGTGGATACTGTCCCACACAATTGAAAAGCCTGGACCCAATTACAGTGCCTTGCGAAAGTATTCGGCCCCCTTGAACTTTACGACCTTTTGCCACATTTCAGGCTTCAAACATAAAGATATAAAACTGTATTTTTTTGTGAAGAATCAACAACAAGTGGGACACAATCATGAAGTGGAACGACATTTATTGGATATTTCAAACTTTTTTAACAAATCAAAAACTGAAAAATTGGGCGTGCAAAATTATTCAGCCCCTTTACTTTCAGTGCAGCAAACTCTCTCCAGAAGTTCAGTGAGGATCTCTGAATGATCAAATGTTGACCTAAATGACTAATGATGATAAATACAATCCACCTGTGTGTAATCAAGTCTCCGTATAAATGCACCTGCACTGTGATAGTTTCAGAGGTCCGTTAAATGGGCATGATGCCTCTGCACACACGCATTCACACGCACACTAGTGCACTCTATAGAGGGTTTTCTTTACCCCCTTCAAATGACATGACAACACATCTGCTGTCCTATCTTCAAAGCTGGGGTGCCTTGTTTTACAGGTCCCAGTTGTGGGTCTGGTGCAGCAGATAATAGAGCCTTTAAAACAGGATAAATTATGAAACAGAAAATGTTTGCTTTTAAAGGTTCTCTCAAGTACCAAACATAAAGTTTTGTTTTTCTAAGTGTATTTAATAATTTGTCTCATAAATCCTTGACATATTATTTCATGAACATATCAAAAATACATCAATTTACACAACAAAAATATTAAATTCCAATCCAATTCACATCCTAAAATTCTTTACATTTATACCCCAAACACATTTACTTTTAACTTCAATACACCTGTTTAGGTTATAATTATGTAGTTGACTGTTACCCACTATAGCCCCATAGGAGACTCTAAAACATGAAAGCCTTTAAAGACTGGTTTAACTCATTAGAAGTTACTTTATACCCATGCTCAAAATACATTCACAAAGTGTAAGAAGGGCTAATAGAAAGACGAGGCTATTGCAAGTGACATTAATGCTAATTATTGAAAAATGACTGAACAAGCTAGCATAGCGCTAACTGACCGGAGCTAGCAAACCGATAACCGGAGCTAGCCAAAAGCTAACCGGAGCTAGCCCTAAGCTTGCAGCTTTTCTAACATTTACAGTACAACAATTACAAAGTTCTTAAACATCAGTTACGACATAAAATTATCTAAACCCTTAGGATATTGTCAGGAGTGTCTTTTTCAAAAATATATTTTTTTATTTTCTAGATCAAAGGACTGCACCGCTATCATTTAATTTTACACTCGACATGCGTTTTCTGTCGAGTACGAAGTTATACAATTACGATGTTGTTCAAAATCATGACATGCACTTCAACAGGCAAGTTACAAAACTATATTGTGGTATTCAGTGTATTTTTGCACTTTAATGGCCTGTAACACAAGATAAATGATGAAACAGTAGAACGTGGCAACTCTTTCAAAGGCTCTCTCAAAAATGAGAACACACAGGTGCAGGATCGCATATAGTCCCAGTGTGACACGAACATGTCTCACTGCGCCCTATTTGCCAACGGTAGTATAAATGCATCGCAGTGGCGAAACCTTGGAGGACTGACATTTTTGTGTGCGTCACACTTGCAACGTCTGTCATACGTATCTGTAGACACTTTTATTGGATTCCATTTTTTTTTCCCAATCACTTTGGAAAACATTTCAGATGTAAGTGGTATATTTTCAAAACTCTAAGCACAAAACTCTAAACTGATAACACTTATCATACCCCCTATCTCAAGGGTCTTCACACTTACTAGACTAGACTTTCACAAAAATACCCTCGGCTACACGTATTACTAAAATGTAAACTGTGAACTTGTCATATCTCGAGCAGTACCCTGAGTTAATAAAGCAGCATACTCGACTCCTCCCTGTCATATTATTGTTTTGGTAATTTTTCTTTGAGTAAGGCCACTCCAGAATGCAGCTGTTTCAGCCTCCCTCAGTGCCTTCTGTGGCGGAATGGCAGCCAGAGAAAGCACAGAGCGTAGGCGTCATTGATCTTATCAGGAAATATGTTGACTATCTCCTAGCAAATACATTTCTAACTTGGCGTTATGAAGGAAATGTAGACATAAAACGTCTCGGTGCTCACCAGCCACTAAACATCGAAATATGATCATCCGTTACAATAACGCAAGCTGTAAAATAAGATTCAACTGTGGTTGGTGGTGAATAAAAGCAGTGGCTAACATCTGTTTTGAGGTAGCTATACAACTTGGCTTGTTATTAATGTTTGATGTCAGAATGTTATACCCATGGAACTGGAACTATACAAACGATGAAGCGATGGAGTAACTTTATAAACGTTGTTGCTTTACTCTTAACTGGAGCATCTTGGTAACAGGCCTGCAGACACACTCAGAATGGTGTTTTGGCTGCATCCCAATACTCTAACAATGTTGCAATATTGTAGATCCGTGCTGAATTTGACAATGGGAAGTAAACTGATCATAACCAAATGATATAGCGTTTGTGTTTGTAGTGGTTTCGATGCATAATTAGCTTTTTTGATGGAACTTGCCCCACCAATATTTTCATGTTAAAATCACCACTGAAATGCGGTTTGTTTTTTATTGTAAAGTTACAGATTTAAGGCCATAGCCTTAAATCTCAACCCACTGACGTCCAGGCAAGAGGCAACTCCCCAAAGAATTATCAACGATTTCAGTCGCAATTTGCTTTTACCTCATATAATGACTTCCACGATACTGATCAAATTAAGCCTGGTTTGTTCTAATGTAACTTTAATATGCTAATGTAAGCCCAATAACTCATATATAGCTTCCGTATTCAGCAATCAGACATCACGTTTATGTGAGAATGCAGAAATTATTTTGGCAATTAGCTAGCTAGCTTGCTAGCTAACATTCTATAGCTGTGTAGCCTATATTTAAGAAATACGGCCCGAGGGGGTGTGGTACAGTATATGGCCGACATACCACGGCTAAGGGCTGTTCTTACGCATGACGCAACGGAAGTGCCTGGACACAGCTCTTAGCCGTGGTATATTTTCCATATACCACAAACTCCCAAGTTGCCTTAATGCTTTAATTAGAGCAGTAAAAATAAATGTTTTGTCATACCCGTGGTACATGGTCTGATATACCACGGCTGTCAGCCAATCTTGAACCACCCAGTTTATAATATAATATCAATGACACTGTATGATAACATTACTGTACATTTATACTCGTATGGGATCGGGTAAACATTAATTATTGATATGCTAATGCAAGCAGTGTGAAATGGCAATTGCTCGCTCCCTGAAAACTTGAAACATCTGTGGCATTGTGTTGTGTGACAAAACTGCTCATTTTAGAGAAGCCTTTTATTGTCCCCGGCACAAGCTGCACCTGTGTACTGATCACGCTCTTTAATCAGCTTCTTGATATGCTACACCTGTCAGGTGGATGGATTAACTTGGCAAAGGAGAAATGCTTACTAACAGGGATGTAAACAGATTTGTGCACCAAATTTGAGAGAAATAAGCTTTTTGTGTTTTTTGTCAAAAGGTTCTACAGCTGCAACATCGAGAGCATGGTTGCATCACTGCCTGGTACAGCAATTGCTTGGCCTCTGGCCTCTGCCCAGTACATCACTGGGGCTAAGCTGCCTGCCATCCAGTCCCTCTACACCAGGCGGTGTCAGAGGAAGGCCCTAAAAATGGTTAAAGACCCCAGCCACCCCAGTCATAGACAGTTCTTTCTACTACCGCATGGCAAGCGGTACCAGAGTACCAAGTCTAGGACAAAAAAGGCTTCTCAACAGTATTTACCCCCGAGCCATAAGACTCCTGAACAGGTAATGAAATAGCTACCCGGACTATTTGAATTGTGTGCCCCCCCCCAACCCACCAACCCCTCTTTTTTCGCTGCTGCTACTCTCTGTTTATCATATATTCATAGTCACTTTAACTATACATTCATGTACATACTATCTCAATCAGCCCGACTAACCGGTGTATGTATGTAGCCTCACTACTTTTATAGCCTCGCTACCGTATGTAGCCTGTCTTGTTACTGTTGTTTTATTTCTTTACTTACCTATTGTTCACCTAATACCTTTTTTTCACTATTGGTTAGAGCCTGTAAGTAAGCATTTCACTGTAAAGTCTAGACATGTTGTATTCGGCGCACGTGACAAATACACTTTGATTTGATTATATGTGAACTAGGCACTACATAGTTTTGCTTCAGTCGTTATCAGTTTTGAGCAGTTTGATTAAGTGATAGTAAATTCTACTGTTAGCAAATGACAAGAAAATCATATAGAAAGTAAAGTGAATATTGCATTTTGAAAAGCAGATACTTAGATGGAATATGTATCAAAACTGAAAGAGTGATTTGGTAGAGTGAATAAGTGACTGTGAATGTGTTTGTTGTACTTAGTCAATTGAAAATGAGCTTAAGAGTTTTGAAACGAGCCATTTTGATTATCTGTTTTGATTTGTGTGCTAAAGTTGTGAAAATGTACAACATAATTGTGCAAATTGCATCAAAGTGATTGAACAAAAACCTGTAATAGTTTGTTTTGAGTAAAAAGATCAGACTTCTTCCTCAGCCATTAAAAGTAATTTCTGTGAAAATTCTGGTTCCTCCCTTGATTGAATAACATCATATGACTTATTGAGTTGAAATGTGCCTGAAACCATGATGCTCTGCAGTGCCCTCCTTTTTGGCCTGTGTCAAAATGCATGTTTCCCTGGCCGTGCTGTGTCATTGCAGTTTACAGAGTACAGAGCAAATGTATTCTGTAATTCTCAGACGGAGAAAGGGAGCTATTGGAGATTTTCTGAAAATACCCTTTCTATACATGGGAATGGGTCTATATCTAGACTACTTGTTACTGTGGCTTTGTTTAGAGGCAAAACACACCTACCGTGCATTTGAAAAATATTCAGACCCCTTCACTTTTTCACATTTTGTTAAATTACAGCCTTATTCTAAAATACAGCCTTATATTAATTGCAATTTTGTCATCAATCTACACACGATACCCAATAATGTCAAAGTGAAAGCAGGTTTTTAGACATTTTAGAAAATGTATAAAAAATAAAAACAGAAATACCATATTTACATAAGTATTCAGACCCTTTGCTATGAGACTCGAAATGGAGCTCAGGTGCATTCTGTTTCCAGTGATCATCCTTGAGATGTTTCTACAACATGACTGGAGACCTCCTGGTGTTAATTCAATTGATTGGACATGATTTGGAAAGGCACACACCTGTCTATATAACGTCCCACAGTTGAGAGTGCATGACAGAGCAAAAACTAGAGCAAAAACCAAGCCATGAAGTTGAAGGAATTGTCCGTAGAGCTCTGAGACAGGATTATTGTCACGACTTCCGCCGAAGTTGGCTCCCCTGCCTGTTCGGGCGGTGCTCGGCGGTCGTCGTCACAGGCCTACTAGCTGCCACCGATCCCTTTTTCGTTGTCTGTTTGTTTTGTCTTATTAGTTTCACCTGTGTCCTGTTGTATGGGCTTAATGGGCTTCCTTATTTAAAGTATGTGTACCCACCCTTGTTTTGTGCGGGATTGAATTTGTGTTACGTGTGTGCGTTAGGTAGAGGTGTTTGTGTTCTGGACCTGGCACCCTGTGTTTTGGGTGATCCACATTATTGTCCGCGCCCTGTGTTGTGGGCTTGTTATTTTGTGTCGCATTAAAGTGCACCTTTCCCTGTGGAACTCTCTGCGCCTGATTCCTCCATCACCCACCTAGTCCCGCGTGACAATTATGTAGAGGAACAGTTCTGGGGAAGGGTACCAAAACATTTCTGCAGCATTGAAGGTCCCCAAGAACACAGTGTCCTCCATCATTCCTAAATGGAAGAAGTTTGAAACCACCAAGACTCTCCCTAGAGCAATCGGGGAGAAGGGCCTTGGTCTGCGAAGTGACCAAGAAACTGATGACACAGCTCCAGAGTTCCTCTGTAGAGATAGGAGAACCTTCCAGGAGGACAACCATCTCTGTAGCACTCCACCAATCAGGCCTTGATGGTAGAGTGGCTAGACGGAAGCCACTCCTCAGTAAAAGGCACATGACAACCCGCTTGGAGTTTGCCATGAGAAACAAGATTCTCTGGTCCGACGAAACCAAGATTGAAGTATTTGGCCTGAATGCCAAACGTCACGTCTGGAGGAAACCTGGCACCATCGCTACAGTGAAGAATGGTGGTGACAGCTTCATGCTGTGGGGATGTTTTTACTAGTTAGGATCAAGGGAAAGACGAACAGGGCAAAGTACAGAGAGATCCTTGATGAAAACCTGCTCCAGTGCTCAGGACCTCAGACTGGGGCAAAGGTTCACCTTCCAAAAGGACAATGACCCTAAGCACATAGCCAAGACAATGCAGGAGTGGCTTCGGGACAAGTCTCTGAATGTCCTTGAGGGGTCCAGCCAGAGCCCGAACTTGAACCCGGTCTAACATCTCTGGAGAGACCTGAAAATAGCTGTGCAGTAACGCTCCCAGGCCAACCTGACAGAGCTTGAGAGGATTTACAGAGAAGAATGGAAGAAACTCCCCAAATACAGGTGTGCCAAGCTTGTAGCGTCATACCCAAGAAGACTCAATGGCTGTAATCGCTTCCAAAGGTGCTTCGACAAAGTACTGAGTAAAGGGTCGGAATACTTATTTAAATATGATATTTCAGTTTTTATTTATTTTTAAATGAGCAAAATTAAAAAATAAAAATAAAAACTGTTTTTGCTTTGTCATTATGGGATATTGTGTGTAGATTGATGAGTAAAAACATTAATTTAATCAATTTTAGAATAAGACTTTAAAGTAAGACAATGTGTAAGAAGGGAAGGGGTCTGAATACTTTCCGAATGCACTGAAGGACGTGTTTTCTACTGAGCCAATCTAATAAACTATAATCAGTGCAAAGACAAAACAAAAGGGATCCATTATTTATCTGCAGCACATACAGTATGGATATGAGGCTCGCATATGGGGTAGTCCAGTCATATCACTCTGTTACTTTGCTCCTCCGGAAAATTATAAACAGGGCCTCTTTCTCAACCAACATTTGGAATTGATTAAAGGAGCGCACACACACAACCTGTTTTGTGGTTACTCTAACTGCTATTAACTTTTCTAACCCAAACATTGCCTGCCAAATCCAATAACTCGCTGTGCTGCCTCCCAAGAAACTTTCTCATCTACTGACATTGTTTGCAACAAACTTTGGGCCAAGTCTTTTGAACAGCACATACTGAATTTCAGGGTAGGGTTTTGAGGATGGGAAGACATAATCAATGTCTGGTGTGGACATTCAAAAACGTCATGAGGTGTCTTGTTTGTTCTTTATAGAGATTTTCACCAGAGTGATCTGACAGTGGACTAAAAGAGATATGTTGTCCTCATTTCACCCATCTTGTGTGTATACAGATGTAGGATATTAATTTGAGCCAGTTTGCTACAGCAGGAAAATAATTCTTCAGAAGCCTTTTTAAACCTCAAATACACTACAAGTTCTACATTTTCCTGCAACAGGATGATCTAATTAAGATAGTACATCTATACATTGTATCCAAAGAAGGGCATTAGTAGGTTGGGGGATTCAGACTAGGTCATCATTGTTGCTTTTCTCTGTCAGCACATGGAGTAACAAGTGGACCATAATTTCCTGCCAGTGATGACCTGGGCAGCAACCCAGAATAATTACTTTTCAACATCTATCCAGGCTTGAGCCTCTTAGAAATCACAGCTTTACTTGATCTGCCAAGTACCTCTGTTCTGCTTACAGCTCAATGCCCCACTTTTGCAACTCTGTGATACCGTTTGGCTTTTCTGCAGCTGTTGTACACCTACATTGGCAAATCCCTCAGGCCACTGGTATCTCTCCCCCAGTGGTGTAACACAAAGTCGTTTTTGCCAACTTTTACTTTGACTTCGGTACATTCCTAAAGACAATAATGTACTTTTTACTTCATACATTTTTCTTGACACCCAAAAGTACTCGTTACATTTTGACAGGAAAATGGTCCAATTCACACACACATGAAAAGCGTGCCCAAATTATACTGCTTGCTACTCAGCCATAAAAGCTAGAATATGATTATAATGATGATGTCTGTGAGTATAACATAACTCAAATGGCAGGCAAAAACCTGAGACAAAAACCAACCTCGAAGTGGGAAATCTGAGGTTGGTCGTTTTTCAACTCATTCCCTATTGAAGACACAGTGGGATATTGGTAATCTTGCACTTCCTAAGGCTTTCACTAGATGTCAACAGTCTTTAGAACCTTGTTTGGGGCTTCTACTGTGAAGTGGGGGCGAATGAGAGGGGAATGAGTCAGAGGTCTGCCAGGAGCCACGAGCTGACCATGCGCGGTCACGTGAAAGTTAGCTTGCGTTCCATTGCTTTTTTACAGACAAAGGAATTCTCCGGTTGGAACATTATTGAAGATTTATGACTTTTCGTCTGCTGCTAGTGACCGCGCGTCGTGAGTTTGGATTGTGTACTTTTGGATATAAATATGAACTTTACCGAACAAAACATACAGTGGGGCAAAAAATAATTTAGTCAGCCACCAATTGTGAAAGTTCTCACACTTAAAAAGATGAGAGAGGCCTGTAATTTTCATCATAGGTACACTTCAACTATGACAGACAAAATGAGGAAAAAAATCCAGAAAATCACATTGTAGGATTTTTTATGAATTTATTTGCATATTATGGTGGAAAATAAGTATTTGGTCAATAACAAAAGTTTCTCAATACTTTGCTATATACCCTTTGTTGGCAATGACAGAGGTCAAACGTTTTCTGTAAGTCTTCACAAGGTTTTCACACACTGTTGCTGGTATTTTGGCCCATTCCTCCATGCAGATCTCCTCTAGAGCAGTGATGTTTTGGGGCTGTTGCTAGGCAACACAGACTTTCAACTCCCTCCAAAGATTTTCTATGGGGTTGAGATCTGGAGACTGGCTAGGCCACTCCAGGACCTTGAAATGCTTCTTACGAAGCCACTCCTTCGTTGCCCGGGCGGTGTGTTTGGGATCATTGTCATGCTGAAAGACCCAGCCACGTTTCATCTTCCCTTGCTGATGGAAGGAGGTTTTCACTCAAAATCTCACGATACATGGCCCCATTCATTCTTTACTTTACACGGATCAGTTGTCCTGGTCCCTTTGCAGAAAAACAGCCCCAAAGCATGATGTTTCCACCCCCATGCTTCACAGTAGGTATGGTGTTCTTTGGATGCAACTCAGCATTCTTTGTCCTCCAAACACGACGAGTTGAGTTTTTACCAAAAAGTTATATTTTGGTTTCATCTGACCATATGACATTCTCCCAATCTTCTTCTGGATCATCCAAATGCTCTCTAGCAAACTTCAGACGGGCCTGGACATGTACTGGCTTAAGCAGGGGGACACGTCTGGCACTGCAGGATTTGAGTCCCTGGCAGCGTAGTGTGTTACTGATGGTAGGCTTTGTTACTTTGGTCCCAGCACTCTGCAAGTCATTCACTAGGTCCCCCCGTGTGGTTCTGGGATTTTTGCTCACCGTTCTTGTGATCATTTTGACCCCACGGGGTGAGATCTTGCGTGGAGCCCCAGATCGAGGGAGATTATCAGTGGTCTTGCATGTCTTCCATTTCCTAATAATTGCTCCCACAGTTGATTTCTTCAAACCAAGCTGCTTACCTATTGCAGACTCAGTCTTCCCAGCCTGGTGCAGGTCTACAGCTCTTTGGTCTTGGCCATAGTGGAGTTTGGCGTGTGACTGTTTGAGGTTGTGGACAGGTGTCTTTCATACTGATAACAAGTTCAAACAGGTGCCATTAATACAGGTAATGAGTGGAGGACAGAGGAGCCAGGTCTGTGAGAGCCAGAAATCTTGCTTGTTTGTAGGTGACCAAATACTTATTTTCCACCATAATTTGCAAATAAATTCATTAAAAATCCAACAATATGATTTTCTGGATTTTTTTTCTCACTTTGTCTGTCATAGTTGAAGTGTACCTATGATGAAAATTACAGGCCTCTCTCATATTTTTAAGTGGGAGAACTTGCACAATTGGTGGCTGACTAAATACTTTTTTGCCCCACTGTACATGTATTGTGTAAAATGAAGTCCTATGAGTGTCATCTGATGAAGATCATCAAAGGTTAGTGATTAATTTTATCTATATTTCTGCTTTTTGTGACTCCTCTCTTTGGCTGGAAGTATCTTTAGTTTTACACAAGTATGACAATTGAGTACTTTTTCCACCATTGCTCTCCCCCTCCCTTTGGGAAGAGTTATGCAACTTGTCTTGCAAGGCCTTCTTCATAGATGTGGGCATCGGTATGCATATGTCAAAACATGTTATCTGTACCAGGGCCAGTCCTGGCCATTCTGCCACCATAGGCAAGACCAAAAAATTGCCTCCCCTACAAGAATAGTTCCAGTAAGCAAAATTACATTGAAAATAATAAACATTTTTCCAGATGTTGAAGTTAGGTTCACGTTACGTTCTGAATGAAAGGTGAAAAGACGTCTTTCCAGACGTTAAAATTTGGTTCATGTTCGATTCTGAAGGAAAGTTGAAAAGTTGAGATTTTTGGTTCCAACCGCCGTGTCTTTGTGAGACGCAGAGGTGGTGAACGGATGATCTCCGTATGTGTGGTTCCCACCGTGAAGCATGGAGGAGGTGTGATGGTGTGGGGTTTCTTTGCTGGTGACACTGTTAGCGATTTCTTTATAATTCAAGGCACACTTAAACCAGCATGGCTACCACAGCATTCTGCAGCAATACGCCATCCCATCTGGTTTGGGCTTAGTGGGACTATCATTTGTTTTTCAACAGCACAATGACCCAACACACCTCCAGGCTGTGTAAGGGCTATTTGATCAAGAAAGAGAGTGATGGAGTGCTGCATTAGATGACCTGGCCTCCACAATCACCCAACCTCAACCCAATAGAGAGGGTGTGTGGGATGAGTTGGACTGCAGAGTGAAGGAAAAGCAGCCAACAAGTGCTCAGCATATGTGGGAACTCCTTCAAGACTTTTGGAAAAGCATTCCAGGTGAAGCTGGTTGAGAGAATGCCAAGCGTGTGCAAAGCTGTCATCAAGGCAAAGGGTGGCTACTTTGAAGATTCTAAAATATAAAATATATTTTGATTTGTTTAACACTTTTTGGGTTACAACATGATTCCATATGTGTTATGTCATAGTTATGATATCACTATTATTCTACAATGTAGAAAATAGTCAAAATAAAGAAAATCCCTTGAATGAGTAGGTGTGTCCAAACTTTTGACTGGTACTGTACATATTACCTCAATTACCTTGACTAACCGGTGCCCCCGCACATTGACTCTGTACCGGTACCCCCTGTATATAACCTTGCTACTGTTATTTTATTGTTGCTCTTAAATGATTTATTTGAGTAGTTTATTTGAGTAAATACTTCTTTAACAATTATTTTTCTTAACTGTATTGTTGGTTAATGGCTTGCAAGTAGGCATCTCACTGTAAGGTCCAATACCTGTTGTATTCAGCGCATATGACAAATACAATCTGATTTGATAAATATTTTGCGTCCCCGCCTTTCACAAAGTGGGCTCTGCTTATCACAGGGCGGAATCAGCGCTCACCTAAAAAGCTCATGGTTGAGAGAAATTGTCATTGTTTTGGGGCAGAATTATGTGAGTTTTTATGTTTTGTTGGAGGTGCGTCTTGGTCAGTTTAGCTTAGAAAATGCTGCCCTCGTCAATCTGCCACCATTGGCAGCCGCCTAATCCTGCCTAATGAGCGGGCCGGCCCTGATCTGTACCATCTAGACATCTCTCACATTTATTCTGGTCTCAGTTGAGGCGGTTATTTGTCATGTGGGTCTCTATGGTTGAGCAAGAGCTCAACATATTGCACCACCAACACACACAGAAAAGTGGCCTGAAAATGTCAGTCATTAAGCAGGGCCAGCTTCTGGCTGAGAGAATAGAGCAGGCTGTCAGCCTAATAGAACGTTTGAGTGACTGGTAAAGACTCCAGATGATTTGCCTAATGGCTCATAGCTGTGACTGCAAGTGAAAGCATATCAACACCATATCAACATTTAATTTCATATTTCAATTTCAGCTGCATAAACTCTCCCTATTCAAGTACATTTTTACAATATTGACTGTATTCGGATTATGTTAATACAGTTGACATAATTACACTATCCAGTATTGAGCCATAGTTGTTCAATCAAGCATTAATTTGTAATAAATAGGTCATTACAAATATCACAAAGGAAAAGAGTTTCAGATACAAAACCCTAACAAATCCATTCCAATGTAACAAACACAAAACCCAGATTGTATACCAAATATTCTTTATTTTCCAAAGGTATCAAACTACAGACAAACAGGTCTTTGTTCTGACATTACACTGAATGCGAGCTGTTATTTCACCACAACCATATCCCCCACAGGGCCCTGAACATAGATCATGGAACCTCCATGTTTGCTGGAAGTCATAGCTTGGAAACTCAAGAGTATATATAGTACACCATGTGATGTGCACTGTTACACAGATACTCATTTGAAGAAATGCATCATTGTTAAATGCATTTGTGTTGAGAAAATAATCGACACAATACTGTTACAATACACAATACAGTTTGACAATTCTATGACGCTATGAAGAAGCCAACATTCCAAATGACCTAGAAAAAGACAACTGTCCAAAGGTATGTGCACCACTGTCCACTAACACTTACCGCATACCCACATCACATCCAAAGGCCCATCCTATTTAAAGCATTCATGTCACATTTCAATTTCACCCATTTCCCTGTATTTTCCTTTTCAAGAAATAACTAGTATTTCATAACGAGTAGATAAATTGCTGTACGTTATTATTTATGTATATTCATGGTGTATGTGATGCTAAACATTTAACTGACTGCTGATGCAACATGGTCTACTAAGTGATCCAGTGAAACATTAACTTCTCCATTCTCTCTGTCTTCAATCATAATTCACTTTCAGAGGTCCATCACACATCCATAGGTGACACATCCAGGTCATCTAAGGAGGTTAACATGATCATGCAGGTAACTATCGTTTACCCCAAGGTTTAGTTTGGCATTCTACTGGAAGAGCTATTACAAGGCTTGAAACACAATATCACTGAAAGAAGTGACGGTTAACATTTTGAAATTCAAATAATGTCATATCTATGGACCTACCTAAATCAGAACATGGTATTTACAGAGACAGCGTTCTTTTTTCAACCAGTTCCAAGATGATGGTGCTGTTAAGCTTGCTCAGGATAGTAAACACGCTCTTTCCAGGGTATTGGTTGCAGAAAGATACTAAATGACTTGATTGGCTCATAGTCATTAATAACAGACAGCAGAGTATGGTAGTTAAGATCAGTTAATATTGACTCAGCTGCAGTCAGTCCTCTATTATCTCTGTATTATTTTTGCCTAGTCGTCTGGGGATGTTTCTGCCTGTGGTGTTTTATCTAAGGAAATCTGAATACCCAGGTTTGTATTATTTTGCTGACATCACCCTATTCTCTCCAAATTGTCTGAACTTCCCGGGAATCTGGTAACCAGGAGTGTCTAATAGTTTGATCCATGACCTATTTTCCTATTTAAACTTCACTTCTATCAGGATTCAAATGCACACATAACCAAACAAAAATAGCATTACATAGGCCATTAGGCCCATTCAATCAGATATATATTTTTGCTATCATGATTTAAATCAAACATGATACCACAACAGACATTGTAAAACCCCAGAGTAATGGAAAGTGTGCAGAATAGAGGGGTGGGCAATGTCAACTGATAACAACAGGGGTACACATTAAATGTGTTGTCCATTAGACCAGTTCTTTATTCAGTGTAATCTAACTATCTAAACTGCCTCTTCATATACAATTAATTATGCACTATAGTCCACAGGTCTGGTTGCTGTACAGTTCTCAGTTGGACACTCATGCGGCAAATAAAAGATTGCAGTGAGTATACATATAATTCATGGTTCACAGTAACGACATATTGCATTGAAATGTTATGTTGAAAAAGTTGATTTCATTTTTGGAGGAGATCATCATTCATTGCTATAATATAATGCTTAACATTGTACTTCAAAACTAAGAAACAACCCAAAAGAGTATTAGTACATCATTTGTGTGACTCTTGGTAAAAGTTTAAAAGACTTTCAAGAATTTAACAAAGAAATGTTGACTCACTTATATTGTGTACAACGTGGACAGTAAACGATTGATAGACAAACAAACAAGTTGTATTAGGTTGACATTCTGTATGTAATTTAAAATAAAATATTGCTCTTCCACTTTTAAACTCCTAGAATAGACATTAAAAAACACAATTTGTCCCCTCCTCACAGTAGACCTAAACATACCTTCCGACACATAAATCAAACAGTGGACATGTTACACATGCATTTGAAGCCCATAAGGAGCCCTTTAAATGTTGCCATGGCGATATTTGTTTACAACTCCTCGGGTGGTGTTATGGTCAAGTAAACCAAAGCTCAACAGGTCCAGTTAGAATTCCAGCACAGACTGAACCTCATGTGAGCTTGGACAGAACCCATGTCCTAATGTAAATACCAGTTATAAATTCTGAAAAACAGTGTTTGAGTGGTTTGTACATTAGACGACAAGCTAAACAAGAACCAGAATGAAAACAATGAAAGTTACACAGTACTCTCCGCAAAATTATCTGATTACAGCACTGCATTTTTCTTTTAACATAGGAACTACTAAATCAAAGGGACGGTAAATCCCACGTCGGGAAGTTGACTTTACATACACTTACCATGGGAAAGGTCAGAGTAAACCAGGTCAATAAAACAACAACATGGACCCTCCTAGTTATCAAGAGGGTTTGATCTTTCACAGTTGTCTATTGGAAGCTGTGTGTCCTTCAGGATCATGGATATAACACAGAGGAAAGTCAATGAGTAGTCTTATCAAACCGCACTTTGAGGGAAGTCAGATCTGTCTCCATTGCAGTTCACGTTGGTAAAGCAAAAATAGCACAAGGTCAGTGAGGCCTAACCTTCACATATCTCAGATACTCCAGACCAGACCTTCGCCCATATTCCAGTCTCTGTTTTCCTTACTGTCCTGAACTCTTAACGTGCTGACATGGAACCAGAATTGGCACCCATGCGTCCCTACTGTCGCACGTGCAGACAGAGGCTAGGCCACACAACAGTACTTCTTCCAGCACGACCTAGAAAGCTTCTTCATCTTATCTGGAGTCCGTTTTTTCAGTCGATGCTGCTGCTGACTGTCGGAGTGCTGGATGCTGGCCACGATGGCTGCGTCAAACACCTCTTTGAGGTTCTTCTGGGTGAGTGAGGAGCACTCCATGTATGACACGGCCCTCATGTCCTCGGCACACTGCTGGGCCTCCTGGGGCTCCACTGGCCTCTCTTTGTACTTTGCCAGCTCGATCAGAACCTTGACGTCCTCCCGCAGGTCTGACTGGGTTCCCACCAGAACCACCGGCGCCTGCGGGCAGTGCCGGCGAATCTCTGGCACCCATTTCTCTGTGACATTCTGAAAAGAAGAAGGGCTGACAACACTGAAGCACAGCAGGAAGATGTCTGCGTTGGTGTAGCAGAGCGGACGCAGTTTGTCAAACTCATCCTGCGGGAAGAGGAGAGGAGAGGGGGGTTCATGACACTAGTAGAACCAAGAATGGCCATGATCAACACAATATTCCTCCTTGTGAAAAGGTATTTGAGTGCAGGAATGGAAAGGGCATAGCCATAACTAAGAGAAGGAAAATCCTGCTCTTATTGGCTAAAATGTCACCATGTGCATGGCTGTAACTAGTGGCGCCTCTGTGCCTCATGACATAGTCTCTCTGGCAGGCAGGAAAACACAATCCATGTCCACAGCCTGACAACACATGACACTTCTATCGGTTTCTGTTAGAGTGAAAGTGTTCTGTTTACATGCCATAGTTCTTCTGACTGGGGACAGCACTTTCAGCATAGCCTGTAGTTGATTTTAATCTCCTCCAATGTTGGTGACTGACACACCATTGCGTAATGTATTGTTGAAGGCACTGTTTATTCCGACCAGCATATCTTGAATGCTAGATCAAAAAAACTGCCAATAGCTAAATTGGAGAAGAGAGGGAGCATTGTTAAATTGCTATAACATGTCTATTATAGATTCAAATAATGACATGCACCATAGTCCACACTTTTGACTCCCAAAAGGAATGTGTGATGATGATCATGCAGCTAAATCATGTGAAAGAGAAAGTGTGATGAGGCTGTTGAGAGGGTACAGGAGCAAAACATTTATGATTTGCAGTTGGCACAGCCAACCACTACCCCGCTGCCAAACTCTAAGTATAAGTATAGAGATATGTAATTTTCACCAGCTAAAGAGATGGAGTGGCGCGGTGACATCATTTATATCATGTATTAGTGGCAGCACAGCATTGCAGGGGATTTACAGCGGTAAGCATCTAACCCATGGGCCATTGCACTGACGCCAATATGGGTGCTTATCTTCGCTAATGTGTGTTTAGTCCTTTTATCTGGCAAACATATTACGCAACATTCAGCTTACATTTGCATATCTCCAAAACATCTAGTTCTACTGTGATTTCAACTGGGGGAAAGATAACCATGGCATTCCACTGAGATTATATTTTGCTGTTTATTGACAAAGCATGCGTTCCCTGCTCTCTCGCGCTTTCATATGTTTCTCTGATACACCCAGCTTGTGTGTACCCATTGCTTCCTGGAAGAGATTTTAATAGTGTATTTCCATCCTCAGGAACCCAATGAGGTCAACAACATAAACAGTGAGGGACACTGTAGTTGGTATTCAGGAAATCTTCTGCATGTTTAGTATGCTAAATACATGGACTCTGTTATGAAGAGGGGAGCTGGGTGACATCGGTGACAAGCTCATTAATATTATTTTGATTAATTGGCTCAACCATTTTCTCACATTTGCATGGGGGGATGCTGGTGCATGTGCTTTCACAATTATTATTTTGGGCTGTCACATGAGAGCTAATTATTCATGGCATGCAAGCGCAAATGTCATCTTGATTATTTGTCAATGTATGCTAAGTCTAACTATGTAATAGGCCTAACTAAGTTATAACTACTATATTGTTTGCATTGTCTTGTATAAAGCTTCAAACACCTTGCAAACAATATTGCTTGCATTGTCTTGGTGTCTAATGAAAACCCTATCCTCTCAGAGCCTCTCTGCTCGCTTTCCAGAGAGACGAAGCAGAACCCGATGAACTCACAGTGCACAGCCTGTGTCTAGACAGAACCTCTCTAGATCTCTCTTGGTCTGCTTTCCAGGGCTGTTTTCCACTGTTGACTCTCTCCAGCCTGCTCTGCTCCTCAGAAACAGACCCATCTCGCGTTTCCTCTGACCAGCCCCAGCTGTGCCGAAGCTTACGTTTCCTTTCCAGGCTCAGATTCAATTCATTACAATTATAAGGTTTCCTATCTGTAATCCCCCCAAGCCGGTTACCCCCTCCCATGTGGGGGAGACAGCGTTTATCTGAGTAACCTCATTTTTGGTGCAGAATCACGACTGGACAAAAACACTGCTGGAGCACATCAATTTAGACAGATCACTTCACTCCCCTACATTAGTAGACTACATTTTACCTCATTCTTTACATCTGCTAGTCTAGTAATGTATAGGGGTTGTAACAAGTTTGAGAAATTCTAGGAACAGAAAAAAGGTCAACTTGTATGTTTTTAATCAATCCTTCACACTCCAGAATAGTTGAGATAATATCAAACTGTCGTATATGTGTATTTAAATTACAAACCTGGCCAGCTGTGTCACAAAGCTGCAGTTTTACAGGCTTGCCATCAACTGCCACGACCGCTGAAAAAAAAACAATTATACATTTAATCAGCCAATATAACAAATAAATTTGTAACCAAAATGGCATTATATACTGTTACGGACTGAATAGTGTTGTAATGGACAAACTATTGAGTATAATAATTACCAGTCTTCCTGTTGCCGCCAATGTATGGCAGAAGACAATTGGCAACATTTTTACGAAAGCTGAATAGAAATGTTTTGTCAGTCTGAGTTTAAAATATACACTGAGTGTACAAAATATTAGGAATACCTCCTTCAAGAAATACTAACCAGGTGAATCCAGGTGAAAGCTATGATCCCTTATTGATGTCACCTGTTAAATCCACTTCAATCAGTGTAGATGAAGAGGAGGAAACAGGTTAAAGAATGATTTTTAAGCCTTGAAACATTGTGTATGTATTGCCATTCAAAGGCTGAATGAAAAAGACAAAAGATTTAAGTGCATTTGAACTGGGTATGGTAGTACGGGCCAGGCACAACGGTTTGAGTGTGTCAAGAACTGCAAGATGCTGCTGGGTTTTTCACGCTCAACTGTTTTTGTGTGTATAAGAATAGTCTACCACCAGAAAGACATCCAGCCAACTTGACACAACTGTGGGAAGCATTGGACTCAACATGGGCCAGCATCCCTGTGGAACGCTGTTCTGAGGGCAAAAGTCGGTGCAACTCAATATTGGGAAGGTGTTCCTAATGTTTTGTACACTCAGTGTAGGCTACTCATGAATTCACATAAATGGGCAGTTAAAACCGCACGATAAAAACAAGAACTTGCATAGCCCAAAAATACGAATAATAAGTCCTAATAGCCAATTTCTAAAAAAAGGCACATATTTGTCAAGTTACCTGCAAAATTATCAAAAGCAGTTGGGACATATTCAGTTGGATATCCATTTGTGGTGTAGCTGACAATCAAGCTCGTTTTCCCAACTGCCCCGTCACCGACAAGCACACACTTCACTTTGCGCTCTACGCCACCGGACCGACACTTGGAGCCCGAAAACGACTCTCTGCTCCGAACCCTCCGAGGGGGAACCGGTGGGACCGCCGCCGACACTGCTACAGGTTTATATTCTCCATCGCCCTGGGGAGGCATCGCCTTGTGGTATCGCCAATGGAACCGTCCAGCGACCAGTTAATCCAAGTTTTGCCAAACTATTCGTTTCCTAAATCTGACATCAACTGGAATTTCACAAGAACTGTCCCTTATCTTCTGTAGTGTTTCCATGACTGGAAAAAGTGTAGCCTTTCTATAAAGACGAAGCAGACAACTTGATGTCAATCCCCCACTGTGCATAAATGAATTCCCCAAGCAATAAATCCTATAGGAGAAAATGTTTCCAACCCGTATGATTTGAAGTTCCTTTCCTGAATCTTTTCCAGAGTTTTATTTCGCACACAACCTCCTCAAAAAAAGCACAGCCTCCTACTCGTGAGCAGCATGACATCAGGAAACACCACTGAGTCAGAAAAAAATGTGCACCATTGACCAATAGCAATAAGCAAGCTTGCCCCCACCCCAAAATATAATAAATAAATACGCTAGAAACATACAGCAAATACATAATTTGTAAGACTTTGTCTGTTTAATGGTTTATAATACTCTTCTATTCATGGTTAAGTTTTAACCGGCGAAATTGTTACATGTGTTGGAAACAATTGTTACATTTGTATCCCTCAGCCTGTTTGATCTCACCAAGGAGTTACAACACAAACATGTGGTTACAACTCACCACTTCTCTCCGATGATACCGCTGCGCCATAGAGTAGCTCAAATCTGCTACCTGGTGGACTTCGACAGGAAATATGATATATTGATTGACCACGTTAGAGAGAAAGATGTAGCGTCATGTCGGCAGCATTAAGACTTCCGGTTTTCAGATTTGCCTTCCAAATAAAAGTATGCGTTAAAACGCTATGTGTTGTTAATAAATCAATTATTTTTGCAGATTTGAATAGCGCATAATGTTAAAATGTTTTGTAACTACGCCGGGGAAAATTCTAAACTAAAGACAATTAGTGCTTTATATAAGATAAAATAATATAAGGTGGAGCATGAGGTAGAATGGTTAAAGCTTAAATAAATGAATGTAAGGAACATCATATTCTCCAGATCCTATTCATCTAGCACTAAAGTGTATATATGGTGTTATTTCTTGGATGACTGTGGTCTAAATACCCAGAAGCCCTTTCTACTCAACACACTCCATTTTGTCCAAATGCAATACACTGTAGGCATATAAATGACATATTGTCTTATAGAGCAAAAACTATTCTGTTCACCACAGTAAAAGTATTTTAGGGAAAATTCAGTAGGGTCTGTAGAATATATGGTGTCATTTGATGGGGCTCTGAATTATATGGAATGTTGATGGCCTTTTACTCCACCCACTCCATTGGCCACAATGCGAATCACTGTACATGGAATAAAAATGGGCTTATAAAGCAAAAACTATTCTGGGTACTTGTAACAGATGTCTTCGGGAGAAAGAGAGGAGGACCAAAGCGCAGCGTGGTAAGTGTTCATGATGATGTTTAATTAAAACTCAGAACACTAAACAATAAATGACAACGTGAATGTACAAAACCAAAACAGTACCGTGTGGCCCAAACACTCACACGGAAACAAACACCCACAAACCAAAAGTGAAACCCAGGCTACCTAAGTATGATTCTCAATCAGAGACAACTAACGACACCTGCCTCTGATTGAGAACCATACTAGGCCGAACACAAAAACCAACATAGAAAAACAAACAGACTGCCCTGACCATACTAAAACAAAGAATAAAATAACAGAACTATGGTCAGAACGTGACAGTACTGCAGTAGAACTACTGTAGGGAATACTCAGTAGGGTCTGTAGAATGTATACAACGGCCAGCAACACTTTGTATTATTTTAGATAGTTTTTGCTCTATAAGCCAAAATTTAATTTATAGGCACACCAGTGTATTGCATTAGGACCAATGGAATGGGTTGAGTAGAAAGGGCCACTGGGTATTTAGACCACAGTCATCCATGAAGTAACACCATGTAGATTGTAGTGCTAGAGCAATAGGGTCTGTAGAATATTAAGTTCTTTAAAATAATTTACTTAAGCTCCTACAATTTTTTTTATTTCACCTTTATTTAACCAGGTAGGCCAGTTGAGAACAAGTTCTCATTTACAACTGCGACCTGGCCAAGATAAAGCAAAGCAGTGCGACAAAAACACATACAGGTCGCAGTAGTGGGTAGTATATGGGGCTTTGGTGACAAAATGGATGGCACTGTGATATACTACATCCAATTTGTTGAGTAGAGTGTTGGAAGCTATTTTGTAAATGACATCACCGAAGTCAAGGATCGGTAGGATAGTCAGTTTTACGAGGGTATGTTTGGCAGCATGAGTGAAGGAGGCAATTTTGCGAAATAGGAAGCTGATTCTAGATTTAATTTTGGATTGGAGATGCTTAATGAGAGTATGGAAGGAGAGTTTACAGTCTAGCCAGACACCTAGGTATTTATAGTTGTCTATATATTCTAAGTCAGAACCGTCCAGAGTAGTGATGCTAGTCGAGTGGACGGGTGCGGGCAGCGATCGATTGAAGAGCATGCACTTAGTTTTACATGCATGTTGGAGGCCACAGAAGGAGCGTGGCGTTGAAGCTCGTTTGGAGGCTTGTTAACATAGTGTCCAAAGAAGGGACAGATGTATACAGAATGGTGTCGTTTGCGTAGAGGTGGATCAAAGAATCACCCGCAGCAAGAGCGACATCATTGATGTATACAGAGAAAAGAGTCGGCCCGAGAATTGAACCCTGAACCCCCATAGAGACTGCCAGAGGTCCGGACAACAGGCCCTCCGATTTGACACACAGAACTCTATCTGAGAAGTAGTTAGTGAAAAAGGCGAGGGACTCATTAGAGAGTCCCTGTTGAGTCTGCCGATTGACAGTCGAAAGCCTTGAACAGGTCAATGCAGTTGCTGCGGGGCCTGCAGAGCTGTTGGGGTAGCCAGGTGGAAAGCATGGCCAGCCGTAGAGAAATGCTTATTGAAATTCTCGATTATTGTGTATTTATCAGTGGTGACAGTGTTTCCTAGTTTCAGTCCAGTGGGCAGCTGGTAGGAGGTACTCTTATTCTCCATGGACTTTACAGTGTCCCAAAACATTTTGGAATTAGTGCTCTCCTAAGTGACTGTGTGTATTGGTTCCTGACTTCCCTGAAAAGTTAAATATGGCGGGGACAATTCGATGCTAGTGCAGTACCCCACAGGGTGTTTTTGTGCTGGTCAAGGGCAAGTCAAATCAAATTTTATTGGTCACATACACATGGCTAGCAGATGTTAATGCGAGTGTAGCGAAATGCTTGTGCTTCTAGTTCCGAACATGCAGTAATATTTAACAAGTAATCTAACAATTTCACAACAACTACCTTATACACACACACAAATGTAAAGGAATGAATAAGAATATGTACAGTTGAAGTCAGAAGTTTACATACACTTAGGATGGAGTCATTAAAACTTGTTTTTTTAACCACTCCGCAAATTTCTTGTTAACAAACTATAGTTTTGGCAAGTCGGTTAGGACATCTACTTTGTGCATGACACAAGTCATTTTCCAACAATTGTTTACAGACATATTATTTCACTTAATTTACTGTATCACAATTCCAGTGGGTCAGAAGTTTACATACACTAAGTTGACTGTGCCTTTAAATAGCTTGGAAAATTCCAGAAAATTATGTCATGGCTTTAGAAGATTCTGATAGGCTAATTAACATCATTTGAGTCAATTGAAGGTGTATCTGTGCTATGCATTTCAAGGCCTACCTTCAAACTCAGTGTCTCTTTGCTTGACATCATGGAAAAATCAAAAGAAATCAGCCAAGCCCTCAAGAAAAAAATTGTAGACATCCGCAAATCTGGTTCATCCTTGGGAGCAACGTCCAAATGCCTGAAGGTACCACGTTTATCTGTACAAACAATAGTGCGCAAGTATAAACACCATGGGACCACACAGCCGTCATACCGCTCAGGAAGGAGACGCTTTCTGTCTCCTAGAGATTAACTTACTTTGGTGCGAAAAGCTAAAATCAATCCCAGAACAACAGCAAAGGACCTTGTGAAGATGCTGGAGGAAACAGGTACAGAAGTATCTATATCCACAGTAAAACGAGTCCTATATCGACATAACCTCAAAGGCCGCTCAGCAAGGAAGAAGCCACTGCTCCAAAACCGCCATAAAAAAGTCAGACTACGGTTTGCAAAAGCACATGGGGACAAATATCATACTTTTTGGAGAAAACAAAAATAGAACTGTTTGGCTACAATGACCATCGTTATGTTTGTTGGAAAAAGGGGGAGGCTTGCAAGTGTCACGACTTCCTCTGAAGTCGGCCCCTCTCCTTGTTCGGGCGACGTTACATGAATTACATGTTGTGTATTTAACCCTCTGTTCCCCACATGTTCTTTTCCGGTATTGTTGATTGTTAGAGTTTGTGCACGTTATGTCTGGCGTGCGAAGGGTTTTGTCCCATTTTATTTATTTATTTGTGTTTGTTCTCTGTGATTTTATTATTAAACTGCACTGTTGTAACATCGTCTTTGCTCTCCTCCTCCTGACTTCTCTGCCGCCAGTACGCAAACATTACAGCAAGCCGAAGAACACCATCCCAACCATGAAGCACGGGGGTGGCAGCATCATGGTGTGGGGTGCTTTGCTGCATGAGGGACTGGTGCACTTCACAAAATAGCTGGCATCATGAGGTAGGAAAATAATGTGGATATATTGAAGCAACATCTCAAGACATCAGTCAGCTGACCAGTCAGCTTGGTCGCAAATGGGTCTTCCGAATGGACAATGACCCTAAGCATACTTCCAAAATTGTGGCAAAATGGCGTAAGGACAACACAGTCAAGGTATTGGAGTGGCCATCACAAAGCCCTGACCTCAATCCTATAGAACATTTGTGGGCAGAACTGAAAAAGTGTGTGCGAGCAAGGAGGCCTACAAACCTGACTCAGTTATACCAACTCTGTCAGGAGGAATGGGCCAAAATATACACCAACTTATTGTGGGAAGCTTGTGGAAGGCTACCCAAAATGTTTGACCCAAATAAAACAATTTCAAGGCAATGCTACCAAATAATAAATGAGTGTATGTAAACATCTGACCCACTGGGAATGTGATGAAAGAAATATATCATTCTCTACTATTATTCTGACAATTCACATTCTTAAAATAAAGTGGTGATCCTAACTGATCTAAGACAGGGAATTTTTACTAGGATAAAATGTCAGGAACTGTGAAAAACTGAGTTTAAATGTATTTGGCTAAGGTGTATGTAAACTTCCGACTTCAACTGCACATATAAATATATGGATGAGCGACGGCCGTATGGCATAGGCAAGATGCAGTAGATGGTATAGAGTACAGTATATACATATGAGATGAGTAATGTAGGGTATGTAAACATTATATAAAGTGCCATTGTTTAAAGTTACAAGTGATACATTTATTACATCCAATTTTTAATTATTAAAGTGGCTAGAGATTTGAGTCAGTATGTTGGCAGTAGCCACTCAATGTTCGCGATGGCTGTTTAACAGTCTGACGGCCTTGAGATAGAAGCTGTTTTTCAGTCTCCCGGTTCCAGCTTTGATGCACCTGTACTGACCTCGCCTTCTGGATGATAGCGGGGTGAACAGGCAGTGGCTCAGGTGGTAGTTGTCCTTGATGATCTTTTTGGCCTTCCTGTGACATCGGGTGGTGTAGGTGTCCTGGAGGGCAGGTAGTTTTCCCCCGGTGATGTGTTGTGCAGACCTCACTACCCTCTGGAGTAGAGGTCGACCGATTATGATTTTTCAACACCGATACTGATTATTGGAAGACCAAAAAAGCCGATACCGATTAATCGGCCAATTTTTTTATTTTATTTGTAATAATGACAATTACAACAATACTGAATGAACACTTATTTTAACTTAATATTATACATCAATAAAATCAATTTAGCCTCAAATAAATAATGAAACATGTTCAATTTGGTTAAATAATGCAAAAACAAAGTGTTGGAGAAGAAAGTAAAAGTGCAATATTTGCCATGTAAGAAAGCTAACGTTTAAGTTCCTTGCTCAGAACATGAGAACATATGAAAGCTGGTGGTTCCTTTTAACATGAGTCTTCAATATTCCCAGGTAAAAAGTTTTAGGTTGTAGTTATTATAGGAATTATAGGACTATTTCTCTCTATACCATTTGTATTTCATTAACCTTTGTCTATTGGATGTTCTTATAGGCACTTTAGTATTGCCAGTGTAACAATATAGCTTCCGTCCCTCTCCTCGCTCCTCCCTGGGCTCGAACCCAGGACAACAGCCACTCACGAAGCAGTTTACCCATGCAGAGCAAGGGAAACAACCACTCCAAGGCTCAGAGCGAGCGAGTGACGTTTGAAACGCTATTAGCGCGCGCTAACTAGCCAGCCATTTCACTTCGGTTACACCAGCCTCATCTCGGGAGTTGATATGCTTGAAGTCATAAACAGTGCAATGCTTGACGCACAACGAAGAGCTGCTGTTAAAACGCACGAAAGTGCTGTTTGAATAATGTTTATTGCCTGCTTCTGCCTACCACCTCTCAGTCAGATACTTGTATGCTCAGTCAGATTATACACAACGCATGACACGCTAGATAATATCTAGTAATATCATCAACCATGTGTAGTTAACTAGTGATTATGATTGATTGATTGTTTTTTTTAAGATAAGTTTAATGCTAGCTAGCAACTTACATTGGCTTACTGAATTTGTGGAGTGCAACAAGAGGCAGGACGTTATTGCGTTGGACAAGTTAACTGTGCGGTTGCAAGATTGGATCCCCCGAGCTGACAAGGTGAAAATTTGTAGTTCTGCCCCTGAACGAGGCAGTTAACCCACCGTTCCTAGGCCGTCATTGAAAATAAGAATGTGTTCTTAACTGACTTGCCTAGTTAAATAAAGATTAAATAAAGGTGTAAAAAATTTTTTTTAAATCTGAAAAATCGGTGTCCAAAAATACCAATTTCTGATTGTTATGAAAACTTGAAACCGGCCCTAATTAATCGGCCATTCCGATTAATCGGTAGACCTTTACTCTGGAAGGCCTTATGGTTGTGGACGGAGCAGCTGCCGTACCAGGAGGTGATACAGCCCGACAGGATGCTCTTGATTGTGCATCTGTATAAGTTTGTGTGTGTTTTCGGTGCCAAATTTCTTCAGCCACCTGAGGCTGAAGAGATACTGTTGTGCCTTCTTCACCCCGCTGTCTGTGTGGGTGGACCATTTCAGTTTGTTCTTGATGTGTTCGCAGAGGAACTTAAAACTTTCCACCTTCTCCACTACTGTACCGTTGATGTGGATAGGGGGGTGCTCCCTCTGCTGTTTCCTGAAGTCCACGATCATCTCCTTTGTTTTGTTGACGTTGAGTGTGAGGTTATTTTCCTGACACCACACTTCGAGGGCCCTCACCTCCTCCTTGTAGGCCGTCTCGTCGTTGTTGGTAATCAAGCCTACCACTGTAGTGTCCTACCACTGCAAACTTGATGATTGAGTTGGAGGTGTGCATGGCCACGCAGTCAAGGGTGAACAGGGAGGAGAGGGCTGAGAACGCACCCTTGTGGGGCCCGTGTTGAGGATCAGTGGGATGGAGATGTTGTTTCCTACCCTCACCACCTGGGGGCGGCTCGTTAAAGTCCAGGACACAGTTGCACAGTGCGGGGTCGAGACCCAGGGTACTATGGTGCTAAATGCTGAGCTGTAATCGATGAACAGCATTCTTAAATAGGTATTCCTCTTGTCCAGATAGGTTAGGGCAGTGTGATTGCGACGTCTGTGGACCTATTGGGGCGGTAAGCAAATTGGAGTGGGTCTTGGGTGTCAGATAGGGTGGAGGTGATATGATCCTTGACTAGTCTCTCAAAGCACTTTGTGATGACGGAAGTGAGTGCTACGGAGCGATAGTTGTTTAGCTCAGGTACCTTAGCTTTCTTGGGAACAGGAACAATGGTGGCCCTCTTGAAGCATGTGGGAAGAGCAGACTGGGATAGGGATTGATTGAATATGTCCGTAAACACACCAGCCAGCTGGTCTGCGCATGCTCTGAGGACGCGGCTAGGGATGCCGTCTGGGCCAGCAGCCTTGCGAACGTTAACACGTTTAAATGTTTTATTCACGTTGGCCGCGGGGACGGAGAGCCCGCAGGTTTTGGTAGCGGGTCGTGTCAGTTACACTGTATTGTCCTCAAGGCGAGCAAAGAAGTTGTTTAATTTGTCTGGGAGCAAGACGTTGGTGTCCGCGACAGGTTGGTTTTCTTTTTGTAATCCGTGATTGACTGCCATATACATCTCGTGTCTGAGTCGTTGAATTGTGACTCTACTTTGTCTCTATACTAGCTTGTTTGATTGCCTTGCGGAGGGAATAGCTACACTGTTTGTATTTGGTCATGTTTCCGGGTCGCCTTGCCATGATTAAAAGCAGTGGTTTGTGTTTTCAGTTTTGCGCAAATGATACCATCAATCCACGGTTTCTGGTTGGGGAAGGTTTTAATAGTCACCGTGGGTACAACATCACCGTTGCACTTGCTAATAAACTCGCTAACCGAATCTGGTCGGACCAGCGTTGAACAGACCTGAGCACAGGCAATTCCTGTTTTAGTTTCTGTCTATAGGCTGGGAGCAACTAAATGGAATCGTGGTCAGATTTGCCGAAAGGAGGGCGAGGGAGGTCTTTGTATGCATCGTGGAAGTTAGAGTAGCAATGATCCAGAACGCTGCCAGCCCAGGTTGCGCATTCGATATCCTGATAGAATTTAGGGAGTCTTGTTTTCAGATTAACTTTGTTAAAATCCCCAGCTACAATAAATACAGCCTCAGGATATATGGTTTCCAGAGTCCAATTAAGTTCTTTCAGGGAGGTCGAAGTGTCTGCTTGGGGGGGATATACAGTCGTGGCCAAAAGTTTTGAGAATGACACAAATATGAATTTTCACAAAGTCTGCTGCCTCAGTTTGTATGATGGCAATTTGCATATACTCCAGAATGTTATGAAGAGTGATCAGATGAATTGCAATTAATTGCAAAGTCCCTCTTTGCCATGCAAATGAACTGAATCACCAAAAAACTTTTCAACTACATTTCAGCCCTGCCACAAAAGGACCAGCTAACATCATGTCAGTGATTCTCTCGTTAACACAGGTGTGAGTGTTGACGAGGACAAGGCTAGAGATCACTCTGTCATGCTGATTGAGTTCGAATAACAGACTGGACGCTTCAAAAGGAGGGTGGTGCTTGGAATCATTGTTCTTCCTCTGTCAACCATGGTTATCTGCAAGGAAACACGTGCCGTCATCATTGCTTTGCACAGAAAGGGCTTCACAGGCAAGGATATTGCTGCCAGTAAGATTGCACCTAAATCAACCATTTATCAGATCATCAAGAACTTTAACCTTTCTGATCTCCCCATCCCGGATCCGGGATCGTGAATACAGACTCAAGCTCATTACCATAATGCAACGTTAACTATTCATGAAAATCGCAAATGAAATGAAATAAATATGCTAGCTCTCAAGCTTAGCCTTTTGTTAACAACACTGTCATCTCAGATTTTCAAAATATGCTTCTCAACCATTGCAAAACAAGCATTTGTGTAACAGTATTGATGGCTAACGTAGCATTTAGCATTAGCATTCAGCTGGCAACATTTACACAAAAAAACAGAAAAGCATTCAAATAAAATCATTTACCTTTGAAGAACTTCAGATGTTTTCAATGAGGAGACTCTCAGATAGCAAATGTTCAGTTTTTCCTGAAAGATTATTTGTTTAGGACAAATCGCTCCGTTTTCTGCGTCACGTTTAGCTATGAAAAAACCCCTGTATCCAGGATTGTGTAAATCTATCAGCAAGCTCATTAGCATAACACAACGTTAACTATTTATGAAAATCGCAAATGAAATGAAATAAATATGCCATCTCTCAAGCTTAGCCTTTTGTAAACAACACTGTCATCTCAGATTTTCAAAATATGCTTCTCAACCATAGGAAAACGATCATTTGTGTAAAAGTAGCTAGCTAGCGTTAGCATTTCGCGTTAGCATTTAGCGTTAGCATTAGCGTTAGCATCCAGCACGCAACATTAACAAAAACATAAAAGCCTTCAAATAAAATC
The DNA here is from genome assembly GCF_013265735.2 of Oncorhynchus mykiss. Taxonomy (NCBI): domain Eukaryota; kingdom Metazoa; phylum Chordata; class Actinopteri; order Salmoniformes; family Salmonidae; genus Oncorhynchus; species Oncorhynchus mykiss. The sequence continues at coordinate 26,995,862 of NC_048584.1, read as the reverse complement.
ATTTACCTTTGAAGAACTTCTGATGTTTTCAATGAGGATACTCTCAGTTAGATAGCAGATGCTCAGTTTTTCCAAAAAGATTCCTTGTGTATTAGAAATAGCTCCGTTTTATACATCACATTTGGCTACCAAAAAAAATCCGAAAATTCAGTCCTCAAAACGCGAACTTTTTTCCAAATTAACTCCATAATATCGACTGAAAACATGGCAAATGTTGTTTAGAATCAATCATCAAGGTGTTTTTCACATATCTCTTCATTGATACATCGTTCTTGGACACATGCTTTCTCCCCTGAATCAAATGGTAAAGTAGAAGCAGCTGGCAATTGCGCACCGAATTCGACGCAGGACACCAGGCGGACACTTGGAAAATGTAGTCTCTTATGGTCAATCTTCCAATGATATGCCTACAAATACGTCACAATGCTGCTAAGACCTTGGGCGAACGACAGAAAGTGTAGGCTCATTCCTTGCGCAATCACAGCCATATAAGGAGACAATGGAAAACAGAGCTTCAGAAATTCTGCTAATTCCTGGTTGCTGCATCATCTTGGTTTCGCCTGTAGAATGAGTTCTGGGGCACTTACAGACAAAATATTTGCAGATTCTGAAACTTCAGAGTGTTTTCTTTCCAAAACTGTCAAGAATATGCATAGTCGAGCATCTTTTCGTGACAAAATATCGCGCTTAAAACGGGAACGTTTTTTATCCAAAAATGAAATAGCGCCCCTAGAGCTCTAACAGGTTATAAGTAGAGCGGTTCAATTGTTGTGAAGAAGGCTTCAGGGTGCCCAAGAATATCCAGCAAACGTCAGGACCGTCTCCTAAAGTTGATTCAGCTGCGGGATCGGGGCTTCACCAGTACAGAGCTTGCTCAGGAATGGCAGCAGGCAGGTGTGAGTGCATCTGCACGCACAGTGAGGCGAAGACTTTTGGAGGATGGCCTGGTGTCAAGAAGGGCAGCAAAGAAGCCACCTCTCTCCAGGAAAAACATCAGAGACAGACTGATATTCTGCAAAAGGTACAGGGATTGGAGTGCTGAGGACTGGGGTAAAGACATTTTCTCTGATGAATCCCCTTTCCGATTGTTTGGGGCATCTGGAAAAAAGCTTGTCCAGAGAAGACAAGGTGAGCGCTACCATCAGTCCTGTGTCATGCCAACAGTAAAGCATCCTGAGACCATTCATGTGTGGGGTTGCTTCTCAGCCAAGTGAGTGGGCTCACTCACAATTTTGCCTAAGAACACAGCCATGAATAAAGAATGGTTCCAACACATCCTCCGGGAGCAACTTCTCCCAACCATCCAGGAACAGTTTGGTGACAAACAATGCCTTTTCCAGCATGATGGAGCACCTCGCCATAAGGCAAAATAAATAACTAAGTGGCTTGGGGAACAAAACATTGATAGTTTGGGCCCATGGCCAGGAAACTCCCAATAACTTAATCCCTTTGAGAACTTGTGGTCAATCCTCAAGAGGCAGGTGGACAAACAAAACCCACAAATTCTGACAAACTCCAAGCATTGATTATGCAAGAATGGGCTGCCATCAGTCAGGATGTGGCCCAGAAGTTAATTGACAGCATGCCAGGGCGGATTGCAGAGGTCTTGAAAAAGAAGGGTCAACACTGCAAATATTGACTCTTTGCATTAACTTCATGTAATTGTCAATAAAAGCCTTTGACACTTATGAAATTCTTGTAATTATACTTCAGTATTCCATAGTAACATCTGACAAAACTTTTAGGCACGACTGTACACGGCTGTGATTATAATCGAAGAGAATTATCTTGGTAGATAATGCCGTCGGCATTTGATTGTAAGGAATTCTGGGTCAGGTGAACAAAAGGACTTGAGTTCCTGTATGCTGTTATGATCACACCACGACTCGTTAATCATACACCCCCGCCATTCTTCTTACCAGAGAGATGTTTGTTTCTGTCTACGTGATGCGTGAAGAAACTGGGTGGCTGTACCGACTCTGATAACATATGCCATGTTTCCGTGAAACAGAGAATGTTACACTCTCTGATGTCTATCTGGAAGGCAACCCTTGCTCGAATTTCGTCTACCTTGTTGTCAAGAGACTGGACATTGGCGAGTAGTTTACTCGGGAGCGGTGAGCGATGTGCCCGTCTACGGCGCCTTACCAAAAGGCCGCTCCATCTGTGGCGTAGTTATTTTGGGTCGCCTACTGGGATCCGATCCAGTGTCCTGGGTGGTGGTCCAAACAGAGGATCCTCTTCGGGAAAGTCGTATTCCTGGTCGTAATGTTGATAAGTTGACGTTGCTCTTATATCCAATAGTTCTTCCCGGCTGTATGTAATAAGACTCAAGATTTCCTGGGGTAACAATGTAAGAAATAATACATAAAAAAAACTAAATACTGCATAGTTTTCTAAGAACGTGAAGCGAGGCAAACATCTCTGTCTGCGCCATAGTCGAGTGAACAAAGGGTTATATCTGTTCTTAGTTCTAAAATTTATGAAAGGATCATGCTTATTTAAAATGGTGAGGAAAGCACTTTTAAAGAACAACCAAGCATCCTCTACTGACGGGATGAGGTCAATATCCTTCCAGGATACCCGGGCCAGGTTGATTAGAAAGGCCTGCTCACAGAAATGTTTTCGGGAGCCTTGACAGTGATGAGGTGTGGTCGTTTTATCACAGACCCATAACAGACGCAGGCAATGAGACAGTGATCGCTGAGATCCTGGTTGAAAACAGCAGAGGTGTATTTAGAGGGCAAGTCGGTCAGGATTATATCTATGAGGGTGCCCTTGTTTACAGATTTGGTGTTGTACCTGGTAGGTTCCTTGATAATTTGTGTGAGATTGAGGGCATCTAGCTTAGATTGTAGGCTGGCCGGGGGTGTTAAGCATATCCCAATTTAAGTCACCTAGCAGTACGAACTCTGGCGATAGACGAGGGGCAATCAATTCACACATGGTGTCCAGGGCACAGCTGGGACCTGAGGGGGGTCTATAACAAGCGGCAACAGTGAGGGACTTATTTCTGGAGAGATGGAGAGATTGATCTTTAAAAGTAGAAGCTCAAACTGAGCATAGACCTGGATAGTATGCCAGAACTCTATAGGCACTCTACAGTATATTGCAATTCCTCTCCCTTTAGCAGTTCTGTCTTGATGGAAAATGTTGTAATTGGGGATGGAAATTTCGGAATTTTTGGTGGCCTTCCTAAGCCAGGATTCAGATGCAGCTAGAACATCTGGGTTGGCGGAGTATGCTAAAGCAGTGAATAAAGCAAACTTAGGGAGGAGGCTTCTGATGTTAACATGCATGAACCCAAGGCTTTTACAGTTGCAGAAGTCAACAAATGAGAGCGCCTGGGGAATGGGAGTGGTGCTGGGGCTGCAGGGCCTAGGTTAACCTCTACATCACCAGAGGAACAGAGGAGGAGTAGGATGAGGGTACGGCTAAAGGCAATAAGAACTGGCTGTCTAGTGCGTTAGGAACAGAGAATAAAAGGAGCAGATTTTTGGCTGTGGTAGGACAGATTCAGGGCATAGTATACAGACAAGGGTATGGTAGGGTGCGAGTACAGTGGGATAAACCTAGGCATTGAGTGATGATGAGAGAGGTTGCATCTCTGGAGGCGCCAGTTAGAGGTCGACCGATTATGGTTTTTCAATGCCGATACCTATTATTGGAGGACCAAAAAAACGCGATAACGATTAATCGGACAATTTTTTAAAATATAATATATATATATATATATATATATATATTTGTAATAATGACAGTTACAACAATACTGAATGAACACTTATTTTAACATATTATATAATACATCAATAAAAGTATATTTAGTCTCAAATAAATAATGAAACATGTTCAATTTGGTTTAAATAATGCAATGTGTTCGAGAAGTGTTCGAGAAGAAAGTAAAAGTGCAATATGCGCCATGTAAAAAAGCTAATGTTTAAGTTTCTTGCTCAGAACATGACAACATATGAAAGCTGGTGGTTCCTTTTGAACAAGAGTCTTCAAGGGGGCTATCTGAGGCATGTTGAGCAGTACTAGGGGCTCCACATTAAAATAAAACAATGAGCTCTCCCCTGAACAACAGTATACAAGGCGTATTGACATGAGAGAGAGGCATAAAGCAATCACAGGTGTTGATTGGGAGAGTTAAGACAACAACGGGTGAGACAACAATGGGTAAACGGCTGAGACATCAAAAATGGGTAAATCGCGATGAATGGTTAGAGGGGGTCAGTTAGCTACACACAGGGCCTGAGTTCGAGGCTGGGACCGACAGATAAACAAAATGAAGTACCATGTTATTAATGAACTGTCATGTATTGTCATGTTGTGTCTTTCTGTCCTTTCCTTTCACCCTGTCTCCCTCTGCTGGTCGTACTAGGTTACCGTTTCTGTCCCTCTTTCCCCCAGCTGTTCCTTGTCTTCTCTGACTACCTCATTCACCCCTTTTCCCACCTGTTCCCTTTTTCCCTCTGATTAGGTCCCTATATCTCTCTCTGTTTCTGCTCCTGTCTTTGTCGGATTCTTGTTTGTGTTGTTCATGCCTGAACCAGACTATCGTCATGTTTGCTGCAACCTTGTCCTGTCCTGTCGGAACCTGCCGGTCCATCTGAGCCTACGTTTTGTTTTGTTATTAAAGAAGCTCTGTTTACGTTAATTCGCTTTTGGGTCCTCATTCACGCACCTGACAGAAGAATCCGACCAAGAATGGACCCAGCGACTTCGGATCCTCTCCACTCAGCCGTCGAGATCCAGGGAGCGATGCTAGGCAGACACGAGCAGGAATTGTCTGCTGCTCGACATGCCGTTGAGACCCTGGCCACCCAAGTCTCCAACCTCACAGAACAGGTTCACCATCTCCGCCTCGATCCACCGGCCACTTCCAGGGCTTTCGAATCTCCGGAGCCCAGAATCAATAACCCGCCGTGTTACTCTGGGGAGCCCACTGAATGCCGCTCGTTCCTCACCCAGTGTGATATTGTGTTTTCTCTCCAGCCCAACACTTACGCCAGGAGCACTGCTCGTGTCGCCTACGTCATATCTCTCCTTACTGGACGGGCTCGTGAGTGGGGCACGGCAATCTGGGAGGCAAGGGCTGAGTGTACTAACCAGTATCAGGACTTTAAGGAGGAGATGATACGGGTTTTTGATCGATCTGTTTTTGGGGAGGAGGCTTCCAGGGCCCTGTCTTCCCTATGTCAAGGCAATCGATCCATAACAGACTACTCTATTGAGTTTCGCACTCTTGCTGCCTCCAGTGGCTGGAACGAGCCGGCTTTGCTCGCTCGTCTTCTGGAGGGTCTCCGCGCAGAGGTAAAGGATGAGATTCTCTCCCGGGAGGTTCCTTCCAGCGTGGATTCCTTGATTGAACTCGCTATTCGCATTGAGCGACGGGTTGATCTTCGTCACCGAGCTCGTGGAAAGGAGCTCGCGTTCTCCGTTGCCCCCCTCTCCGCATCACTACCATCTTCCTCTGCCGGCTCGGGAGCTGAGCCTATGCAGCTGGGAGGTATCCGCATCTCGACTAAGGAGAGGGAACGGAGAATCACCAACCGCCTCTGTCTCTATTGCGGTTCTGCTGGTCATTTTGTCACTTCATGTCCAGTAAAAGCCAGAGCTCATCAGTAAGCGGAGGGCTACTGGTGAGCGCTACTACTCCTGTCTCTCCTTCAAGATCCTGCACTACCTTGTCGGTCCATCTACGCTGGACCGGTTCGTCAGCTTCCTGCAGTGCCTTAATAGACTCTGGGGCGGAGGGCTGTTTTATGGACGAGACCTGGGCTCGGGAACATGACATTCCTCTCAGACAGTTAAGGGAGTCCACGGCCTTGTTCGCCCTGGATGGTAGTCCTCTCCCCAGGATTCAGCGTGAGACGCTACCTTTAACCCTCACTGTTTCTGGTAATCATAGCGAAACCATTTCTTTTTTAATTTTTCGTTCACCTTTTACACCTGTTGTTTTGGGCCATCCCTGGCTAGTTTGTCATAATCCTTCCATTAATTGGTCTAGTAATTCTATCCTCTCCTGGAACGTCTCTTGTCATGTGAAATGTTTAATGTCTGCTATCCCTCCTGTTTCCTCTGGCTCTTCTTCACAGGAGGAGCCTGGTGATTTGACAGGGGTGCCGGAGGAATATCACGATCTGCGCACGGTGTTCAGTCGGTCCAGGGCCACCTCTCTTCCTCCACACCGGTCGTATGATTGTAGTATTGATCTCCTTCCGGGAACCACTCCCCCCCGGGGTAGACTATACTCTCTGTCGGCTCCCGAACGTAAGGCTCTCGAGGATTATTTGTCTGTAGCTCTTGACGCCGGTACCATAGTCCCCTCCTCCTCTCCCGCCGGAGCGGGGTTTTTTTTTGTCAAGAAGAAGGACGGGTCTCTGCGCCCCTGCATAGATTATCGAGGGCTGAATGACATAACAGTGAAGAATCGTTATCCGCTTCCTCTTATGTCTTCAGCCTTCGAGATCCTGCAGGGAGCCAGGTTTTTCACTAAGTTGGACCTTCGTAACGCTTACCATCTCGTGCGCATCAGGGAGGGGGACGAGTGGAAGACGGCGTTTAACACTCCGTTAGGGCACTTTGAATACCGGGTTCTTCCTTTCGGCCTCGCTAACGCTCCAGCTGTCTTTCAGGCATTAGTCAATGATGTCCTGAGAGACATGCTGAACATCTTTGTTTTCGTTTACCTTGACGATATCCTGATTTTTTCACCGTCACTCCAGATTCATGTTCAGCACGTTCGACGTGTCCTCCAGCGCCTTTTAGAGAATTGTCTTTTTGTGAAGGCTGAGAAGTGCACTTTTCATGCCTCCTCCGTCACATTTCTCGGTTCTGTTATTTCCGCTGAAGGCATTAAGATGGATCCCGCTAAGGTCCAAGCTGTCATTGATTGGCCCGCCCCTAAGTCACGCGTCGAGCTGCAGCGCTTTCTCGGCTTCGCGAACTTCTATCGTCGTTTCATCCGTAATTTCGGTCAGGTGGCAGCTCCTCTCACAGCCCTTACTTCTGTCAAGTCGTGCTTTAAGTGGTCCGTTTCCGCCCAGGGAGCTTTTGATCTCCTCAAGAATCGTTTTACATCCGCTCCTATCCTTGTTACACCTGACGTCTCTAGACAGTTCGTTGTCGAGGTTGACGCGTCAGAGGTGGGCGTGGGAGCCATTCTTTCTCAGCGCTCCCTCTCTGACGACAAGGTCCACCCATGCGCGTATTTTTCTCATCGCCTGTCGCCGTCGGAACGTAACTATGATGTGGGAAACCGCGAACTGCTCGCCATCCGGTTAGCCCTAGGCGAATGGCGACAGTGGTTGGAGGGGGCGACCGTTCCTTTTGTCGTTTGGACTGACCATAGGAACCTTGAGTACATCCGTTCTGCCAAACGACTTAATGCGCGTCAGGCGCGTTGGGCGCTGTTTTTCGCTCGTTTCGAGTTCGTGATTTCTTATCGTCCGGGCTCTAAGAACACCAAGCCTGATGCTTTATCTCGTCTCTTCAGTTCTTCAGTAGCCTCCACTGACCCCGAGGGGATTCTCCCTGAGGGGCGTGTTGTCGGGTTGACTGTCTGGGGAATTGAGAGGCAGGTAAAGCAAGCGCTCACTCACACTCCGTCGCCGCGCGCTTGTCCTAGGAACCTTCTTTTCGTTCCCGTTCCTACTCGTCTGGCCGTTCTTCAGTGGGCTCACTCTGCCAAGTTAGCCGGCCACCCTGGCGTTCGGGGTACGCTTGCTTCCATTCGCCAGCGTTTTTGGTGGCCCACCCGGGAGCATGACACGCGTCGTTTCGTGGCTGCTTGTTCGGTCTGCGCGCAGACTAAGTCCGGTAACTCCCCTCCTGCCGGCCGTCTCAGGCCGCTTCCCATTCCCTCTCGACCGTGGTCTCACATCGCCTTAGATTTTGTCACCGGACTGCCTTCGTCAGCGGGGAAGACTGTTATTCTTACGGTTGTCGATAGGTTCTCTAAGGCGGCTCATTTCATTCCCCTTGCTAAGCTTCCTTCTGCTAAAGAGACGGCACAAATCATCATCGAGAATGTTTTCAGAATTCATGGCCTTCCGTCAGACGTCGTTTCGGACAGAGGTCCGCAATTCACGTCTCAATTTTGGAGGGAGTTTTGCCGTTTGATTGGGGCTTCCGTCAGTCTCTCTTCCGGCTTTCACCCCCAGTCTAACGGTCAAGCAGAACGGGCCAATCAGACTATTGGTCGCATCTTACGCAGTCTTTCTTTTCGCAACCCTGCGTCTTGGTCAGAACAGCTCCCCTGGGCAGAATACGCCCACAACTCGCTTCCTTCGTCTGCGACCGGGCTATCTCCTTTTCAGAGTAGCCTCGGGTACCAGCCTCCGCTGTTCTCATCTCAGTTCGCCGAGTCCAGCGTCCCCTCCGCTCAGGCTTTTGTCCAACGTTGCGAGCGCACCTGGAAGAGGGTCAGGTCTGCACTTTGCCGTTATAGGACGCAGACTGTGAGGGCTGCTAATAAGCGTAGAACTAAGAGTCCTAGATATTGTCGCGGTCAGAGAGTTTGGCTCTCCACTCAGAACCTTCCCCTTAAGACGGCTTCTCGCAAGTTGACCCCGCGGTTCATTGGTCCGTTCCGTATTTCTCGGGTCATTAATCCTGTCGCAGTTCGACTTCTTCTTCCGCGATACCTTCGTCGCGTCCACCCGGTCTTCCATGTCTCCTGTATCAAGCCCGTTCTTCGCGCCCCCGCTCGTCTTCCCCCCCCCCCCCCCATCCTTGTCGAGGGCGCACCCATCTACAGGGTCCGTAGGATTTTGGACATGCGTCCTCGGGGCCGTGGTCACCAGTACCTCGTAGATTGGGAGGGGTACGGTCCTGAGGAGAGGAGTTGGGTTCCCTCTCGGGACGTGCTGGACCGTGCGCTGATCGAGGATTTCCTCCGTTGCCGCCAGGTTTCCTCCTCGAGTGCGCCAGGAGGCGCTCGGTGAGTGGGGGGGTACTGTCATGTATTGTCATGTTGTGTCTTTCTGTCCTTTCCTTTCACCCTGTCTCCCTCTGCTGGTCGTACTAGGTTACCGTTTCTGTCCCTCTTTCCCCCAGCTGTTCCTTGTCTTCTCTGACTACCTCATTCACCCCTTTTCCCACCTGTTCCCTTTTTCCCTCTGATTAGGTCCCTATATCTCTCTCTGTTTCTGCTCCTGTCTTTGTCGGATTCTTGTTTGTGTTGTTCATGCCTGAACCAGACTATCGTCATGTTTGCTGCAACCTTGTCCTGTCCTGTCGGAACCTGCCGGTCCATCTGAGCCTACGTTTTGTTTTGTTATTAAAGAAGCTCTGTTTACGTTAATTCGCTTTTGGGTCCTCATTCACGCACCTGACATGAACAGTCCAGCAGGCATCAGCTGTGTAGCTGAGTGAACATAGGGTCCAATGAAGGGTCCAATGAGCAGCAATTCTTCCTTTGGTCACCTTTCCTTCCAGTTCTCTGCTGCCACTGACTGGAACGAACTGAGAACTGGAACGAACTGAGAACAAATGAGAACTTCTCAACTAGCTTACCTTCTACACCTGCATTACTTGCTGTTTGCGGTTTTAGAATGGGTTTCTGTACAGCACTTTGAGATATCAGCTGATGTACAAAGGGCTATATAAATACATTTGATTTGAAATAAAGGTGAAATAAAAAAATAATAAAAAAATAGATGAAACAGGAAGCCATTCGGTAGTTGATTACTACGCTAGGCGAGCGGGAGACACGGCGTTCAGGAAGCCAAGTTAGCGGGCCGGGGCTAGCAGATGAATCATCACCAACATCCTTGATGCAGAGGCCGGTTGATAGCACATCGGCCGAATTACGTCAGCAGACCAGTAGTGATGGATTGGCAGGTATTATCCGGGCTAAAGCGGCTGGTGTCCAAGCTAAAGATAAAGACCGCTAGCAGTGGCTAACAAGGACTAAATAGCTAGTAGCTAACTAGCTGTCTAGCTTCAGATGGCTAGCTCTTGATGGAGGTTCCAGTTATAAGGTCTAAAAAATAGCAGATCCGTACCACATGGGTGAGGTGGGTTGCAGGAAGGTATATTTAATTCGAAAATGGAAAAAAAGAGATTGAAATATAATGAAATGTATACAAAAAAAGAAAAATACAGAATATTTACATGGGACAAAAACAAACATGTCTTACTGCTGCGCCATCTTTGAATTAATTATTTTACAATGTGCTCCACCTTATAATATTATAATTGTTTTATTTTCTTAAATATAAATAATTTTTGGTTTATATTTTTCCCCGATTTAGTTAATTTTGTAACAATATTTTAACATTATGCACTATGCAAAGCTTCAAAAATGATTGATACACATAGCTTTTTACCGCAGACTTTTATTTTGAAAGCAATATCGGAAGTCTTGATCTTACTGCTGGGACACTGTTGCTGCCATGAAGCGAATGAGACAAATCATGCATTTAGCGTTTCTTGGACCGACAGATGAATGCAATTTAATTACGTTTTCCATGGTACGCAAAACTATTTTAATTGCAAATTAGTGATATGGCAGGAGAACGATTTACATGGAACGTTTGCCTCAAAGTCTTGCTCTACTCGAGACAAATTTTAAAGTTACAACCTTGACGCACGTTGGAATTTGTTGTGACAGACAGCTAGACAGGGATTAAAGAAAGAAATACGACAGAAATACGACAAAATCAACATTACTTGGAAAATAGTAAAATTACCACTATCGCAGAAACAGCTGTTGCTCTTGTGTTTTTGGAGAAGGCCAAACACAGGCAACTACAGAGTCATTAGTTCCCCAGCAAAGTGGGAGGAAAACCTCAAAGACTTGGACATCCCAAGTCTTCCTGAGTTAGCATGTGGAAAATGACAACTTCCTACAGCACGTGCACCGAATACAACAGGGTTCCGGTCCAAACACTTAAAAGACACACCCTATCCCCACAGCCCTCAAATTAAGTGGACACTTCTGACGAGTATACACTTGCAGGGTGAGGAAGGAATGATTTTTAAATGGACCACCATTGTCCAGAAATTGGTCTCTCGTTCATCCCTGGAGAGACAAATTTCCCGTGTTTTCAGCCACCGGTAACTTGTGGGTGCTGTATATGCGCTACAGTCAATTGAGTGCATGTCTACTTATTAAATATAATTATTAATATATGCCTACTGTATGATAGCTAGCACATGAATTAGCTACCGAACATTAGCCTGAGACGTGTTTGTGCCGTCATGTGCATTAGTAGCACAACTTATAACTTATTTGCATTCGTTTTTACTTACACTTGTATGGTGACCTCTCCATTGATTTTGTTATCGTGGACTTTTCTTAACGGATGTACAATCGTCACAAATTGAATTATGGGGAGTTTCAGGCCCGGGGTGAACATAATTGTACACTCGCAAAGCCGACTAAAAACGAGGGCTGAGGGGCTTACGTTGCAAACTTCCCTTGCTTGGATAAACATTTGGACCGTCCTCAAAGATGGAGATGGGTATTCCCCCAAGGGCATAAGGCGAGAGTAAGTGGGCGAAGGTGTGTCTTTTAAGTGTTTGGGCCGCTGGCCTGGTGTAGGCCTTACTGTGAAATGCTTACTTATGAGCACTTACTTACGAACCCTCTCTTCTAAAGTTATCTGCCGAAATTGTTGCAACCCCTTTTACTAGCCTATTCAACCTCTCTTATGTATCGTCTGAGATTCCCAAAGATTGGAAAGCTGCCGTGGTCATTCCCCTCTTCGAAGGGGGTGACACTCTAGACCAAAACTGCTACAGACCTATATCTATCCTACCTGCCTTTTTAGGGTCTTCGAAACCCAAGTTAACAAACAGATCACCGACCATTTCGAATCCCACTGTACCTTCTCCGCTATACCTCAGCCACGCTCAAGGTCTTAAATGATATCATAACCGCCATCGATAAGAGACAATATTGTGCAGCCATATTCATCGACCTGGCCAAGGCTTTCGACTCTGTCAATCACCACATTCTTATCGGCAGACTCAAAAGCCTTGGTTTCTCAAATGACTGCCTCGTCTGGTTCACCAACTACTTCTCTGATAGAGTTCAGTGTGTCAAATCGGAGGGCCTGTTGTCCGGACCTCTGGCAGTCTGTATGCGGGTGCCACTGGGTTCAATTCTCGGGCCGACTCTCTTCTCTGTATACATCAATGATGTCACTCTTGCTGCTGGTGATTCTCTGATCCACCTCTACGCAGACGGCACCATTCTGTATACTTATGGCCCAGACGAGCTTCAATGCCATACAAATCTCCTTCCGTGGCCTCCAACTGCTCTTAAATGCAAGTAAAACTAAATGCATGCCCTTTAATCGATCGCTGCCCGCACCTGCTCGCCCGTCCAGCATCACTACTCTGGACGGTTCTGACTTAGAATATGTGGACAACTACAAATACCTAGGTGTCTGGTTAGACTGTAAACTCTCCTTCCAGACTCACATTAAGCATCTCCAATCCAAAATTAAATTAGAATTGGCTTCCTATTTCGCAAGAAAGCATCCTTCAATCATGCTGCCTAACATACCCTCGTAAAACTGACCATCTCGACTTCGGCGATGTCATTTACAAAATAGCCTCCAACACTCTACTCAACAAATCGGATGCAGTCTATCACAGTGCCATCCATTTTGTCACCAAAGCGCCATATACTACCCACCACTGTGACCTGTATGTTCTCGTTGGCTGGCCCTCGCTTCATTCTCGTCACCAAACCCACTGGCTCCAGGTCATCTACAAGTCTTTGCTAGGTAAAGCCCCGGCTTATCTCAGCTCCCTGGTCACCAAAGAAGCACCCACCCGTAGCATGCGCTCCAGCAGGTATATTTCACTGGTCATCCCCAAAGCCAATTCTTTCTTTGGCCGCCTTTCCTTACAGTTCTCTGCTGCCAATGACTGGACCGAACTGCAAAAATCACTGAAGCTGGAGACTCATATCTCCCTCACTAACTTTAAGCACCAGCTGTCAGAGCAGCTCACAGATCACTGCACCTGTAAATAGCCTATACAACTACCTCATCCCCATATTGTATTTATTTATTTATCTTGCTCCTTTGCACCCCAGTATCTCTACTTGCACATTCATCTTCTGCACATCTATCACTCCAGTGTTTAATTGCTATATTGTAATTACTCCACCATGGCCTATTTATTGCCTTACCTCCCTTACCTTAACTCATTTGCACACAATGTATATATACCTTTTTCCTACTGTATTATTGACTTTGTTTATTCCATGTGTAACTCTGTGTTGTTGTGTGTCGAACTGCTTTGCTTCATCTTGGCCAGGTCGCAGTTGTAAATGAGAACTTGTTCTCAACTAGCCTACCTGGTTAAATAAAGGTTAAATAAAACATTTAGTTAAAATTAACCAACAATGCAGTTCAATAAGTAGTTAACCCTTGTGTGGTGTTCAGGTCTGTGGGACCCATTTTCAATGTTTACTAAAATAAAATTATGCAATGAATTGGCCTTGTAAAATAACACATTTTCATTGAGTCCACACTGCACCCCTCTACACATTTATTTTACATATGAGGTGTTCAGGTCCATCGTGTGTATGGGTGAAAATAAGTAAAAATTAAACAAAGGTTTGCTGTGTGCCTTCACTCGGTCTTCCTCTTCCCTGGGCTTGCTGTTTCAAAATAGCACCAAGAACCTGCCTGGCTCCTGCTTTTCTCGCACTCTTAGTCTTTGTAGTGTGTGAAACTAGACAATGTCTTGCAGGAACCGCACAATATTATTACAATACATTATTTTTGATATATCGTTTAAAAAAAATAATATTTCTGGACTGCACTAATTTGGTCGGAAGGAGATAGATCAAACTAATTTACATGCATACTTTGGGGTTCTTCTCCTTGCTGGTGTTTTCAAATCCAATGGGGAATCCACAGAATCCCTGTGGGATGCAGAAACTGGCAGAGAACTTTTCCATACAACATTTCTGTTCCACCTTATTTCCAGGAATATCCACTTCGATAACCGAGACACCAGACCAGCTCTGTGGCAGAGAGAAAAGCTAGCTGCAGTCAGGTCATTGTGGGACAAGTGGGTGGACCGCCTTCCCTTGTTTTACAACCCTGGGCCCAATATTACTGTTGTAGAGCAGCTTATGCCATTTAGGGGCAGCTGCCCCTTCAGGCAGTTCATACCGTCTAAACCAGCAAAATATGGAATCAAGATCTGGGCTGCCTGTGATGCTGCTTGTGAACTTGCAAGTGTATACGGGGAAGCCAGGTGGAGGCCCTGAGAAGAACCAAGGGATGCATGCGGGTTGTCCTGGACGTGTCACAAGGACTCCGTGGCCACAACATCACGTGTTAACTTTTTACTTCGCACAATCTGGGACAGGAGCAACTCAAGAGGAAGCTGACGATGGTAGGAACAGTATGAAAAAACAAGCCACCTCCCACCTCAGCTGTTGAATACACGGAACAGGCCTATCAATTCCTTCGTGCATTTGATTAATCAGTGATGTGAGAGGAGCACACTAAACGGCTGGGATCATCCCACTGCTGCCACCAGTGTAACTACTGTGGCGTAACAGTTGGAGAGGGGCTTGAACTTGCAAACCTGTTGCAGGACAAGCACACTACCAAAGGTCCAGATCCCTTGGTAAGAGGATGTGGTCTGCTTTTGGGTAGTAGCAAAAATATGCTGGGATCCATAGTGAGCGTCCTGTGTCCATCAGAGCCTTGAGTGTAGTTATGATGTGCAACATTGTTGATGATAATGTTACTCTGCTATGATTCCAGCTCATGCTGACATTGTGATGACTTTTTTCCAGTATTTCAGAGCCAGTTGGCAAGGACAAATAACTTTTCCTCCATCTGATTAAGGACCAAATGGGACTGAGCTTGACCCCTGCTCCCTCAGTTCAGGGGTTAAACTATGCAAGCTCTGTGGCTAACTTGGTCAGAAAGTCTGCTCTAAATGCCATGCAGTCCTACTGCAGCAAAGAACACCAGACGACTAAAGACTGGAAACACTGTCACAAGAAAGAGTGTTGCAAGCAAGGTGATTATTGTTCACCCTTAGACCAGGGGGGGGCAGGACCGAGTTTGGGAAACCCCTACCCTGGACTGTTAAACTATTTGAAATTGTGTGTTCCCCCGCCTTGAAAGATAAACGTTCAATTAATCTTTAGTGCAGTGCAGTGCCTGAGGAACATCAAAAAGAAGAGTCAAGTGAAACAGTGGGGTACGCACAGAATAGCATGGAACGTACCTCTTCAGTTGATGGTAAAAAGTTAGACTGCGTTGTATTTACTTATCTAGTGCTTTCGTTAAGGCGGGTCATCAAAAGCAGAGGGAAGGGAGAAAATATTTGGCAATAGACACAGCCTAAATATTAGTCTATACATTATTGCCGTTTCTGTTGTATGAAAGTATGAATCTTTTTCAACAGATGAGACAGAACTTGCTTTATCATAACCGAAAAGCAAAATACCTAATATTAGTCCATTGTTTGTTTGCTTCAAATCCAGTTTAAAAAGGTTGCTATAATGGAATGCCATTTAAGCATTACATATCAATAAATGCAATTTGCATGTTAAAATGTCATGATGCACCTTCCACAATTGTTTGTGTCCATTCTTTAAACTAAGGTCAAAGTTATCGCAAATCCATGTTCATAGGCTGGAGTGTTTACAGACATATTTAATCTCTCCCTATCCCAGTCTGCTGTCCACACATGCTTCAAGATGGCCACCATTGTTCCCCTACCCAAGAAAGCAAAGGTAACTGAATTAAATGACTATTGCCCCGTAGCACTCACTTCTGTCATCATGAAGTGCTTTGAGAGGCTAGTTACCCCCACCCCTGCCTTCACTGGACCCCCTTGACCCACTTCAATTTGCTTACTGCCCAATAGATCCACTGACGCACTGCCCTATCCCATCTGGACAAGAGGAATACCTATGTAAGAATGCTGTTCATTGATTATAGCTCAGCATTCAACACCATAGTACCCTCCAATCTCATCATTAAGCTTGAGGCCCTGGGTCTGAACCCCGCCCTGTGCAACTGGGTCCTGGACTTCCTGACGGGCCCCAATGGTGGTGAAGATAGGAAACACCTCCACTTCACTGAGGCTCCACAAGGGTGTGTGCTCAACCCCCTCCTGTACGCCTCCAACTCAATCAACAAGTTTGACGACAACAGTAGTAGGCCTGATTACCAACAATGATGAGACAGCACCACAGGGAGGTGGTGAGGGCCCTGGGTAGGCGGTGCAATGAAAATAACCTCTCAACGTCAACAACACAAAGGAGCCTATCGTGGACTTCCAGAAACAGCAGAGGGAACACACACCCCTATCCACATTGACAGGATTGCAGTGGAAGGCTCAGGAGACTTAAGAAATTTGGCTTGGCACCTAAAACCCTCAAACTTTTATAGATGCAAGTCAGTTATGAACAAATTCTTATTTACAATGAAGACCTACCAAGGCCAACCCTAACCCGGATGACGCTGGGCCAATTGTGTGCCACCTGATAGGACTCCCAATCAATGCCGGTTGTGATACAGCCTTGAATCGAACCCGGATCTGTAGTAACGCCTCTAGCACTAAGAGATGCAGTGCCTTAGACTGCTGTGCTACTCGTATCACCGCCCGCAACCGGAGGGCTCTCCAGAGAGTGGTGCAGTCTGCCCAGCGCATCACCAGGGGCACACTACCTGTCCTCCAGGACACTTACTCGATGTCACAGGAAGGCCAAAAAGATAAAGGACAACAACCACCCGAGCCACTGCCTGTTCACCCCACTATCATCCAGAAGGCGAGGTCAGTACAGGTTCATCAAAGCTGGGACCGAGAAACAGCACTCTCTCAAGGCCATCAACCTGTTAAACAGTGATCACTAGCACATTTAAGGCTACTGCCCTTTATGAAGACTTGACATCACTGGCCACTTTAATAATGGAACACTAGTCACTAATAATGTTTACATATTTTGCATTCCCATCTCATGTCTATACCGTATTCTATTATACTGCATCTAGTCTATGCCACGCTGACATTGCTTGTCCAAATATTTATATATTCCTAATTCCATTCCTCTATTTAGAAGTGTGTATTGTTAGATATTACTGCACTGTTGGAGCTAGAAACAAGCATTTCGCTAAACACGCATGTCCAATAACATTTGATGAATCAGGTGAAATGATGACTAGTTCATAATCTTGCCATACCCTGATAAAAGCTTTAACGAGGGAGATCACAATTGGATAAGTGAATATTTAATTGTGCACAATGGGGCAAAATAACATTTAAAACAAGAACAATGACTGACTGCTTACGTGTGCTTAGTTGGTAGACCAAATATACAGTACGTATCAACTATTGAAACAAAATCCACGGTGAATTGATTAGTCTATTTTAGCATTAAAACATGACTGTTCTTAAATAGCACTTAAAATGACCAAAAACTGAATGAGAAAAGACATCCGAGGTACATAGTTACTAATAAAACTCAGATGCACAAGGTTGCATGATGAATGTTCCACTCCACGTTACACCATTTTCTTGACTTCAGCAGCAAAGAGTTATCAAAATTGAATATGTACAAAAAATAGTCGCAATAATGACAAATTGGTAAGCCTTGCAACACAATCCTAAGTAACATTCAATCTGGAGATTATTCATAACAGTTAAATTGACTGTAAAAACCATTTAAAGAATAAGGTTAGGAATCTTGAATGTCTGCTTGTAGGGTTGTGTGGACAAACATGCACTGAGAAATGATAGGATAACATCTTAAAACCTACATCAGAAAAATGAAATGCTTCAATAAAAAGAAATTGTCAGTCAGACTGCCTCATTTAATATCAAGCAAGAGAGTCATTTAAAAACAAATAAAACTGCTAAAATACAGCATTTCCCCTAGTATCAAATCACCATTAAGGTGATTAGGAGGGGTCCCCGACTTGCCGATTAAAATGTACAGGTTCAGAGTCCCAATGTAACGGGTCACAACAGAGCAAGTTCCCCTGTGACTATTAAAAAAATAAAATAAAAAAGATTGCAGGCATAAATATTTACGTTGTCTTCCTGAATCCTTTCAAGATGGGGTAGATGTTTTCAAATGCTTCATAAATTTCTCCTCTGACCTTTGCACCTTGAAATAAGCAGCAAAAGGGATAGTAAAGTTACATTTGACAACAAATGCCCTTACTCTATGTTATTATGAAAGGGAGAAAAACCTCACCTGTTAATACAACTTTGCCTGAAACGAATATCAGCAGGACAATTCTGGGTTTGATCATTCTGTAGATTAGCCCAGGGAACAACTCAGGTTCATAACTGGAAAAATAAGGGAAACAAATTAGGCCTAGTTCTGATCTTTGCTCCCAGTACTAAATCACTTTAGAATACCAATCTTAGTATTATAAACAATGTACAAAATATGGCAGAATTACCAGTATAAGAATGCATCCCATCAGATATTACAGGCTTTAATTTTGCAGTAGTGAATGTGACAAACCTGCTGAACTGTTGGTGAGTTAGTACAAGTCCCTCTAACCGAATGGGGAATTTGACGTCACAGCTGCCCACCATGTTCTGAATCTTGAAATCAAGAAATTTGGCTGGGAAGCCCAACTTCTGCACAACTCTGGCGTATTTCCTGGCCGCCAAGCGGGACTGCTCTTCACTAAAGGGGTAGGGGAGAGCATGGGGAGGTCTTTAAACAGATTTTGTTTTGACATGTTTTGTGTTCTTTAAAAAAAAAAGATAATAACCTTTTGGCTCCCGTGCAAACCATTTTTCCAGAACTGAAGATAAGTGCAGTTGTTCTTGGCTCTCGTATTCTCATGATTACAGCAGCAAATCGCTGTAAGACAAGAACAGTTGAGAAAGTTTAACATTTTGTCAATAGAACAGTGTCTTGGTGGGACATTCTCAGACCCGAAGCAACATGCCTTGTGGGCTTATTCTAGTTACATTTTAGTCTGGTCCTATTTCACCTTTCCCTGGGCCCTGACAATGATTTGTGCAAATGAAGAATAACAACTTATGCTTACCTTGGGGTTGTACTCAGCATTTCTAGCTCGCAGTGCTATTGTTTTCAAGTCAAGTTTGCAGCCCAAGTTCACAGTGGATACGATGTTCCTAAAAAAAAGGAAGGAAATAAACCATGCCATCAGGATGGAGATTCTCGCTGTTGATATGGTCACATCACTATTCACCTTCATCTATTAGCTTCTTGTATTTCAGCTTTATATGAGTACAGGAGACTAATGAACTGTTCAGGAACACTTACTGTAACTGAGGGACAATCCCAGAACTCTCAGAGGCAGGAGTGGCAGGTGTGATGGGTGTCATGGGGGTTAGCGGTGTAGCAGTGTAGAGGGGAGTGTTTCCTGGCAGTGTGGTGGTGGTGACTGTTTGGGAGTGATAAAGCTGTGGTGTCTGTCCCAAACCCCCTGGCACCCCAGCCTGCTGGGCCGAAGCCTGCTGCTGTTGTTGTTGTTGCCGCTGCTGCTCTTCCAGGAGAGACAAGCTGTTTGTGTTCGTGACAGGTTGGGGAGTCAGACCACTGCCATAGGGCATCATGGGGCTGAAAATGGGCATACCAGGAGTCATTGCCCCCTTTGACAGATGGAAGAACAATCTCTCAATTAGGCTAGTTGAATCTAAAAACATTTGAGCAATGTTGTTCCTGTGTTGACAACAATAACGTCTCACTCAAATTTGTTACCTGAGGGGAGGCAAGACCCTGGAAAGGAGGCAAACTGTTGTTCTGCTCCATGTCCTCAAATTATGAAGCGTTCACTTGACTGGCCGTCTCAAAGGCCTGCAATTCTCTGAGGAGTAGGATTGATAATTTCGACAATTCATGAATCGCAATAGCAGAGCGTAGCAGCGAACCCCTTAGATCGCTTCTTTTGACCAGAAAGAACAGACAAATCACATACAGAAAGTTGGCTAAGCATTGAGACAGGGGAAATCGGTGGCAAACACTTGTCAATGGAAACTTGACCAATCACTCAACTAGACCACATAATGGCAGCAGTACCTAACTAACTATAGACAGCTAATTTATCTAATTAGTTAACCTTTGCAGCCAGACAGTCAGTCAGCTAACAAACGTTAACTAAGTTAGCTACCGCTACAGTGGCGCGCGAACTTTAACATAACTATCTAGCACTTTAACACCACGCATTGAAATTCAATGCAACTTCGCAATGTATGCTTTTGTTTACAGAAACCCTGCAACTTCGTGTGAACGTAAAAAAACAGTTTGGCGCAAATTTCGCACCTGACTTGCAGTTGGCCAGGTAGCGTAGTAGTTACGTTAGCCAACGCAATCTAGCTACTGCCATGGCAACACTCGTGTGGTCGTTAGTGTTTTGCTCACTAAGTGATGCTGTTGTGTTGAGAAGGGACTCCGTAAATATGTCAAATACTCACCCCAGTCTCTATAACATTCAAAGGAGCTTTGGCTAGCTGATGGTTCCACGGATTCATGCACTTGTTCTAAACAGCGACATCAGTGACCACTTCCGGTGTCAAAGTTCCTAAGCCTTTTCCGATTAGGTTTAACCGCGGGTTCCTAATACATTCTTGATTATTTTCTCTGACAAGGTACAAGGGCACAGTTCCCCCAAATCAAAAACAGAAAGTGCTGTTCAAGAAAAAATAAAATATTATATATTTTCTTGGCCTGAGCGTGTGTAGTCTTTGATTACATTTAACGGCGGTTGGCATCCAATACATTTTGCATTACCGCCACCTACTAGACTGGCGTAGGCCCTTACACTTCCCTTAAAAAACAATAACAAAATAAAAATAAGAAATAAATACCCTACCGTCTAACAGTACACTAACATTTGTTTTATTTTTTATAAAAATACTCCACTTTCTATCTATTTAGCCCTACTTGAGACCAACAGCCTGAAAGAATGGGACACTACCAATTAAAACATAACATAAATCTTTTGATGTCAAGTCTCACACACACACATACCTTTTGCAGCTGCCACCACAACCTATTTTCTGTGACTATGTTCCATCCCTGCAGTACAGTTGATAACCATTGCTATAAATGCCAAAAATCCAATCTTCCTGAAACATATATCACTTGTTGGTTTATCCTTCTGTACTGGTACAGATATAATACTCACAGCACTCCTCTCCCTCCCCCTTGACCTTTCTCTACTTTCTTCACTGCCTCAGTATATGACAACTTCTGCACTATTCTAACCCTGGAAACCTCAACCTGCTTCTCGCACGGGACATTTCTGATCCCCAGCCACATGGGCACCCCTACAATTAACACTCACCACTACTTTCCCCGATGCTACACATTCCTTTGTCTCATGCCCTTCTGCACACCTAGGAACCTCCCTCCTCCACACTGCTGCCACATGCCCATAAACTTGGCACCTGTAACAGCGTAATGTATTTGGTACAAAAGCTCGTACAGGAGGGTGGGTGTAATTTGTGGAACGTTCCAACAGGAATATGTTCCAAAAACTTTGTAAATAAGAAGGTTGCCAACAAACAACGTATACAGAGTTGTATAGCGGCCGAATAAGATTCCGGGTAGGGAGGGGGCTATTTCATTAAGTTTTCCCTCACCACGTTAATTCTCGAAAAATGTCTCTGGTAGCCTATGGACAAACATTAACAATAAGCTACGTGGTGATTCGGCAGCTAGTTAACTAGGTGAATTGATTATGCTACTTTGTATACATTGTTTGTTAGCAACTTTGTACTTTAAGACGTTTTTGGAACAGATTCCTGTTGGAACGTTCTACAAATTATACCCACCCCGTACAGGATAACTTATATATCATAACATCACTTTGTCAGGCAGACTCAACATCAAAACTCAAAAGAACCGACAATGACTCTTTCTCCACTCACACCACCCGGTCTGCGTCACACCAAACGAGGAGCATCACAAACACTGGGAATCTTCCCATTCGGTTGGTCAGCTTTCACATTTTCCGCTACCCCAGCAATCACTCATTTTAATGGCACCCTTTTCTTGAGAGCAAAACAATTCACGTCTCTTGCCCCCATTCATTTAGCACAGAGCACCTGCTCCCTCTGACCAGCAGAAACACAATCACCACAAGACCACTTCTGGTTCCCCTCACCGATTCCACAGCAGTAACTGTTTTCACCCACCTTGAAACTACAAATGGATCAGCCAAAAGGCAAGGGTCCACTTTGTCCAAAAACTTCACTCCTGTCAGACTCATCTTTATCCTGACCCATGTGTAGTCTTCCTGGCCTGAGCATGCTTAGATAGGATTTTTGCTTTTATGGCACAGGTTGTAGTGCACATGCCTTGATCCACATGGTCACTGGTTCAACGCCTGCTTCTGCAGTTGCCCCTCAATTACATTGGTGGCAGCAGAAGAATAATCCCTGGTTTCTGTTCTTTGTCAGAAGCATTCCCCTGGCTGCATAGGGGTTTTAATGTGTAGTACACCTCTGAGTTACGTATGAAAATATTACCACAAATAGGTCTGGACAGTTATGGCACAGCGGGGTTGTGGATCCAGTTCTGAATGTCCAAACTCAATCTCTACAGTTGTAAACACCCCTATTTGGCAAAAAGTATTATTGCGAGCCTTAACCAACTCTCTTCTGAAGGAGCCAATTCCAATCATGGGACCAATGGCATATACACTGTGTACAAAACATTAGGAACACCTGCTCTTTCCATGACAGACTGACCAAGTGAAAGCTATGATGCCAACTGTTACATCCACTTCAGTGTAGATCAAGGCTGCCCAACCCTCTTCCTGGAAATCTGTCATGTAGTTTCAGTCCAACCCTAATTTAGCATATCCGATCCAGCTAGTTAAGGTCTGGTTGAGCAGCTAATTAGTAGAATCAGGTGTTAAATTAGGGTTGGACTGAAAACCCACAGGACAGTAGATCTCCAGGAAGAGGGTTGGGCAGCCCTGGTGTAGATGAAGGGGAGGAGAGGTTAATGAAGGATTATAAAACTTTGAGACATGGATTGTTCCCCATTCAGAGGGTGAATGGGCAAGACAAATTATTAAGTGCCTTTGAACTGGGGTATTGTAGTAGGTGCCATGTGCACTGGTTTGAGTGTCAAGAACTACAGCACTGCAGGGTTTCCACACTCAACAGTTTCCTATCCATATCAAGAATGGTCCACCACCCAAAGGACATCCAGCCAACTTTATACAACTGTGAGAAGCATTGAATCAACATGGGCCAGCATCCCTGTGGAACGCTTTCAACACCTTGTAGAGTCCATGCCTCAACAAATTGAGCCTGTTCTGAGGGCAAAACAGGGTGCAACTTAATATTAGGCAGGTGTTCCTAATGTTTTATACACTGTGTTTGTTGGTTTTTCTAAACAGTTGTAATCATTTTAATCAAATACATTTTCAAACATTTAATGTTTAATAAAAATGGTCACTGACAAAATTAACTACAGGGAACATTTTTCTTCAGCAAGAATGTAAAAAGAAAAGCAGGAGATAGGTCCAAAATATGAAAAATACAGACAAAAGTGGGAGGTTGACAGCGGCAGGTTGGTCAGTCCTTCCTGAGAGGGACTGTCTCTTCTTTGATGCCATCCTTGGTGACGATGCAGATCCTGAGGGCATCCCCGGTGTACACATCTCTCTCAGCAGCAGAGATGAAGACATCTTTGACCAGCTGCACAGCCTTCTCCTGGCTCAGGGGCAGGTGCTGCACACCCTCCATGTTCTTGAATCCAATCTGATTGTAAATTAAGAATAAAGACAAAGACGATAAGGGGCTATACAGAAACCAAGAACTGGTTTGTTCCGAACCAATACAGTATCAATTAGGCCACTAGAATGTCTAGAGTTGCCTTGAAACCTCCAAATAATACATCACTTTTTTTTCCCTTTTTTCTTTTAAACACACAAACATTCAAGTCATATTGTGCTGTTGGATTGCAGTACAATCCATTGGACAGAGGTGCTTCAGGGGGAACAAAGTCCTTAAAAGATAGTGATGCTGAACTTATGCCCCTTTGTTTCTTTACCTGGTTGTCAAGCAGAGGTTGCAGCATAGCACTCGCTGAGCCTCCAGCTTTGTATGTGTCTCTCTGATAGGATCCCACTGGGTCAAAACTATAAACAGCTCCTTTACCTGAAAAGCAAAAACAATCCAAATCAGTTAGGAGAGTAATACATATTGAACTAGGAGTGGATTAAAAAAAAAACTAAAAAAATATGCAGTGAATAAATTACATGGAAAATTAGCCAAGCATTGTGATTATAGTAATAACAGAAATAGAGCAGGAGACATACCCTCCTCATCCAAGCCACCGATGATGTTGTAAACGTAGTAGGGGAAGAATCTTCTACCGTACAGGATTGTTGACAGCATGGCTGCAATTGCTCCACTTGTCATGCACTTGTTGTTGGAGTGCTTGTACATCTACAAATATGTGTTTGAAAATGAAACATTTACAAATGCTAACTTAGTGTACAGCAGTATTCCATAACTTTCAGCTTAGCAAACTATTTTTAAAGTAACATTTATGAATGAAAGTGAAACAGTCTCAAGCCCAAGATGATCTCACCTTTAATCTTGCATCAATGATTTTAGTAAGAGTCAAGCAATCTCCATGGAATCCACTGCATCCTATGACAGTTGTATCTGTCCTGTGATAAATGAAAAACTGTATTAGTAACAGCATTGAGGTTGAATATTGATTTACATCCAATGTATTATGATGTTCACAAGCAGTATCCACCACCATTTAAAATGATTTTGTTTTACCAAGACTGCATTTAGAAGTGTCATCTGTGTCAATACATAAGACATTGATGAGTCACTTAGGCTGTGTTTAGACAGGCAGCCCAATTATGATATTTTCCCCTCTAATTGCTAGTTTGAACAATCACATCAGATATTTTCACAGCAAGCTCTTTCAGAACTAATCTGATAGGTCAAAAGACCAATTTCTGAAAAATATTTGTGGAGAATTTGACTGCATGATTAAACGTAGAAATAGTGAGCCAATTAGTAGAGTTAAACCACACCATCTGACAATGTGCCTTCGCTCATCCTTGGAAATACAATAGTGTGTGTTTGACTTACAACTTGTAGCATTTTGGAGAGTCACGGCTGTGGATTGAATAGCCTTCACTCAAACGGGTGTCAGAGGCCACAATGGCAAAGTCTTCACCGGCAACAGCAAGCACAGTCCTGGAAGCACAATAAAAACTATGTTAAGACTTTGAAGCTCCCTGACAAACAAGTTCGTTTTGGCAAAACATTAATCAGCTCCGTGACATAAGTAGCTAGCTATAAAGAAACTAGTCTAACTACTGTTAGCGTCAGATACTAGCGAACGTATGCTAACTGAAATCGAAACTAAACATGTAGGTAGCGAAGTATGTTGTTCACGTAACTAGCTAAAAGTGATCTCGATTAGTTAAGTGTTAGTTATTTGCTTCATGGGCACTAACTAACTAACTTATATTCAATCACTGTCCGTTCTGACTGCACAAGAGCATTAGCTAGTTCACGGTAACTTGCTAAGATTTGCTAGTTGGACATTCATGCTTACCCTCCGTTAAAGGAATATGGAGAGAATCGGTGCTCTACTGGTCCAGTATAGTGATATTCCTTCATTTTCCCATTATCTCCATAAACTTGTGTCGCAAACATTGTGCCGGTTAACGAGGAAACGCAAAGCCTTCAGGTTCCCAAAGACAAGTGAGAAATATCGCTGTATCACTGCAATATGGCGAACGGATATGCTTCTTCTTCTTCAACAACCTGCAAAACAAAAATGTGTCTTTCCTACCACCTTCTGGCTGGAGTAATGGGTAAATGCAACTCAACTGTCGACCAGAACATGGGTGTGAACTCAACATTCTTCTTCTTCTGTATATTGTTGTTCACACCATTTAGTGTGCGGCATGGAAACAGAATTCACAAAAAACTGAACAAACTAAAAAAAACTACTCAACTACTACCCCCAAAAATCTAAATATAATTTAATCAAACAACTTTTCTGTTAAAAATAAAACAGAGCTGACACAAGCTCAAGGGGAGCCTGGGACGGCAGGCTGTCTTCCGGTGCCAGTACCCCTCGCAAGTCTTCAGATGTAAAATCCTTAAGTCCCAAAATCTCTCCCTATCAATCTCTCCCTATCCCAGTCTGCTGTCCCTACTTGCTTCAAGATGTCCACCATTGTTCCTGTACCAAAGAAAGCAAACGTAAGGAACTAAATGACTATCGCCCTGTAGCACTCACTTCTGTCATCATGAAGTGCTTGAGAGGCTAGTTAAAGATCATATTACCTCTACCTTACCTGACACCTTAGACCAACTTCAATTTGCTTACCACTCCAATAGATCCACAGACAATGCAATCGCCATCGCACTGCACACTGCCCTATTCCATCGGGACAAGAGGAATACCAACATCAGAATGCTGTTCATTGATTATAGCTCAGTCTTCAACACCATAGTACCCTCCAAGCTCATCATTAGTTAGTGTTTTGGACACCATGGAGCTTGAAACTCTCGACCTGCTCCACTTCAGCCCCGTCGGTGTTAATGGGGTCCTGTTCAGCGCTTTTTTTCCTGTAGCCCACGATCAGCTCTTTGTCTTGCTCACATTGAGGGAGAGGTTGTAGTCCTGGCTCCACACTTCCAGGTCTCTGACCTCCTCCCAATAGACTGTCTCATTGTTGTCAGTGATCAGGCTAAGCACTGTTGTGTCGTCAGCAAACTTAATGATTGTGTTGGAGTCGTGCTTGGCCACGCAGTCGTGGGTGAACAGGGAGTACAGGAGGGGACTAAGCACGCACCCCTGAGAGGACCCAGTATTGATGATCAGCGTGGCAGATGTGTTGTTGCCAGTTGCAGAGGGACGTGTTTAGTCCCAGGGTTCTTAGCTTAGTGATGAGGTTTGTGGGTACTATGGTGTTGAACGCTGAGCTGTAGTCAATGAACAGCATTCTCACATAGGTGTTCCTTTTGTCCAGGTGGGAAAGGGCAGTGTGGAGTGCAATTGAGATTGCATCATCTGTGGATCTGTTGGGGCGTAATGCGAATTGGAGTAGGTCTAGGGTTTCCAGCATGATGGCGTTGATGTGAGCCATGACCATCCTTTCCAAAGTACTTTGTGACTTCCGACGAGTGCTACGGGTCGGTAATCATTTAGGCAGGTTACCTTCGCTTTCTTGGGCACAGGGACTATGGTGGTCTTTTTGAAACATGTAGCTTTTACAGACTCGGTCAGGGAGAGGTTGAAAATGTCAGTGAAGACACTTGCCAGTTCTTCCGCGCATGCTTTGAGTACATGTCCTGGTAATCGGTCTGGCCTCGCGGCTTTGTGAATGTTGACCTGGAGAGCGTGATCTCACAGTCGTCTGGAACAGCTGGTGCACTCATGCCTGCTTCAGTGTTGCTTGCCTCGAAGTGAGTACTAAAGGCATTTAGCTCGTCTGGTAGGCTCGCTTCACTGGGCAGCTCACAGCTGGGTTTCCCTTTGTATTCCTTAATAGTTTCCAAGCCACATCCAATGAGCGTCAGAGTCGGTGTAGTAATTACGTCACTTTTGTTTTGAGCTGACTTTGCTGTAGGACAGACACCTAGAAGGCAGCCCGGTTCCAAATGGAATACATCAACACGCCTACACGGGCGCCGGGCTAGATTAATCGACACCCTCATAGGCCGTCATTGATCAACACAAGTGGATGTATGGAAAGCAAACAGCTAATTGGGAAGATTTGTTGCCATATTTGTTGCCACTCAAGACCATTTTGCATGGCTGCTTGGGCTGCGGTGTCGTTGGCCGTGTTTGAGATCATCAAAACCATGATGTATCTTGGGTTAATTGTGACTGACTGACTGATCTACAAATCATATTGAGTAGTTATTTATGATGCAAGGTGATTTGCAGATGAGTCAGTCTTGCCTTGCCTTTAAAGTTGTCTACATAGAATGTGCCCTTTCTGTTTCTGGGCTCGTTTGAATGGTTAGGCAAAAGCAACCGACTGTAGATGAAAGTTGAAGAGTGAAGTCGGGGAAGGTGTATTTACGACAGCCAAAAGTTGGACACTGATGTGGTTTTCCAACAGCAAGGCTCAGTGCAACATGGCAGTGTTGCCATTGTTTATAATAGTTGTTCTTTATAATGTCAAAATAAACATGTCTCCAAGCCCCATATCATACACTCACAAACTGAAAATATATGTGTGTATATTGTACAAACAATTGGTGAGAGAGCCTCACATCACATTCATTTGTACATATCCACTGTATACATGTACTGAGACAAAGTTGTTTCTTGTTTCAGTTACCTCTTTGGTCACGTTTGCGTGAGTCAAACAAAAACACCCTATTGATTTGTTGACAATTGAACCTCCCACAATGCAGGCGATGGCTGCAGGATGAAGTTGGTGAAGAGCAACTGAAGAAACCTGCAGTTGACTTGAAGGCGCAAGTCGGAAATGTTTTATCCCCATAATGTAACACAATTTGAAAGGCAGTGCTCAGATGCAGAGTAGCCTACGTTTTGCGAGGATGGAGAAGCCAGAGATAGCCAGACTAGTAATTTGGGCTAAGGAACAGAAGTTGGGTATTAGAGAAAGGCCATCAGTGCGTGTTCTGCAAACAAAACAGTGGCATGAGCGTGGTTAATGGATAGACGTGGTTATAGACAGTGAGGAAGATGGAGAGGTGCCGAGGGCAGAGGGAAGATGTGTGTTGCTTTGCTCTCTGGAGCAGGGCGCCTTGGAAAGGAGTGATTACTGTGTTAAGTGTTGAGGTGGAGCAACTGAAATGGAAGATTCCCTGTGTCTGTGACACCCGCCGTTGGGTGCGACACAGACCCAGTGGTGAGTGTGGTGAAACTGAGAAGACACTGTCTGCCTTTTGAGTTTTAAAGCTGAGTCTTTACCTGACAAAGTCATGTTAGGATATGTCAGTTATGCTGTGAGAGCTTTTGTGCCGAACCCACTAAGGTGTTTCAGATACCAAGCTCATGGTCATTTTGAAGTAGTGTGTAGGAGGGAGATTCTGAGTAGAACAGAAGGTGTTGTATGCTGAGGCAGCGAAGAGAGTAGAGGATGATGAGTCAAGGGTGAGTTGTAGGCCTTTGGTTCTAGGCCAATGCAGAGTGATACAATTTGTGCTTCAGTAATGTTGGCTTCTTAGCATTCATTGCCATGGTTATCAACTGTACCGCAGAAACAGAACGTAAATCACAGAAATAGATGTTGTGGTGTCAGCTGCAGAGCAGTTCTTCGGTGTATGAGATTTTACTGAGGAATTACAAGGTATGTTGAACGAAAGAGTCATTTCCTCCCAGCGCATCGGCCTGGTGTAGGATCAGTTAGGGTCAAAGTAGTGGAATGGAATGGTGTTATTTATTCGAATTTTTAGTTGGTGGTGCATTTTTTCCCCCTTTCCCCCTTTATAATTTGGGGCACAAAAACTAACGTGATTGACCACACACTCCCTCACAATAGGTGGCGGCATGTACAAACAAAATGTGCGAACAGACGATACCAAAGAAGAAGATGAAGATGACGGATTTGACAGACGTGATCCGCTAGATCGCGCCTTCGTCGCCGTTCGGGATTATGGTAAGGCATTTCAATTAACTTTAGGGTAGCATTTTTCGTTTCACTTTGAGTTACGCCTTTGGTGTAACTTCCGGTATCTACGTTTTTCTTAGCTAGATATATGTATACTATCTATCATGTTATTGCTGCCTAACATTAACGTGGCTATTTACCAAGCTAGCTAGCTAACATAGCACTTTGCTAGCATTTTAGCTTAACTAGTTACTATACTGTTATCACTGAAAAGTCAGTTTGCCGTGACCGACTGTTCGCTATCAACGCACATAACGCTCGCTGACTTGCTAAACTATTTGTAATTTATGTTTGTGTTTGACAGCATATCACAGTGCGAAAAGCAGCAGATGGCCGTTTGGTTTTATCCCAGTGCCAGAAGGACCACTTGTATCATTGCCCCTTCTGCCAGCCTTCAATTTTCAAGCCCCGAGACTATGCCAGTGTGTTGACACACATTGAGTCGCACAGATTGAAGGCTGTGCTGCATAGAGGTTAGCACATGTACCGTGATGTTACACATAGCTACACATACTAGCCGCATAAAGGCTTTCATTAATTAGACTAGTTCTGTACCGGTCATCATCACATGATTATATAAACCAGGTAGTTTGTGTCCTGGATGTTGATTTGCTTGTTTTTATTCATTTCAGAGTTCACAATATTCATATGCCATCTGGAGTGCAGAGAAGCAAAGCATTTCCACTGCCCATATTGCCCCAAGACCTATGTAAATAGGAGTGATTTTACCAAACACATTCCACATTGTGAGTCAGTATGTTATCGAGCCCCAGGTTCAACAGCGAGAGCCCCAGATGTAACCAGTGCATCGGCGAGAGCCCCAGATGTAACCAGTGCATCGGCGAGAGCCCCAGATGTAACCAGTGCATCGGCGAGAGCCCCAGATGTAACCAGTGCATCGGCGAGAGCCCCAGATGTAACCAGTGCATCGGCGAGAGCCCCAGATGTAACCAGTGCATCGGCGAGAGCCCCAGATGTAACCAGTGCATCGGCGAGAGCCCCAGATGTAACCAGTGCATCGGCGAGCGGTTCAGCGTGTCCAGCTGTGAAACCTGCAGTCAAGCGGAAAATCAAGTGTTGCAACTGCAGTTTGTGGCTTAACAAAAAAAAACTGAGGAAACATCAACTTAGAAAACATACATCTGCTGAGAAGGGCATTACAGCTCACTCCAATCTCAAGGCTCAGTGCCTTGACCAGGACAATTGGGGGTTTGCAGAGGATAAACACATCTACCCTGTCTCTCCTTCTGGTGAGCAGCAATAAGTAATGTATACAGTACCAGTCAAAAGATTGGTCACACCTACTCATTCAAGGGTTTTTATTTTTACTATTTTCTACATTGTAGAATAATAATGGAGACAACTACACATTCTTAATGTTTTGACTACTCAGTGTATATTATATACAGTACCAGTCAAAAGTTGACACAGCTACTCATTCCAGGATTTTTCTTTATTTTTACATAATAGAATAATAGTGAAGACATCAACACTATGAAATAATGCATAAGGAATCATGTAGTAACCAAAAAAGTGTTAAACAAATCAAGATATATTTGAGTTTCTTCAAAGAGTTTATTGTTGACAGCTTTGCACACTCTTGACATTCTCTCAACCAGCTTCACCTGAAATGCTTTTCCAACAGTCTTGAAGGAGTTCTCACATATGCTGAGCACTTGTTGGCTGCTTTTCCTTCCCTCTGTGGTCCAACTCATCCCAAACCATTTCAATTGGGTTGAGGTTGGGTGATTGGAGGCCAGGTCATCTGATGCAGCACTTCATCGCTCAAATAGCCCTTACACAGCCTGGCAGTGTGTTGGGTCATTGTCCTGTTGAAAAACTAATTATTTTCCCACTAAGCGCTAACCTGATGGGCTGGTGTATCGCTGCAGAATGCTGTGGTAGCCATGCTGGGTAAGTGTGCCTTGAATTCTAAATAAATCACTGTGTCACCAGCAAAGCACCATCACATCTCTTCCTCCATGCTTCACGGTGGGAAATACACACGCGGAGATCCGTTCACCTACTCTGCCTCTCACAAAGACACAGCGTTTGGAACCAAAATGTCAAATTTGAACACAGACCAAAGGAGAGATTTCCACCGCTCTAATGTCCATTGCTTGTGTTTCTTGACCCAAGCAAGACTCTTATTGGTGTCCTTTAGTAGTGGTTTCTTTGCAGCAATCGACCATGAAGGCCTGATTCACGCAGTCTCTTCTGAAGAGTTGAAGTTAAGATGTCTGTTACTTGAACGCTGTGAAGCATTTATTTGGGCTGCAATTTGAGGCTGGTAACTAATGAACTTCTGCAGCTGAGGTAACTCTGGATCTTCCTTTCATGAGAGCCATTTTCATCATAGTGCTTGTTAGTTTTTGCAACTGCACTTGAAGAAACTTTCAAAGTTCTTGAAACACTTGTTAACTGAAATGCGTTCTGGGTGACTACCTCATGAAGCTGATTGAGAGGATGCCAAGAGTGTGCAAAGCTGTCAAGGCAAAAGGTGTCTACTTTGAAGAATCTCAAATATAAAATATGTTTTTATTTAACACTTTTTTTTTGGTTACTACATGAATCCTTATGTGTTATTTCATTTCACTATTATTCTATAATGTAAAAATAAAGAAAAACCCTGGAATGAGTAGCTGTGTCAGCTTTTGACTGGTACTGTATATGATACTATACACCGAGTATACAAAACATTAAGAATATGCTGTTTCCATGAGACTGACCAGATGAAAGCTATGATCCCTTATTGATGTCACTTGTTAAATCCACTTCAATCAGTGTAGATGAAGGGTAAAATAATACGATTTTTCAGCCTTGAGACAATTTGAGACGTGTTGTGTGTGTATATATGCCTTTCAAAGTTTTTGAATGGTCAAGACAAAATGGAAGTGCCTTTGAACGGGGTATGGTGGTAGCTGCCAGGCGCATTGGTTTGTGTCAAGAACTGCAACGCTGCTGGGTTTATCACAGTCGACAGATCCGTTTATATGAAGAATGGTCCACCAGCCAACTTGACATAACTGTGATAACCATTGGAGTCAACATGTGTCCATGTGGAACGCATTCAACAACTTGAGTCCATGCCCCGATGAATTGAGTCTGTTCTGAGGGCAAAAGGGCACTCTTGTTCACCTCATTGTGTTATAGTGAAGTGCCCCTTTTTTAAAATGTCTTTCAGTGCTAATTCGGGAAATGCTTACCAAGCAAGAGATGATACTGGAACAACAGACACTCATCCTACGACTCTTACAAACAGCACAGCAGAATGGAGCAGAATATGCGATCGAAGGAGGCCTTCTGCCATTGAAGGATCAACAAAGTCTCCAGAGGCTGGAAACCGATCTTCAGGGGGCTGACTTCAAACTTAAACTGGTGAGTTTCATTCCACTACATCTAATGCTCTTTTAGAGTGATTCAGTGGGAGTTCATGGGATTCAAATCAAATTCAGATATGCAAGAAGGGAAAAAAAGTAGGATGTATGTCCACAAACTTTTTGTGAAATGGAAAATGAGTCTCTCACTCCACAGTAAACTTTTCAACTTTATGTAGGATTAACGCATGACGTTTCAACCTCCAAAGACCTTCATCAGAATTAGCATACAAGTTTCTTAACCATATATGCTTCCCTCGCCTGGGGAAAAGTGGCAGTCACTTGTGGCTTAAAGTTTGTCAATTGATACATTATTCAAATGTTTTTTTTCCCCTTTAGATTAACCACTTGAGCCTCGTTGGGGGATGCGATGTGAAGGATGTCGTGTGGCGTTTAATGAGGCACACAATTTCCAATGCGCTGGCAAAAAACATGAATTGGAGAGGAGTGAATAGGAAAATCTCTCTTGGATCTCTTCGACTGAGAGAGGTTTTGATTGGTAAGGATTTCTCATATTTGCAAATGTCTCATGACACGAATGGCTTCCTGCAATGCAATTACCATGACATTTTAAAGTATTCAATTCACCCTGTTGCAACCAAATGTTCACATCTTTGCGACCACTTGTGTTCTTGTTCATTAGCTGTTGTCCGGAAGAATCCGTTAACATCTAAAGCATCCGAGAGCGATGTGGAGTCTGTCATGAAAAAGTGGTTGCAGCTGGCAGCATATCGGGAAGGAGGGAGAAGGAGACGAGACAGGAGTGTGGTGGCACCTGTGCCGTGATGGACTTGGGGAGAGGAGTGTATTTAAGTGATAATGCCCAAAAAGCTGTGGTTTGGAGGACATATTGGCATTCGTCTCGGGCCAGCAAACCGTGCCGATATGTCATCCAAACCCTAGCTTTGAGGGCGTTATCGCTTTAATACAATGGTTACCAACCTATGAAAATATTGAATTAAAATAATGATTTACATGTTATTTTGATGAATTTATTCATATCATTTCCATCCTTTCTCGAGATATAGTCCCACACACAAATCTAGGGTCGCTTGTTGTTCATTCTATTGGCATCGTTGCCAACCAAACCTGTCGTTAGTTCTATACGTTCAATGCCAAGCTAGCTTAGCTATCTAAGCTAAATGGCTATACTAGACAAATTTTGATTTGAATCAATTTGTTATCCTCGCACCTTAGCTAGCTAGTTGTATGTTACTATGAAGACCAGACCTACTTTCCGTCTGTTTCGTTTGGACAGTTTCAATGATTTGGTGGAGATCGCAATTCAAAATTTAATCAAATCAAAATTGTATTTGTCACATGCGCCGGAAATACTTACTTACAAGCCTTAAACCAACAATGCCATTTTAAGAAAAAGAGATGTAAAAAAAAAAGAAACAAGTAATTAAAGAGCAGCAGTAAAATAACAATAGCGAAGCTATATACACAGGGGGTACTGGTACAGAGTCTATGTGCGTGGGCACCAGTTAGTCAAGGTAAGAGGTAATATGTACATGTAAGTAGAGTTAAAGTGATCATGCATAGATAATGAAACTGAGTAGCAGTAGTGTAAAAGGGGAGGGGGGGGGGGGGGAGTGCAAATTGTCTGGGTAGCCATTTGATTAGCTGTTCAGGAGTCTTATGGCTTAAGGATCGGACCCTTTTTTTCAACATTTGCCTAAAATGTCATACTCAAATCTAACTGCCTGTAGCTCAGGCCCTGAATCAAGGATATGCATTTTATTGGTACTATTTTCAAAGGAAACACTTTGACGTTTGGAAATGTGAAAGGAATGTAGAAGAATGTAACCCATTAGATCTGGTAAAAGATAACACAAAGAAATAATTGTACCATCTTTGAAATGCAAGCGAAAGGCCATACTGTATTATTCCAGCCCAGGCGCAACTTACATTTTGCCCACTAGATGGCAGCAGTGTATATGCACAGTTTTAGACTGATCCAATGAACCATTGCATTTATGTGAAAATGTTTCTATCAGGACTGCCCAAATGTGCCTAATTGGTTTATTAATAACTTTATGTTCAAAACTGTACACTCGCCTCAAACAATAGCATGGTATTCTTTCACTGTAATAGCTACTGTAAATTGAACAGTGCAGTTAGGTTAACAAGAATTTAAGCCTTTTGCTTATCATATATGTCTGTCCTAGGACATTGTTACTTACAACCTCATGCTAATCGCATTAGCCTACGTTAACCCCGTCCCCCAGAGGACCCACCGATCCTGAAGAAGTTGTTTAAGAAGCCTTTTGGATACCTAGACATGGTGCTCCGGTACCTCTTGCTGTGCGGGAGCAGAGAGAACAGTCTTTGACTAGGGTGGCTGGAGTCTTTGACCATTTTTAGGGCGTTCTGACACTGCCTTGTATAGAGGTCCTGGATGGCAGGAAGCTCGGAGTACAGGAGGGGACTGAGCAAGCACCCCCACCACGCAGCCGTCATACCGCTCATGAAGGAGACGCGTTCTGTCTCCTAGAGATTAACGTACTTTGGTGCGAAAGGTGCAAATCAATCCCAGGACAACAGCAAAGGACCTTGTGAAGATGCTGGAGGAAACGGGTACAAAAGTATCTATATCCACAGTAAAACGAGTCCTATATCGACATAACCTGAAAGGCTGTTCAGCAAGGAAGAAGCCACTGCTCCAAAACCGCCATTAAAAAGCCAGACTATGGTTTGCAATTGCACATGGGGACAAAGATCATACTTTTGGGGGAAATGTCCTCTGGTCTGATGAAACAAAAATAGAACTGTTTGTCCATAATGACCATCGTTATGTTTGGAGGAAAAAGGGGGAGGCTTGCAAGCCAAAGAACACCATCCCAACCGTGAAGCACGGGGTGGCAGCATGATGGTGTGGGTGTGCTTTGCTGCAGGAGGGACTGGTGCACTTCACAAAATAGATGACATCATGATTAAGGAACATTATGTGGATATATTGAAGCAACATCTCTAGACATTAGTCAGGAAGTTAAAGCTTGGTCACAAATGGGTCTTCCAAATGGACAATGACCCCAAGCATACTTCCAAAGTTGTGGCAAAATTGCTTAAGGACAACAAAGTCAAGGTATAGGATTGGCCATCACAAAGTCCTGAACTCAACCCTATAGAACATTTGTGGGCAGAACTGAAAAAGCGTGTGTGAGCAAGGAGGCCTACAAACCTGACTCAGTTACACCAGCTCTGTCAGGAGGAATGGGCCAAAATTCACCCAACCTATTGTGGGAATCTTGTGGAAGGCTACCCAAAACGTTTGACCCAAGTTAAACAATTTCAAGGCAATGCTACCAAATATTAACTGAGTGTATGTAAACGTCTGACCCACTGGGAATGTGATGAAATAAATAAACAATTCTCTCTACTATTATTCTGACATTTCAGATTCTTAAAATTAAGTGGTGATCCTAACTGACCTAAGACAGGGAATTGTTACGAGGATTAAATGTCAGGAATTGTGAAACTGAGTTTAAATGTATTTGGCTAAGGTGTATGTAAACTTCCGACTTCAATTGTATGTGCTCGTATCCAATGATTGTACATTGGCTAATAGGGCCAATGTAAAGGCAGATTACCCACTCGCCGTCGGATCCTTACAGGACACCAAGACCTATGTCCCTGATATCTCTTTTCAGCGAATGACTGGGATGAGGGCCTTGTCAGGTGTCTGAAGTAAATTATTTCGTGTCTAACTCGTTAAAGATCAAATCTTCCAGTACGGGGTGAGTAATCGCTGTCCTGATATCTATAAACTATTTTTGGTCATAATAGACAGTGGCAGAAACATTGTCCAAAATAAGTTTCAAATAACATGGAAAAAAACACAATAGCACAATTGTTTCGGGGACTGTAAAATGGCATACTTCTGCGCCATTGATTCCCTGCAAAGAAGAGAATCAGACGACAAGGTGTTTTCAAATCTCTGCTGTTGAAAAGCAAATGCTAGGCTGAAAAAAAGGGGAATTATTGTCCTAGATGTGAACTCGTGCCAATTACTGGTGAGTTATGTGTAATTTTGAAATGTTGTGCATCAGCAGTCTTTCTCTTGTTATATCAGTCACTGACAGTCACTCAATTAGCTATGTCAGCTAACACATTTTCGATTGGTAAGTTTGCTGGCTAGACTATGTAAACTTGAGTAATCATGGCCGAATACTGACAGGGCATGTGCCCAGGAGCCCTGATCTCCAGGGGGCCCCCATTAATTTTGTTGGGCATTCTCACTCATATCATGAACATGGCAAACTTTGTTATACAATTGCAACATTTGCTCTCCCATAATGAGCTGTTCTCCCCTCAGCAGCCTCCACTGGATTTTAGTAGCACTTAAAATAAGGGCTGTGTTTTGTCGGCTTACCCTGGCATAACGTTTTGATAACCGTGTAATTCTCTCTAGGACAAGGTGATTTAATTATAAATAACTACAAATGCCATGAGCATATAGACAAGGCAAATGTTAGCTAAATGTACTGATGAATATATTTGCAACATTTTAAATGGACAATGCTGTGAAACTGTCTTGTGCAAGTTTTAAATTGACAATACCTGTTAGCAAAGGTGTCCGCTTGAGATGACCTTTTGGAGCTTGCAGGGATTTGTATTTTGCATAATGTCTATTTAGATGCTAATTAGCATTTTCGATTCAGAGTAAGTAGAGCTGAATATAGATAGAGAGATCTATCTCTATCATGGCTGGGTCGAGGATGTCTTGGGCGGGGACCCAGGACCGTTCTTCTGGTCCGTACCCCTCCTAATTCATCAGGTAGTGGATGCGATCACCCAGGCACTTGGAGTCAATGAGGGCTAGGACGGAATAAGCCGGTGCACCGCCGACGTCAAACGGAGGGGGTGCGCCACTGGAAGATGGAGAGGGCTGTACCTCACAGGCTTGAGAAGGGACACACGGAGGGATGAGATCCGGTGCAATTGGAGACGGTAGGTGACAGGATTGATGCTGTGTGTTAGATTGAAGGGACCAATGAGCAGAGGTCATGAAGCCGGATGTCCCGTGTAGAGAGCCACACACGTTGCCCAGGGTGGAAAAGTGGAGTAGATTGGTGACGCCGGTCAGCGAACCGTTTCTGGGAGAGGGAAGCTCGAAGTAGGTGCTCGATGTGCGGTCTCCCAAACCTGTTCACTCCATCGAAACCACTCGTGGATGGCAGGCACAGTTCTGTGCTCTGTCTCCCATGGGAACACAGGGGGTTGGTATCCGAGGACACACTGAAAAGGAGTGAGGAATGCACCAGGGAGTTCTGTGGGTATTCGGCCCAGGCTAGATAGCGACTCCACTCGTGTGATTGGTGGCTGCAGTGTTGGCGAAGGTACTTCCCCATTTCCTGATTCAGGCGTTTCGTCTGCCCGTTTGTTTGGGGATGGTATCTGGAGGATAGGCTGATGGAGACCCCCAGTCGGTCGCAGAAGGCTCGCCACACCCTGGAGAAGAACTGGGGTCTCCGAAACAATCTCTTCCGGGATCTCATACAGACAACACCTGTTGGAACATGCACTCGGCCATTTCCATGGCATTAGGTAGATGTGGAAGGGGGATGAGTCGGCACATCTTGGAGAACCGGTCCACTACAACTAAAATAGTGAAGCCCGAAGAGTCTGGCAGATCACTGAGGAAATCCTTGGTGATGTGGGACCATGGTCTGTGTGGTGTAGGTAAAGGCTCGAACTTACCGGTAGGTAGTTGGCGAGGGCTCTTTGCCCATGCACAGACGGGACAGGAAAGAACGTGATCTCGGACGAATGCTGTTAGGGATGACCACCAGAACTTGCATGTCAGTAGTGCCGTGATCCCGGGATGGCCAGATGCATACATGAGACCACGCTACGGCCTCTGAGACAAACATGCAAAAGGACTATAGGAGGAAGGTGGAATCCTATTAACTGATTACAAAGGGAAACCAAGCCATGAGATGCAGAGCTCCCTAACAAGCCAAATG
This sequence comes from Oncorhynchus mykiss, assembly GCF_013265735.2. Classification (NCBI taxonomy): domain Eukaryota; kingdom Metazoa; phylum Chordata; class Actinopteri; order Salmoniformes; family Salmonidae; genus Oncorhynchus; species Oncorhynchus mykiss. The sequence continues at coordinate 26,956,928 of NC_048584.1, read as the reverse complement.
CCTTTTATGCTCACTTCAAGGAATACAACATTGAGTCTTGCGTGAAAGCCCATTGTTCCAATCTCAAAGCATGCATAGATCAGCTGACAAGTGTTTTCACTGACATTTTCAATCTCTTCTTGCCCCAGTCTGCAATCCCAACATGTTTCAAGCTGACCAACATTGTTCCTGTTCACAAGAACTCCCAAGGTAACCTGCATAAATGACAATCGCCCTGTAGAACACACATCTGTAATTATAAAGTGCTTTGAAAGAATGGTCATGACACACAATCATCCCAGACACCCTGGACCCACTCAAATTGGTATTCCGCCCCAACAGATCCACAGATGACACAATCTAAATTGCACTTCACACTGCTCAGCGTTAAAAACACCATAGTCCGCTCTTCAACTGGATCCTGGTCTTCCTGACTCAACTGCACAGTCGTGGATAGGGCACGACAGCACCTCTTCCCCCTCAGGATACTGAAAAGATTTAGCATCCTGAAACAGTTCTACAGCTGCACCATCGAGAGCATCTTGACTGGCTGCTTCACTGCTTGGTATGGCAAATGCACCGCCCTCGATGGCAAAGCGCTACAGAGGGTGGTGCGGAGAGCCCAGTACAGAACTCCCCCACCATTCGGGACCTCTATATCAGGTGGTGTCCGAGGAAGGCCCGAAAAATTGCCCAAGATTACTGCCACCCAAACCATAGATTGTTCACTCTGCTACTGTCCGGTAAACAGTACTGGAGCATCGGCTCTTGGACCAACATGCTCCTAGACAGCTTCCACCCCCAAGCCATAAGACTGCTAAAAAGCCGTAAGCCTAGAGGGGCAGCAGGTTGCCTAGCATTTAATAGAATTGTACCAATAACCGAAAGGTCAATGGTTTGAATGCCCAAGCCGGCAAGGTGTAAAAATCTGCCGTTCTGCCCTTGAGCAAAGGTGGTTAACCCCCAACAACAACTGCTTCCCAGGAGCCGATGACGTGGACGTTGATTAAGCAAGCCCCCAGCACCACTGTTTCAGAGGGTTAGGGTTAAATGCGAAAGACCAGTTTCGGTTTAATGCATTGTTGTGCAGCTGACTAGGTATCCCCTTTTCCTTTCTCTAAGACTGCTAAATAGTCCGGGTAACCAGTTAATTAACTATCTGCATTGACTCTATCCTGCACTGACTCGCAAAACTAGTGCATATACTGTAAACTCGCATACACTACATACGTACACAACACATACATCATATGCTGCTGCAACTGTTCATTATTTTACTTTTATCATAATTTATCCTGATGCCTAGCCACTTTACCCCACCTCAATTACCTCGTACACCTGCACATTGATCTTATACTAGTAGTCACTGTAGAACTCCATTCTTGTGTATTTTATTCCATGTGTTACTAATTTATTTGTATTATTATTATCTGCATCATTGGGAAAGGCTTGTATGTCATTAAAACTGTGAGTCTTTAAAGAGCTTTCCACACCTGGATTATGCAAAATTTGCCCATTATTCTTTTCAAAATTCATCAGGCCCTGTCAAATTGGTTGTTAAATTCTAGACAACAATTTTCAGGTCTTGCCATAGATTTTCAAGTAGATTTAAGTCAAAACTGTAACTTGACCACTCAACAACATTCACTGTCTTCTTGGTTATCAACTCCAGTGTAGATTTGGCCTTCTTTTTTAGGTTATTGTCCTGCTGAAAGTTGAATTGATCTCCCTGTGTCTGGTGAAAACAGACTAAACCAGGTTTTCCTCTAATTTTGCCTGTGCTTAGCACCATTAGTTTTTTTTATCCTGAAAAACTCCCCAGTCCTAAACGATTACAAGCATGATGCAGCCATCGCTATGCTTGAAAATATGGAGAGTGGTAATCAGTAATGTTTGGGGCAAATCCAACAACACATAACACTTTGTATTCAGGACAAAAAGTGAATTGATTTGCCACATTTCTTGCAGTATTACTTTAGCCTTGTTGCAAATCGGATGCATGTTTTGGAATATTTATATTCTGTACAAGCTTTCTTCTTTTCACTCTGTCAATTAGGTTAGTATTGTGGAGAAACTACAATGTTGTTGATCCATCCTCAGTCTTATCCTATCACAGCCATTAAACTAACTGTTTTAAAGTTACCATTGGCCTGATGGTGAAATCCTTGAGCGTTTTTTTCCCTCTCCAGCAACTGAGTTGGGAAGGACTGGTTCAGTCTGTATCTTTGTAATGACTGGCTGTATTGCTACAACATCCAAAGTGTAATTAATAACTTCACCTTGCTCAAAGGGATATTCAATGTCTGCTTTTTTAAAATATATTTTTTATACCCATTGACCAATAGGTGTCCTTCTTTGCAAGGCATTGCAAAACCTCCCTGGTTGTTGAAATTCACTGCTCGACTGAGGGACCTACATATAATTGTAAGTGTGGGGTACAGAGATGAGGTAGTCGTTCTCTATAAGGTCCCACAGTTGACTTTGCATGTCAGAGCAAAACCAAGCCATGAGGTCGAAGGGATTGTCCGTAGAGCTCCGAGACAGGATTGTGTCGAGGCACAGATCTGGGCAAGGGTACCAAAACATTTCTGCAGCATTGAAGGTTCCCCAAGAACACAGTGGCCTCCAACATTCTTAAATGGAAGAAGTTTGGGACCATCAAGACTCTTCCTAGAGCCGGCCAAACTGAGCAATCGAGGGAGAAGTTTCCGATGCCAATAAAGACCTTTGAATTCAATGAGAGGAGGGGGAGAGAGATGGGGATGGAAGGAAAGAAGTAGCAAGAGAGAATACAGGAGAGAGAGAGAAGGGTGAAGATGGGAGGGAGAAAGAGACAGATAGGATCTGGCTAAAAATACTTGAATCAGTTATAGAACCCATTACCCTTTATGGTTGTGAGATCTGGGGTCCGCTCACCAACCAAGAATTCACAAAATGGCGACTGTACACAAAGGATATTTTTGCAGAATTCTGCATGCAATGTAAAACGCCAAATAATACATGCAGAGCAGAATTAAGCCGATACCCCCTAATGATCAAAATCCAGAAAAGAGCCATTCAATTCCACAACCACCTAAAAGGAAGAAATTCCCAAACTTTCTGTAACCAAAGTAATCACCTACAGCGAGATGAATCTGGAGAAGAGTCCCCTAAGAAAGCTGGTCCTGGGGCTCTGTTCACAAACACAAACAGAACCCCAGAACAGCAACACAATTAGGCCCAACCAAATCATGATTACATAAAAAGTTAATTACTTGACACATTGGAAATAATTAACAAAAAAACTGGGCAAATTAGAATGCTATTTGGCCCTATACAGAGAGTATAAATACCTGACACTGTGACTGACCAGAAATTAAGGAAAGCTCTGACTATGTACAGACTCATTGACTATAGAGGCCGCCGTAGGCAGACCTGGCTCTCAAGAGAAGACAGGCTATGTGCACACTGCTCCAAAAAATGTGGAAACCGAGCTGCACTTCCTAACCTGCCAAATGTAAAACCATATTAGAGACCCAAATTTCCCTCAGATTACACAGACCCACAAAGAATTTGAAAACAAATCCAATTTTGATATACTTATATTGGGTGAAATACCAGTATGCCATCACAGCAGCAAGATTTGTGACCTGTTTCCACAAGAAAAGAGCAACCAGTAAAGAACAAACAACACCATTGTAAATATTTGTTTATTTATTTTCCCTTTTGTACTGTATCTATTTGCACATTGTTACAACACGGTGTATAGACATAAAGCAAAATCTACAATGGAATGGTTCAAAAATAAACATATCCAGGTGTTAGAATGGCCAAGTCAAAGCTAGACCTGAATCCAATCGAGAATCTGTGGAAAGAACTGAAAACTGCTGTTCACAAATGCTCTCCATCCAACCTCACTGAGCTCGAGCTGTTTTGCAAGGAGGAATGGGAAAAAATGTCAGTCTCTCGATGTGCAAAACTGATAGAGACATACCCCAAGCGACTTACAGCTGTAATCGCAGCAAAAGGTGGCGCTACAAAGTATTAACTTAAGGGGGCTGAATAATTTTGCACGCGCAATTTTTCAGTTTTTGATTTGTTAAAAAAGTTTGAAATATCCAATAAATGTCGTTCCACTTGTTGTTGATTCTTCACAAAAAAATACAGTTTTATATCTTTATGTTTGAAGCCTGAAATGTGGCAAAAGGTCGCAAAGTTCAAGGGGGCCGAATACTTATGCAAGGCACTGTAGGTCCACAGACGATGCAATCTCAACCACACTGCACACTGCCCTAACTCATCTGGACAAGAGGAATACCTATGTGAGAATGCTGTTCATCGACTACAGCTCGGCATTTAACACCATAGTACCCTCCAAGCTCGTCATCAAGCTCGAGACCCTGGGTCTCGACCCCGCCCTGTGCAACTGGGTACTGGACTTCCTGACGGGCCGCCCCCAGGTGGTGAGGGTAGGCAACAACATTTCCACCCCGCTGATCCTCAACACTGGGGCCCCACAAGGGTGCGTTCTGAGCCCTCTCCTGTACTCCCTGTTCACCCACGACTGCGTGGCCACGCACGCCTCCAACTCAATCATCAAGTTTGCGGACGACACAACAGTGGTAGGCTTGATTACCAACAACGACGAGACAGCCTACAGGGAGGAGGTGAGGGCCCTCGGAGTGTGGTGTCAGGAAAATAACCTCACACTCAACGTCAACAAAACTAAGGAGATGATTGTGGACTTCAGGAAACAGCAGAGGGAACACCCCCTTTTCCACATCGATGGAACAGTAGTGGAGAGGGTAGTAAGTTTTAAGTTCCTCGGCGTACACATCACAGACACTGAATTGGTCCACCCACACAGACAGCATCGTGAAGAAGGCGCAGCAGCGCCTCTTCAACCTCAGGAGGCTGAAGAAATTTGGCTTGTCACCTAAAGCACTCACAAACTTCTACAGATGCACAATCGAGAGCATCCTGTCGGGCTGTATCACCGCCTGGTACGGCAACTGCTCCGCCCACGACCGTAAGGCTCTCCAGAGGGTAGTGAGGTCTGCACAACGCATCACCGGGGGCAAACTACCTGCCCTCCAGGACACCTACACCACCCGATGTCACAGGAAGGCCATAAAGATCATCAAGGACAACAACCACCCGAGCCACTGCCTGTTCACCCCGCTATCATCCAGAAGGCGAGGTCAGTACAGGGGCATCAAAGCTGGGACCGAGAGACTAAAAAACAGCTTCTATCTCAAGGCCATCAGACTGTTAAACAGCCACCACTAACATTGAGTGGCTGCTGCCAACACACTGACTCAACTCCAGCCACTTTAATAATGGGAATTGATGGGAAATTATGTAAAATATATCACTAGCCACTTTAAACAATGCTACCTAATATAATGTTACATACCCTACATTATTCATCTCATATGTATATGTATATACTGTACTCTATATCATCTACTGCATCTTTATGTAATACATGTATCACTAGCCACTTTAACTATGCCACTTTGTTTACATACTCATCTCATATGTATATACTGCACTCAATACCATCTACTGTATCTTGCCTATGCCGCTCTGTACCATCACTCATTCATATATCTTCATGTACATATTCTTTATCCCCTTACACTTGTGTCTATAAGGTAGTAGTTTTGGAATTGTTAGCTAGATTACTTGTTGGTTATTACTGCATTGTCGGAACTAGAAGCACAAGCATTTCGCTACACTCGCATTAACATCTGCTAACCATGTGTATGTGACAAATAAAATTTGATTTGATTTGGATTGGACTGCTGAGGACTGGGGTAAGGTAATTTTATCTGATGAATCCCCTTTCTGATTGTTTCGGGCATCTGGAAAAAAGCTTGTCTGGAGAAGACAAGGTGAGTGCTACCATCAGTCCTGTGTCATGCCAACAGTAAAGCATCCTGAGACCATTCATGTGTGGGGTTGCTTCTCAGCCAAGGGAGTGGGCTCATTCACAATTTTGCCTAAGAACACTGCCATGAATAAAGAATGGTTCCAACACATCCTCCGAGAGCAACTTCTCCCAACCATCCAGGAACAGTTTGGTGACGAACAATGCCTTTTCCAGCATGATGGAGCCCCTTGACATAAGGCAAAAGTGATAACTAAGTGGCTCGGGGAGAAAACATCGATATTTTGGGTCCATGGCCAGGAAACCCCCCAGACCTTAATCCCATTGAGAATTTGTGGTCAATCCTCAAGAGGCAGGTGGACAAACAAAACCCCACAGATTATGACAAACTCCAAGCATTGATTATGCAAGAATGGGCTGCCATCAGTCAGGATGTGGCCCAGAAGTTAATTGACAGCATGCCAGGGCGGATTGCAGATGTCTTGAAAAAGAAGGGTCAACACTGCAAATATTGACTCTGCATCAACTTCATGCAATTGTCAATAAAAGCATTTGACACGTATGAAATTCTTGTAATTATACTTCAGTATTCCATAGTAACATCTGACAAAAATATCTAAAGACACTGAAGCAGCAAACATTGTGTAAATTAATATTTCGGTCATTCTCAAAACGTTTGGCCACGACTGTAGATGTGTTAGCTGACAATGTCACAAAAACGATGGGCAAGCTTCCGTGGGGAAGAAATCCGTGAGTTGTTGTAATTCTCAATGGCCAGACAGCTACCAACAATGACAAGAACTTTCACGTGGGTTATTTTAAGTGACTCGTTTGAGCTAGTTTAATCTTGTTCTTGCATCATTTCTTGTTGAGGGGTTATGAATGATTTCGGGTGAATGCTAAAATGCACTAGCTAGCTAACCACTGTAATGATATATTTGAGAGAAGTGCTAATTGTGCAAATATTTATGTTTTTAGTAAACTTTGAAGACGAAATACAGTTAACATGTTGTCAACAATGTAAACCAATCACGTCTGCTTCGCCCCATAGTTGCGCACACTTCGGTTTTGTTGCGAAACAACCAACCAGTTGCATTATCAGTGGTTAGAGTTGGACATTATTTGAGGAACATTTGTTTGTGGAACATGTGTTCCGTGTCTGTTTCCAGTCGGTAACATTATTCGCCTAGTGTGCATCTCTAGCTAGCTAGTAGCCGCTAAACATGGCTACAGTTCTTCCACCCAGACCTTGCGATAGCAACCCTGCAACCCCGGGAGCCCAGTCTATAAAGGTAAACTTGGCAAATATATCGTAACAGAATATACACATTGCTGGCCAAACATGCTAATAATGTGTTTAAGACAGCATGCTAAGCCGGTGCGCGCTAACGACAACACATCAACCTCCAACTCCTTTGTTGTCATTAAACCTACCGCCGTTTCGCTAGAGAAATATTTACAAATTACTATTTAATAGTGGTAGGCCAGGTTAGCTACTAGTTTTATTCAGCGCTGTTGAACGCAGGCCACTTGTAATGTAGATAGTTGTTAGCTATGTTACTGTTGGAGGGTCGATATGTTGTAACTTGTCGTTGTTAGCAAACGACTAACATTACTACTTAGCTATCCATACCGTTAGCTAACTAACTTGCTTAGCTAGCATAGTGTCTCGGTACCTAGCTAGTGTTTAGTGTGCCAGTATATCATTGTTTTTGTTTACATCGTGTGTGTCATTAGACTTCAGTCCAAGTCGAATGCTAGTTGTCGTTAAAAACATTTTATATAACATTTATTTAAATAGGCAAGTCCTTTTAAGAACAAATTATTATTTACAATGACGGCCTACACCGGCCAAACCCGGACGACGCTGTGCCAATTATACGCCGAGATGCAGTGCCTTAGACCACTGCGCCACTCGGATCTGACTGTGATACCAATTATTGGTATAACGTTACTATCTGAAACAAAGCCCTGCAAAAAATCCTTAGAATACAGAATGTTGAATACAATTGCATTTGACCTTACTCGACCAGTTATCTGTGCGGTTGGTCCTTCTGATGGTCGAAAATGGAGACAAAATATTAATAGGAGGGCTTCCCGAGTGGCGCAGTAGTCTAAGGCACTGCATCGCAGTGCTTGAGGCGTCACTACAGCCCTGGGTTCGATCTGCAGGCCGTGACTGGTAGACCAATGAGGCGGCGCACAATTGGCCCAGCGTCGTCCAGGTTAGGGGAGGGTTTGGCCGGTGGGGATTTCCGTGTCCCATCGCGCTCTAGCGACTCCTTGTGGTGGGCCCGGCACCTGCAAGATGACGGTTTTTCTTCCGACACATTGGTGTGGATGGCTTCCAGGTTAAGCGAGCAGCGTGTCAAGAAACAGTGCGGCTTGGCAGGATCGTGTTTCGGAGGACACATGACTCTCGACCTTCGCCTCTCCCGAGTTCGTAGAGGATTTGCAGAGATGGGACAAGACTGACTACCAATTGGCTGTCACGAACATTGGGGAGAAAAAGGGGTAAAAGTAAAAAAATATATATGTATATATATAATATCCACAGGAAAGTATTATTTATCCTACTTTTTAGAGCGCTGGTACTGACATTAAAGTTTATCACCTGTGCACTTTCTCTGGGTCATGACCAAACAAATTCTTGATTGCCACACAGAGACCTGCGTTTTGAAGTCGGTTTAATAATTATTTCCTTTCGTTATTTTGTTCTAAATTTCAACCAGTTGAAGGACCAACCCCAAGGACAATCGTCAGAGTAAGTTCCATTTTTATTCAACATTCGCTACATACAAGGGACGTTCTATGTAAACGTGCGTGGCTATGCTGCACAGGCAATGGAGGGCATCGTCACAATTGGGACTAGGCCTACCTCAAGGCTAGCCACAGGAGGTTGGTTGCGCCTTAATTGGGGAGGACGGGCTCGTGGAAATGGCTAGAGTGGAAATGGTATCAAAACACCTAATGCATGTTGGTGCCATTCCATTTGCTTCATCCCAGCCATTATTATGAGCCGACCTCCCCTCAGCAGCCTCCACAGGCTAACCCAATACTGGACTACATGAGCCTAATGTTACTCCTTATAGTCCAAGGACCTTATGTGTTCTGCTTCGAGGGGATTGGGCTTTATAAGCCATAATTGATAAATACCATCTAAACGAGAATGCATTCTCAATTGCATTACAGTTCTAAAAACATAAAGCCCTTTACTTTCATATCACATCAAAATAATTTCACAAAAGCTAAATATACACTTACTGTTAACTAGTTTTAACACAGTTGCAGCCAACAGTATTTTTCAGTGACAACAGATTTGTGGCATTAGTCTTCCGATTACACAAACAGATGTTCAGAGACGCAGATGGCTAATTAGAACATGTAGTGGTATCCGTCTTCAGTCTGTGGCCGCGGTCCAAAAATGTAAAAGACACACCCTCGCCCACTTACTCTTGTTGCCTTATGCCTTTGGGGGAATCCCCTTCGCCATCTTGGAGGGCAGTCCAAATGATTAGCCAAGCAAGGGAAGTTTGCAACGTAAGCCCCTCAGTCTCAAATTTTTAGTTGGCTTTGCGAGTGTACGATTGTTCACTCCGGGCCTGAAACTTCCCATAATTAAATGTGTGACGATTTGTACATCAACTAAGAAAAGTCCCGAAAACGTAAAAACAACATCAATGGAGAAGTCACCATACAAGTATAAGTAAAAATGAATGCAAATAAGTTTGAAATTGTGCTACTAATGCACATGACGGCACAAACGTCTCGTATGTTTTTGTTTGGTTATCTTTTGCAAATTGTAGAAATAAAATATTTTCCTTCTTCAGAAGTTCAAGCTAGGGAGGCTAACGTTAGTTAGCTAATTAATATGCTAGCTATCATACAGTAGGTGTATATTAATAATTATATAAGTAGACATGCACTCATTATTGACTGTAGTGCATATAAAGCACCCATATGCTTGCTACCTGTGGCTAAAAAAATCAATCATCGCGGCATGAACGAGAGACACATTTCCGGTCCATTTAAAAATCATTCCTTCCTCCCTTGCCCTGCAAGTGTATACTCGTCAGGCGTCATGATACGTCATCAGAAGTGTCCACTTAAGGCGGGAGACCAAGATGGCAGCTTGAACAGAGGCTTTTTTTACAGAGCTCCGCAAGAAACTTCAGAAAGATTGTGGGGAAAAAAACAAGTTTAATTTGTTCAAGATATAAGAACTTCCTGGGACTGGAATAATAATTGGATCATTTATTTTGGCGTGTCCATGTGACAGAAAAATAAAGGAAAAAGCTAGCAGTTCTATTGCTAGTCAACAAGCGAGGAACGTGCTTATAGACAACTGCCATAACTACGCTTGCCCTATGGATAATCTCATGCTTTCGAATGCTGTTGAAGATGATGAATTCCCCTCTTCACCGGTTACTCTACGCAAACCTCCACCCCCCAAAATAACCCAACATGAACTCTGACATCGTGGCTACCCTCTCCTTACTCATCAACTCCATGTCTGATGCCATTGAGAAAATGGTAGGCGCAAACAGCATGGTTATCCAAGGCTTGAAAAAGACTGGAGTTTGCATGATGTGAAAATTAGTGGCAGAGGTTGAAAAAAGTCTGGAAAATAATAACAATGTCTACCATAGTCTCACTGATCTGGAACAATACACAAGAAGATGGAACCTGAGACTTTACGGCATGCCAAAGGTGGGGAATGAGGATGTGCGACAGGAGGCTAACTGCTTGGTAGAAGGACACATTGATGGTTTCAGCCATGGTATTCCCATTTCTCTTGTACTGATTAATGTTACCTAACAAGCATCAGGTGACTGTTTTTCAGAATACTCAGGTACCTCAATTTATTAGTTTGTTCTGTATGACCAGACCAGAAGGCCTATTTTGTTTACAAACTTACGAAGAAGACTGAAAGTTGTATTTATTTTTTATGCATACAGTAACTGATACTGTTTTAAAGGGGCATACAGGTCTGCTCTGACTTTACACGGTTATTGTTCTATTTAGTTAATACTTATTTCCAAGTGAAAAAGGTCTTAGGAACGTGTATATGTAAAACATTTATCAGTTTTCATATTCACTTAAAATAGTAGGTACCCTTTTATTTAAATGATTTTCTATTTTATTTCTCAGAATAGTTCTTGATTACACTAAAGAGGCTTTTTAGTCT